>NC_135174.1:10574829-10882924 GCF_041146795.1 Maylandia zebra | reverse complement strand
CTGTACATATTTCCAGCTCCTCATCCCTGTGTTGCTGCACGTGGTGATGCACTGGGCAGGGGCAGTGCTGAGTTCTCCCGAGATGTCTTACAGAAGGCCACTCAAAGACAGAAAAAACATCAGCATCTGTTTTCCTGGCGCTTCTCACAGGAGACTCGGACAGAACAGTGTCTGTGCTACTTTCCCGCCCCAAACCTCTGGAGCTGATCTGGTGAGTTCCCTGGTTCTTACACTGGTGTTTGGGGCTGCCTGAGCTTTCTTCCCTCCTGATCTTACTGAACATGCTGCTCAAAGGTTCGTGCACAACCTCAGTGAGCTTCCTCTTGGTGTCCTCCAGTTCCATTTTGAAGAAACCACCTTTCAGGCTGTCTCCGCTTGGGGAAAGCGAACTAGGAGATGGGGGAGCAGTCCGAGAGTCCCCATTGCTGCGGGTTTTCGGTTGTGTCAGCTGCTTCCACAGGTGGAGGTTAAGTCGGGAGTCTGATTTGGACTGCGACACCTCGGGCTCTGAGCGGGAAAGCTCTGTGGAGATTGACTTGACGAGGCTGAGAAAAGGTCTGGGTTTGAGGGTGGAGCTCTCTTTCAGATCCAGCTCTGTGGACAGAGACTTGCCCAGGCTCGCTAAGGGTCGGTGGGTGGGTGAGGGCGGGCCAGGCAAGAGGAAGCTTGGGCCCAGAGAACCAGAACAGTTCCCCAGGGAACCTGGCGTTGAGGGAGACAGAGGGACATGGAACTCTTCGGACTTCACCCCTCTGTCATCCTCGACAGAAAAATGTTTCTCCTTTGAGAGCGATATAGCAGGGTAGTCCTCATCATGCTCAAGGGAGAAGATGAACTCACTCTCATCCAGGCTGTCCCACTCTCCTTCAGTCCCTGTTAGCTGGATCACAATCCCTCGGGGGAGATGCCTCTTTGTCCCGAGGGAGGTGGCACCCACTGAGGAGAGACCGTGGGGTTCCTCGGGAGATCTGCCACCTGCTCCACCTTTGTCCTCGCTTCCTCTCTCTCCATTTTTACCACCTTCTGCCATTTCTTGACTTTACATTTCCAGGCCGAGGCACTTATGTGTCACTGAAAAAGAATAAAAAAAAGACACGGTCAGCTACATCACTAAGCCTCAAGGGCAGAACAAATGAAAGCAGTCAGGGTCTGAGCTGTAGAGAATGAGGAAGGGCATCTTTTCTGTGCTAGTGCGTAATTTCCAAAGAAACTGCTTACTGATGCCAACTGCGCATTAATGTGTGAATGCCGCTTAGTTGAGCTCTGAAGAGCTGTGGAAACCTACATTAATCTGAAGACCAGTGAGCCTGAATCACAGCCAAGTAAGCATGTCTCCCATAGCTGTCGCTCCACATACTGAAGGTTTTTTAGAAGCATGCAAAAATAGACAAGACAGACTTTCTTCCCCAAATGTTGCACAAACTAGGGCAACTCAGGCTTGGATCTATATGCTTTTTGGCCCTGATATGAATGCATTTATGGAAACAGAAAAATCTGTGCATGATAGTAAAAAAAGGGGTAATTTAAATATGGTAAGATCCCTTTAAAGCAGAAACAAACATAAAAAAGCTCCACTCATTCTGTGAAGCAGTATTCAGAATGTAATCTCTCTCCAGCGTCACCCTCCAAAGAGCCTACTGTCAGCCACTGAAACTGAGCCACAACGCTCCCTGTGATGTCTTCTCAAGCTGCTTTGAAAGTTACTTATGCAACCCTGAGATGAATAGTGAGGGGGGATGTTTTCTGTCGTTCACCCCCCACCTCCATCCCCGCATATGGCCTTTGTGTGTCGCAACAGCATTGCGCTTTTTCACATAACACGGCCACCACCAACAAACTTGTAAAATGATACAAGTAAAAACCAACATTGGAGAGACGCATTAGATCAGCTCTGATTTAGTGAATGAAAAAAGCAGTTCTGTGTCCCAAAACACAAGTTGGAAACCAGCATAAAGGCCCAGTGGGAGCCCTTTTATTTGCAGTCTCTTGAGGTCAAGTGCCCTGCAAGTTGAACCCTACCTCTTACTGTTCAGATTTACGTAACTGTATTAGGGCACTGTGTGGCACAGTTTCACCCACTTCCCCAGCAGCTGGTGGATTCTGACTAATCTGCTCTTGCCCAAAATGGACGGAGGGGAGATAAACCAACACACACAGATGTGTTGAGGCGGCTTTACTCCTTCCTCACAACCTTTAACGGGATGGAAAGAGGGACCAGAAGCTGCAAGGTGCTAAATGCACTCACACATTAAACAACTGTTAAGCTAATAATGTTTTGTCCAAGCTGACTGTTGTCTTATCATCATGTGAGTTAGGAAACTGCTGTGGACTCCAGATGCTGCTGTAGTTCTAATCCAGATGTTTTTATAACAATCACGGCAGCTATAAGTCGGCTTTATGCATAAACGCATATAAGATTATTGTATTGGTCAAATAGCATAACACAAAATCCACAGTGGAGAGGGCTTTAAGCTAAAACATGTGCAGGTCTTCTATATGTCTCAAATAAGACAGAGAGAAAATAAAACTGTACAGAAATTGCTGTTAAACACCTTAATTACACAGGATTCATGTGGAAGTGTTGCTTCAGTGATTGTCTATAGTTGTTCCTGTCACTTGGGGGGACATGTCTGCTGGTGGGAACCTCATAAGAACTAGAACCAATCATTACAAGCCAAGATAACCAAGCTTCGCTTGGAAGGTAGCATTAGCCGAGCATTAGCCCATTAGCGAGCTGGCTATTGCTAACTTGGTGCATATACAACAGGCTGCTTATTCACAGAGTGATCAGTTTCCTACATTTTGAAGTACATCTTACACAATGTCCACGCCGTTCTCTAAGGACGTTTGCATAACGTTTGCATAACGTGATTCGCTGACTGCCATGCTGGAGCATGACAGTTAGCGAATGAAATGAATGTGACTTGACTGGCTGATGTCAGTGCTGGTGCTTCAGAAGTTAAATTTCTCTCAGCTTTCAGCACAAGCATGGACAGGTTAAAAATTGATATAGCTTTCAAGTCAGAAAAATGAAGCCAGTGTCGTAAAAAAAGGATTCTAAATGAAGGACCCCAGATGGCGATAGCTGTGGTTAAGGCTGTTCGATATAACGATATATATCGGATGACGATGTAAAAACGTCATTTCATTTTGCGCTATCGTTTGTTTCATGGTGTCGCAAAATAAACTGTTTACGGCAATATTTTTTCATCGTTTTGATGGTCACTGTAGCGGCTATATTAATTTCTTAAAGTTCTCTCTTTCTCTTATATTTAATATAACCACACTACGGGCGGACAAGCGCCTGTTTTTAATGGGTTGTCGTTAGCAACAACGACAGTAAAACCATCGCATGTCCGCTTGTTTATTTTCCACATAAACCTTTCACAATAAAGCTCAAGATCCTGTTGAGACTTTTCAAAATAAACGGAATCACTTGAAAGAGGATGCAGCGTATTGATGGATGAGAAGCAAAAAAAGAGCCGCCAGGTGCTAAAAAATAAACCTTAAGACTCAAACGTTAGAACAGGCTTTTCCCCGCAGCACGCCGTGTAATAAATACTCAAAGAAAACAGCGGCCGTTACAACTTATGTCTAAAGATGTATAGTTTCATACATCGGTTAAAACACTCGACTCCAGGTACACGATGCCCAGCTGGAAACACTTCAATTACCCGAGATTCACAGAATTTACAGAAAATATAAAATTTTTTGTGATTTATATCGTTATCGGGACGATAGATGTTTTATATCGGGATATGAGATTTTGGTCATATCGCACAGCCCTAGCTGTGGTTGCAAAAAGACTTCCAGGGCTATTTATAGAAAACAACTTTCTGTCTTGACCTCTAAAGACATTCAGTTGGTCAGTCATTTTTTTCAGTAACTCATTTTGGAAGAAGTTACATGCTCCAATTTGTCACTGTATTGATATATAACTGGGCTCTAGACTAACTTTTTGCCACGGTTGCACTGGTGCACCTAACTTTTTTTCTTAGGCGCACCAGCACAAATGTTAGGTGTAAATGATTAACTAACAATCTTGTGCTTGTGCTTAAAGTGCTTTGGCACTCTTTGGCAATATTTTAGACAATGTTAAATTTAATCATCACATCGGCCTCTTCTGACGACCTGTTTGCTGCTACCTGCTGCTGAAAGGCCGTGGGGAGAGGGGACACTTGGGCAGCGCATTTACCACGACATATAATGTGTTTTCTGGATACACTGTGCTTTTTCAGCATTCAAAGATTGATGGCTCTGTGTCAGAGCACTGCCTATGAATTTCAGACAGATCAGGCCTTAACTTAACAAAAAAGTTATCAATCGTTCTTTTCAATAGAATCAATAGTTTCTTTTCAGGCAGTGAATTTCGGTTGGAAAGACACAAAACCTGCAGCTCAGAATCTAGCGCAAAAAAGGCGTAAAGACAGCGCAGACCCGACGCATCAGAATCAGTGAGCTGTCGGCTTTCAGCCCCAACGGCGTGTCAGTCTACGTGCCGTCAGGTGAGAAAGCTGAGAAAGAGAAAGCTGATTTTGATGCGTCGGGTCCGCTCTGTGTGTCTTTGTGCGGAATCCGTGTACCTGCTCTCATTTACTGTTTGGTGGTTGTTGAAATAGTTTTGTGAGCTTTAACCTGAGATTCTGGGGTTCCTGGCAAAATACATTTATATTTAAAAGTCGATTCAGGATTTAATGAATCGATATCGCTTTATTCAAGCTCACCTCTCTAAATCCACCTGCACTTTCAACTGGACCACGGCCAATCAGAGAGGTCCCGCCCCTGACTATCTCTGATTGGTTTAGACCACGATAGGGGCATAATGTGTGTCTGCTGTTGACCACACAGAGACTTTCAGAATTGCAGAGACTTTTTTTTTGTTACTCGAACAGTTGGTCGCACCGGTGCGACCTAAGATTGTTTTTTAGTCGCACCATTGAAAAATTTGGTCACATTTGCGACCAAATTGGTTGCACTCTAGAGCCCCGTATAACAAAATTTAGAGCCAAAATGAGCCAAATGTCTTTTTATGACATTTGTATAAAAGATATATTTGGGCGTTTGGATAAAAGCTTTTCTTCAGTCTAGAGGGAGGATGTGTAATGCCTTCCAGAGGGCAACCATGTAAGAAAATGAGAAGCATCGTTGATGATGTCTTTGACCTAATGTACATATGCTCAACTGAAAATAGCTGAGTGTTGATGGCCATCTGTGCTGATTTATTCAATTTCAATTCAATTCAATTTTATTTATATAATGCCAAATCACAACAAAAGTCGCCTCAAGGCACTTCATAGATATTATGATCATAGATTTATTAACTCTCTCAAAAGCCTTTTTGTTTGTATGCCTGCTGCGCTGATGCTAACAACTGTTTTGACAGATTAGCTTTCCTCAGTGTCTCAATTAGTGCCACTTCTGCGCCTTCTTCACCAGACTGGTTGTGTTTATAATTCATGTGAGGTTCTGGAACATGTGTGCTAAAAAAATTAAAGTTGAATAGTCTCCAAACAGTTTCTCCACCTATGTTTAATGGAACAGGTTCCTAGAATAGAACAGAATAGAATTCAACTTTATTGTCATTGCACATGTCATAAGTACAAGGCAACGAAATGCAGTTTGCATCCATCCAGAAAGCGCTTTAGTAATAATATAGGTATATTACAAGATATGGATCTATTATAGGTATGTTACAATGTACGTGGTGTGAAGCTATGTTATGAATATGCTATAACTATAAGTATGTATAGGCTGCAGTCAGTGTACAAGCTATGTACAGGCTATGAACAGGATATAAATATGGTTAAAAATATGAGACTATACAGATTGTAGATATACAATTGTAAGTATTAATAAACAGTTGTAAACAGACCAGAACAGAACTATAATTATTGTATTGTACAGAATGATTGTCTATACAGAAATAGTTCTGTATAGGTTCCTATTTCTGTCACCTGAAGCTAGTGATCAGTTCTTTTGCTTTGGAGGTATTGAATGCCAGGTTATTGATGAAGCCCCACTCTGATAGTTTGCAGAGTTCATTCCTGTTGGCAGAATTGTTATCATTATATATTAATCCAATGACATTGGTACCATGTCCAGTCTTGATGACTAAGTTGGTGCTGGGGTGGATGTGCAGTAGTAGGTGTACAGGGAGTAGCAAAGTGGGCTTAGCACACAGCCCCGGAAGAGTGTCAGAGTGGGGAACTCCCAACTCTGTGGTCCATTTGTTAAGAAATCCTTGACCCATCTGCATGCGTGCTCACTGTCACCAGTGTGCTGGGCATGACTGCGACTTTAAAACAGGGCTTCAGAAACCAATGGGCGACATCACAGTACTTATGTCCATGTTTTATATGGCTTATGATCCACATGTACAACTAACTACATGTTTGTTTAACTTACACTACTATCTTACTGTATGTTTACATGCTAACTTGCAAAAAAACAGTTTCTGAGGTTATTCCTTCTGTACCAAAATGCAGACCAACTGATAAATAACAAGTGTGGCTCAGAACTTGATCCCTGATGTGTTTTTGAGAAGAAAATTAGACACAAAGTCTAATGTTTCAGAAACATTTACACAAATATCAAGATCCCTATATGATGTGTTTGTGTGATCTCTGGGGATTCCCCTGACTTTGTCCTTTTTGTCCACTTAGTTAACTGTGCATTTGGAGTATTCATCTGCGGCTGTCAGGGGTTGCTGAGTGGATGTGGAGAAAAGGACTCAAACGCAGGACTCACGGTGAAGATGCAGGGTGTTTATTGTGAGGGACGAATGACGAAAACAGGAGATGGCTGACTGACTGAATAACTGAATGAACGGCTGACTGATCTGAACTTGGAAGGCAAACATGGGGCATAGACAGCAGTGACAACATTAATGACGCGACGCCGACCAGGAGAGAACTGAGGACTTAAATACACCGGCTGAACAATGACTGATAGGTGACAGGTGAGTGAGCAGCTGAACACAATTGAACTAACGATGCATGGAATAAGAACTAGAACATAATGCACACAGAGTAACGTAACACAAAACAGGAAGTGGAATGTACAGAGGATAAACAGTGAACATGAACTGAAAATACTGGTCAACAACCCAGAAACCCTGACAGTGGCAGCCCCGTTGGGCATTGAAAACTGTGTGAAACAAGGGCAAAAAAAAAAGTAGTAATTTGGTGTCTCAACATTACTACTCCTAAAGCCTTTCATTTGTATTTGTGATTCCAGAAACTCATTTCAGTTTCTTAACTGGCAACATGAAAAGCTCAACCACAAGCTCACTTGTCAAACAATTAGGCCATAACAGATCTTAACATGCAATCCAAGCATTCAAATGACAGGGTGTCTTTCACTCACTTTCTCTGTATGTGAGTGTAGAGGTTTGTGTGTTTGTGTGCTGCGCCAATCAGACACAAACAGTAACAATCTCAGATTAACATTAATGCAGGGCTTTACTGTGAAATCTGACAAATCACAGAGCCGGATTATGGGCTAGACCAACATTTGCTGGAGTGTGTTTCCAAGCTAGCTCATCTCAGCTGACCCAATGTTGATTGTAGTTATTAGTACCAGTGCAATACTTTAGAGTCCCTTAGCTATGAGTCATCTTCCTGGGCTTAAAGTGAAAGCCAGATGATTGACAAATAAAAAATTGCAGGAATCATATCCAGACTGAGGACTTATGGGAGATTCTGCTCTTACATGAACCTGAGATGGAGGCCGGTGGAGACCACAAACAATATAAAGATACCCTGAGATTTTTTTTCTTTTCACATGAAAAGTCGAAGAATGTCAGTCCCTGTTAGATTAAATATTACAAGTAACAACTGACTTCTTGCAGCAGTTTAAAAGCAACTTCAACCTCACTAATAATAAAGTTATGAGTTTGAAAATGACACTCAGGGCTCCTCCCACGACGTTCAAACAATAAATGTAATAAACGATACATCAATCATTCAATCAATAATAAGAACAATCCTTTTTGCACCAACATATGTGATAGGTATGAAAGAAAATATAAAATATTATTGGCTGACTTTACAGCCAAATCCAAGAACAGTTGTCTCATATAAACTATTAAAGCACAGAGTGCAGCTTTGGAACAGCGCATACAGACCGTGTAGCAGTAAAATCTTCACTTTTGCATCCCTCCTTGCATGCACAAGACGAGCGTGAAAGGAAATCACGGCGGGAGAGGTGGAAGTTAAAGAGACGATGGCGAGTGCGCACAATTAGCTAAAAGAGCAGACACGTCTCCTCCGCTTATGATGTTTGGAAAATAAAATAAAATAAAATAAAAGGAAGATAAAAATGTGTTTAGGGGGCGTTTACTTACCCCGGGAAATTGTATGTGTGCGGAAAATAGTTAAACCGGTTCGTTAGTTTTGTCTTCCTCCGGGTTCCTCTCCATTTGTGCGCGAGAGGACTGCGAAATGCGAAAGTGTCGCTCTTCTGTTCGTCTGCCTGCCCCCCCAATTCTCTTTCTCCCGTCTTCGCACGCGCGCACACCTTCCCTCCGCCCGTTTCCAGATGTGTCACGCGCTGCTGAGAATCACAGCTCAACAGCCTGATTATGAAAAGCGTGGCCGCGCGGCATGGTAATCCAGATTAACCACAGAGTTCTGCGGTCCTAACAGACACTCGCACAAACTCACCCACGCACACACGCACGCTGGCACAGTGTGTGTCTAGTAATCGTCTAATTGTATCCTACACACCACAGGGTGACAGCTGAAGTACACCCTGAGGGTTGAATACCGTTACACAGCCTACTGCATTAAATTCCGTTACTCGTCTTATCGATCAAAAGTACCATAATCAGCAGAACACACTGATACTGGAATGTGCGATTTTTAAAAAGAGTATGTTTAGCTTGAGTGAAATGCCAGAGAAGACTTTTATGCGATGCTAAAAAGGAAAGAATAAATACGGCTCCCTTCTTCTGTGCAGTTTGGCCTACATAAAACACAATATGAGCCCTAGAAATGACAACGTGAGGAATGGGGCAGACTGGCCTGCAGGCTGCAGCTGGGGTAAGAGACAGTAACCCCCATCCATCACTGCCTGGAGGAGGAGACTCAGTGAAGAGCTACAGCCTGTGTACAGTTTGGTCATTTTCATGGTTCTGTTTTACTTTAACTCTGCTCTGTTGGTATTATGGCGTTACACGTTTTGTTTAACTTGTTGGTGTTAACATATGAGCAGTGAGTGGAGTCATGGAACCAGAGGGTCCTTAAATAGTCCTGAAAGGGTTTGTTTTTGCTCCTGTGAGAACTTAAAAGATTCCTTGAATTAAATATATGTCCTTAGTCACTGTCATTTTTCTGGTGCGCTTGTCATTGCTGCAGCACATTCAGTTTGCAGAGGTTGTCCAGCTCCTCCAGGATGGCACATCTATGCATTTCATTGCAAGAACGTTTGCTGTAGCTCTCAGCACAGTCTCGAGAGCGTGGAGGAGATTCCAGGAGATGGGTGATTACACAAAGGTGAGGTGAAGGCTGTTAGAAGGGCTTCAACCCAGCTGCAGGACTGGGATTGGCTTCTTTGTGCGAGGAAGAAGAGGAGGAGCACTGCCAGAGCCTTACAGAGTAACCTCCAGTGGTCTACTTGTGCATATTTCTGACCAAACTGGCACGATGTCCTGATATCCTTTATTAGGACCTGTGATCACACCACAGTGCTGTGCAGCTCCATTGGCATTTGCATGTGAACAAAAGAAGTAACTACTCCTCAGACTTTCTGTCAGACCATAAATTGGTGTTTTTTTATTGCACTGTGAAGCTTGAGCATTAGTTCTCTTTAGCAGTGTCATTTTCTAAAGACTCTCTAATGGCCACTTGAGCTTTCAAACACAGAGTGAAAGCAGCATGCTAGATCAGCGTCTCCAGCAGGAGGCACAGGACTGAAAGCGGGTCACCACTTGGCAGCTGGCACAGCATATAATTACTGTACTGTAGATGTTAGACCCCCCAAAGTAGAACACTATGAAGTGCATTGGGTCAAAAATAAAAAGCTTCATAATAAGTGTATTTACGAAGTGTGCAGATTTTGTGACATTTTCAAACACAGACCAGGTGGAAGCTTGCCTCAAAGTAAATCTAATCATGCAGTATGGTAAAGCATAGCTTTAAGGTATTAAACATACTTTAAGGTTTTCCCCTATTTATTTAAAATTTTGTTAAATTTTTCTGTTTAATGCTATTTCCTGGAAGAACACTCTTTTAAGCTTTCTGGTGCAGAGCTTCTTTTCATCACATTATCATATTAACCTTCAGATATTGAATCTCAGATAAAGAACTGAGTCCCTTAAAAAGACAATCGCTGTGGTGGAGTTATGCAATCTCCACCACAGCAGCTGCATAATGGAAATAGTTCATGTAGGCAGTATTCACAGGAAAAAGTAAAGAAAAGTCGTATCTCATAGCATATATCTCTGCCGAGCAACACAAGAATATATAAACGTGCTTTTCATAACATTTGGTTGCACAGGCCATGATGAGCTCGCCGCCACGGTAACCCAAGTGACGTATTTTATTCTCATTAGTTTAAATGCTCATTTCTAACATCTTATTTCTTTTTTTTTTTCACAGTTGCATAACTGCTCTAATATGACCTGGTTAAAGAACCAGATAGCTTCACATTATATTCTTTTATTTATACATAATAAGTAAAAAACCGCTCATCACATTCCTCCTTTAAAAAAAAAAAAGTAATTCTTCTTCATATTCTCCACAGCTCTGTCTACCTCGGTATGTTACTTTAATTGCTGCTTTACATAAGAATGAAATCCCAGTCTGTTTGCATGAGCTATTTTTAGAGTGCAGCCATGAAAGGCCAGTATTTTAACATATCTGCCTGGCATATGGTATTAGGATAATTACGCTGGTATTTCTTCAGTACGTGGGTTTGTGAAATCAAAAATGAGCGCTCAGGCCCCGGGGGCTTCATCGCCCCAGCTAACCCCTGCTCAGTCCCTGTCTTTCTCCGTGTCTGCCGTGTGAGTGACTGTGGCCGTGCGAGTGTTGGCCACCCCCTCCTCAACACACACTCACACACATATCTTGCCATCTGTTGACATGTGCAGCTGTTCAAAAATAGCCCCTCTACCAGAAGCTTCCGTAAGTGGCCTGCAGATCAGCAGAGAGGGCTCCTGTCCCACGTCCATGCAGGTTGTTTTGACTCTACAATGACCACGTGTACTCTAAAACCACTGCAAGTTCATTTCTTTTGTTCATTTTTTTAACCCCTCTGTTCATCTGGGGTTTTTGTTCTTTGATCATTTCCTGATCCAGAGTGGCTGCTTGAAGTGCTGCAACCAAAGCTGGAAATGGAGCCCGTTTCTGACCAGTTCATGCAATTCCACCCCATCCATGGTACCAATGTTCGACTGGACCACTCGGGAACCCAGGCCACAAGAGTAGAGAGCTTTGCCAACGGAGTTTGTTTTAGCAAATGCCCCCTGAAGCCTGGAGAGATTTTTCTAATAGAGATTGAAGATAAGGAGCTGGGATGGTGTGGCCACCTCCGGATCGGTCTGACTGCCAGGGACCCCAGGAGCTTAGAGGTGGTACCTGAATACTCCATTCCAAACTTGACAGATTTAGGGGACAGCTGGATATTTGCTATCACGCGCAACCATAACAAGATCGTCGAGGAGGCTGAGGTCCTAGAGCCCAGGCAGGGAGAACTGGTCGGGGGACGGAGGCTTGGGCGAGGGGAGGAAGAAGACGGGGCTGGAGATCAGGCAGATGAACGAACGGCCAGGAACAGAAAACCAAAGACTTTCTTCACCGACACCCACTTGTACATCGAGAATGTTCGAATTCCCAGAGATAAGCTGGTTGGTCGGAGCCGGCCCGGGCGCTACAGTCACATTTTAGACGACTTGTATAAAACCAACGCCCTGCCTCCCACAGCCAGACGCAGCAGGATAGGAGTACTGTATGTGCCTAGAGGAGAAGGCCTGGCTGACATGCACATAGTCATTAATGGGGAGGACATGGGAGCTTCTGCAAAGAGAATCTCTACTGCGGGGCCTCTCTATGCTGTGGTGGATGTATTTGCTGCTACCAAGTGTGTTCGGATTGTCCAGGTGGAGTATGGATGTGAGTGTAGGAATGATTTTGAGATAATAGGATGCAAGGCACAGACATTGATTAGCACTAAAAAAAGATACAACACAGCTACAAAGGAGTCATTGTGTACACGCTCCTTTATTAACATCTTTGTGGTCATCTTCACAGTCACTTTGCATTTCTCTGTAGTTATTTAATCTCTTTGTAGTTGTCTGGCATCTCTTTGCAGTCTGTTGTGTCAAGTTTTTGTCATTTTGAGTCTCTGTGTTGTTGTGTTTGTGTCTGCTTATAATTTTTATCTTCTCTTAGTCAGATTATGGCTGTTTTTAGCCTCTTTTGGACTTTTTGCATCTCTTTGTGTTCATGTTGTGTCTTGTCGTGATTGTTCTCTGCATCCAAAGGGTCGTCACCTTTTTGTCATGTTGGGCTTCACTATGGTAATTTGACCATCCATCAAATATTAATGACTGTTTAATAATTTCAGTTGCTCAGGCTCAGGGACAGCTGGGCAGTTTGCATGTTTAGAAATTCTTTAGTGCTTTTTATTCATCTCTTATTTTCTCCATTGCCTTTAATCTGCTAAAACACTTTGTATTTTTTGTCATTTTCCTCTTCTCTTTTCTGTCACTCCAGTCTCATCCTTGCAGACACTGTGTAGGAAGGCCATCCAGAAGCACATTGTTCACAGGATGGCCATTGACTGGCTCGAGCTGCCAGAGGCACTCAAACACTACTGCAAGTATGAATGAAGGACACATGGACACGTGGATATCACTTAAGTGCTAGGTCCCATCAAGAATTTGATATTTATTTGGATGACATTTATAAATTATAGCGTTACACTCTTTTCACTTGGAGCTGACATGAATTGTTTGAGATGACAAGATCAAAGTAAAGTAAATTTAAATAGTTTGTTATGTGTCTGTTTGATTGATTAGTTTTAATGTTTGCATCACAGGGAGCATCGGTGTGTCACACATCGCTGTGTCTGTAATGAATAAAGTTGTTCCAGCTGCGGTGCAGCTGCTTGCAAGCAGAGGGTTAAATTCATGTGATGATCTGGTCACACGGAGTCATTTCCACATTCATGTTCACGTTTCACCCTTTTTTTTTTCTGACTCCATGGATGAACCAGTGTTGTGTCTACACATAATACAGAACTTAGCAAAGAATTCATTTTAAATTGTATGTTTAGACTTTGTCATTAGTAGCCTTTCAGAGGAAAAAAAAACTATGGCAGATAAACAGTAGTTATAAGTAATGTCCTTATGAAGTAGGAGAAATCCAGCAAAGACCCTGTAGCAAGGCACAGGGCCTACTCATAATGAATATGTTGCCCCAACCTAGTTAATTTAACTGCACTTTACTTCAATTTTTTTTTCTTCAATGAGTTTTTGAAGCCTCGTCAGAAATGGTCTCAGTGGAAACTTGTCAACAATCTGTTTTTGCCTTATATATTTCCATGTTTGCACAAGTTCCAATAAGATGACTGCAATTATTCCCCAGTTTCCCAGCAAACTAAAAAAAAAAAAAATGAAGGGTTGCTTGATACTTTTTGCACTGAACTGTGATTTTCAGATTTACATATTTCAGAATAACAATCAATCTCCTTGTAAAGTTAAAACGAGTCTGGCTGTGGTGGAAAGTTATAATTAAATCAATCTTCTTAGTTCTTCTTCATCTGCCTCCATAACCCTCTGCATGTCCTCCTTCACTACATCCATGAATAAGGCTGTAATTGAATTTTTAAAAGGTATCACGTGGTTCCAATTGAAAATATGATGCTTCATTTCCGGTACGTTATGTTGGTTAATGTTTGCTCAGCCCATCAAACACATAAATTAGAGATAACACATCTGTTTCAGTCCGACATCAGACTCGGAGTAACACGACCTCCACCTGTGCGTCTGCTGTCAGACACTGACATCTAGTGGCCGTGGTAATAACGGCAGTGGGCGGAGCTCCCGTTAAATCCTAAGCCAGGATCACGTCACACGAGAGGAGGGGAAACCGGAGACGTTCCGTAATCGCTCCCAAACGGAGGAAGAAACACCGAGCAAGCTTAGAAGAGAGAATTTTCCCTTCAGCTAATCTATTTAGACCAAATATCATGTCCTTCTGTCAGTTTTTCGGCGGTGAGATCTACAAGGATCATTTTAAACCAGGTGAGCAGCAGGCGGTCCCGTTATTCGGTAAACGGTGATGTGATGTAACCTCCCCTGGACTGTAGTATATAAGTAAGGATGAAAATGAACTTTGAGGCATCATGTGACTGTAAAATTAAGTAAATCCTGTGCAGCATCGCAGTGGCAGGATACAGGATGTACTGTGGCAAAATCTGGGTACATTTATAAAATAAATGTAGCTGGATTTTACCAGGATCACAATAGAATAAAGCTGCTGTAATAGTAAAAACAAAGCAGTGATACAGCTTTAGAATCCAATCAAGTATTTAGCTACAGCTATTAAAGGGTGGTATGTTCAAACGATTTCTTCAGATGTTGTCATGGCACTTGGAGGAATTTTTGTAGCACACAGATTTTAGTTTTTGTTAATGAGCAAACAAACTGTAGAATATGGAGCAATGCTGGAAGGATTTTAGCCCAAAAAAAGTGCAAAAAAACAGCACGATCTCAGCTATTCAGAAAACAAAATAAACCCAGTTCTCTCTAACTACTTAAACATCTTTAGATTATATTGAATGTCTTTTTGCAGGTTGGAAATAAATAAAGGCACCAAAGCTTTTTTTGCATGTCCCCCTGCAGGAGTGTATGTGTGCTCCAAATGTAACCATCCGCTCTTCTCCAGTCGGTCCAAGTTTGCTCACTCGTCTCCCTGGCCGGCTTTCACAGAGACCATCAGGGAGGACAGTGTAACCAAGATGATGGAGACCCTCACCGCCTACAAGGTCCGAGTCACAACCAAGCAAAGTGTGCATTGCAGCAACAAAAATCATAATTACAGTCACCTGTTGGTTCCAACGGGAGGTTTGTGCACTCTGGTGTTGTGTGTACACAGGTCCTGTGCGGCAAGTGTGGCAATGGACTAGGCCACGAGTTTGTAAATGACGGTCCAGAGGAGGGAATATCGCGTTTTTGAATATTCAGCCACTCGCTCAAGTTTGTCCCCAGAAAAGGTAGAGAACTGTGTTTACTGCTGTTTTATAACAAGTTAACCTTGGAAAATCCATGCATGCAGGCAGAAAAGGTCACTTCACCTATATTATAAAACCTGCTTCTTAGCAATAATGCTTTGTTAAGCTGTGAAATGAATACTCCCTGTTAAAAGTTTTAATTGGTAGCTGTTTCTCTTAAAAGCAGAAAATAATAAGCATTGTCCACAATGAGGTCAGTTGATTCTCTCACATATGAAACAATCCTTTCTTGCAAAAACCACTCACCACTGGTGATTCAGGCTCGATAAGCATTAGGAAAAAGAATCAACTGTACACTTACTTGACAATATAGCTATTAGAAGAATATAGTGGATTTAAAGTACAATATTATTGAATCTGAAATGAACTGAGGTAGCAAATGCTGTTCCGGTTCTCTCGTCTAATAACTCGTGTGTCCTGATGTTGCTCCACAAAGTGCTCGATGTTTGAGATTTGACTGGTAGCTTCCTGTAAGAGTGAATCAGCATTTTTCAGATTTAGCCTCACATGCAATCAAACAACAGCAAGTGTGTTTCTCTTCTCTGTCCAAGGTAAGGACAAGCAGTAAAGAGCGAGTGAAGTGTTTCGTGTCCAGCTGCTGTACCTGCTGCTCGGCTCGAATCCGGCGAACAGGTTGGGTCGGTGGGTGACGTGGATGGGAGAAAGGCCCCGGAGGGACGTCCTGTCCACTGAAGAATCTTTGACCGGGCCTGTGACGCCGAGCTCGGACCGCATCTCTGCAAATATTCCTTTACAAGATGGTTCAAATATTTTGAACACCTCATATTTAATGTGCATTTAGTCATTTACTCTCCTCAGCTGAAACACGTTGATGTGAGTAGACACACTTGAAAGCAGTTTCACTTCCAAAGACTGCTGTCTATTTAAAAATATCGACTATGCACCAAAGTCCAGATAGTCTGCCTGCTGTTGTGTTACTTGAAATTCATGCAGTAGCAAACAAATCATGACTCAGCTGATTTGTTCTTCCAGTTTCCAGTGTTTTGTTGCTTATGCGAAGGAAAAACCAAACAATAAATTATATTTGATAGAGTCCGTCTTTGTCTTTAAAGATGCATTTGCAGCACTTAACATAGCTACATTAGGGATGAACTTGCTTATTTAAATTTACCTTCAAAGTGGTAGAGCTGTCATTCTTTAGATTGAGCTCTAGATGGCGATATTGTCCTTTCACATGACATTCACTGTTTTCCACAAGTGAGGATTCCCTACATTTGCCCCTATATGATGCAAACGGTGTACTGTATGCTTTGGTATACTGCCTACACGTGTGATTGATGCACAGGCAGAAATCTGTGTGTGTGTTTGTGGGAGTTCTCTGGCATTAATTCCTTCAGCTGGGGCTTAGGCGCTCTCTGACGCCCAGCTGCAGGCCATATTCTCTGGGTTCCGGGGGTTGGCAAAGACCCTGAGGTTCAGAGGAGTAGCTCGGCCGCCTGGTGAGAGATTGAGGGCTATCATTACAAAGGAAGTAAACATACACCCTCGTGCACACAAAGCTCGACAAACGTGTCAGTCGCCACCCTCTCTCGTCCATGTCACAGACTTGTATTACCTCAAAGAGATGTATTATTTTTTTCCCACCTAATTGCTGTCACATGCATCGACTCGCTTTCTTTTTTTTTCCTATGTGCAAAAACATGGAGCTGTACATGCCAAAACACACACAGAACACACACACTGAACTCCATTTTATTGGTCTCACCACAGACAAGTTAAGTTTAAAGCCTATTTTCTTTCCAAACATCACTTCTTGTAGTGTGCAATTACGAGAGGTCATCATAACATTGGGAGATGTCGATGAACTCTCACCGTCCGCAGCTTGAATATTCAGCTGCAAACATTCCATCCGACTTCACGTGTTC
This sequence comes from Maylandia zebra, assembly GCF_041146795.1. NCBI lineage: Eukaryota > Metazoa > Chordata > Actinopteri > Cichliformes > Cichlidae > Maylandia > Maylandia zebra. The sequence goes on along the minus strand of NC_135174.1, from coordinate 10,865,801 downwards.
GCGCTGCCAAAGGTATTCAAATGCATTCAGGCCTCAGAGTGGCAGAGAAGCCTGACCTTGCACCGAGGTTGTTACGGCTGAGTGAATTTCCTCTTGTGTTGTCTTGGCAGGCAGACACTCAGCTTATTCTTTCAACATAACTTAGCTTATTTGGTGGATGTTTTTACCCAAGATGCCGCACTGCACAGCATTTTGAGCAGAGGTGGTCCCGCTAGGAGTTAAACCCATAACTCTTGGCAGTGGTTGTCATGCTCTGCCTCTGGTATACTGTACAGCCCTGTAGGATAAGGTAAAAGCAGATACATCTAGGGGACTGTGATTACGACATCAGATAGCCGAGATGAAGTCTGTAATTACAGAGAAAGGAGCCCCATGGATCATCTTTGCTGTTATATTCCACGAGGCTGTGACATGTGGTTCATTCCTGTCATGATTGACTTCTTTCTTATGCACTCTTTGTACCTCAACGAGTCTTTCATATTGTGCAGAAATTTGCTCGTATTTCCCACAATAGTTTTCCATAAAAATCTTAAGGGACTAACTCTTTCCAGTTTGGTCTGGGCATCATCTTTTTCTTTCCTTATTCATTGTCATCTTTAAACACTAGGTGGCATCAACCACCATAGACATCATCCATTTATGGTTAGTGAAGTCCTGTTATGTGTTAGCATTTCAGTGTTTTGGAAGCCTATGTGACGATCTTTGAAAGAAGCTTGCTACACCCTTGCTGACTAACAACTTGTGCTTGAGGAGTCTACCCTTGCTGGCTGTTGAAAAGAATAAAGCGCCTTTTTCGTAATCAAATCTGGAAGGTACCCATCTGTTCTGCTATCCATGATGCTAACATGGAATAACAGTGATAGCATGCTAATGTTTCCTGGGGGTCACTACGGTCAGCAGCTATTGCTCAAAATCTTTTATGTTCTTAAACTGCGTCCGCATCCCATTGGATTACTAATGCTGGTGTCAGTACTAATGCTAGGTGTCAGAAAGGAGCCCCCCAAGAGGAGTATCCAGGCTAACGTTGTTAGCTAACAACGTTGTTAGCTACTGAGCATGTTGTTTCACAGATAAATTTGCTCCTCGCTAACCACATGCAGTTCAAAATGCCAAAATAGCGAAGCCAGAAACGCTCATCTCAAGGCTTTAAAATAGGACTTCACACACAATTCAGTTAATAGTGGAACACTACATACTTCTTACTCTTATTCACAACAATTAAGAGGACTAGCCTGCAGCACTTTTTTCGTTTCACTCATGTATATGCTGCTGTATATATTCAGATGAGAAAAACTTTGGTTGTTTATAAAAATTCACAACAGAAAGATACATGTGACAGTGATTCATCATCTTTGCAAGCTACATATAGCCTGTAAGCCTTGGATTGATGTTGACGTGAAATTACTGTTTCACGTCAATTACTTATTATACAATTACTTGATATAGAGATGTTATTAATTGCTGTATGTGTGGTTATGTTTGTGCAAGTTTCGTCCAGAAATTTTGGCCAACACATTAAGAAGATTCAAACAGACATACATACTTATTAAATTGCAATGCCAATGCTAGCTATCTTGATAACATCCATAGGTTTTTATCAGGCATTGATGTAACATCTGCCATTTTTTTTGTTACTTTGTGTTTAATTGCCATCTTCACTTGTTTCAGTTTAGTTTCTTGGTCAGAGGCTTTAAAAATCTCAGATGTTTACAAAATGTGTTGCAGTCAAATGCTGCAATTGTCATTTCCACTGAGTGCCAAACTTTCCATTTTTTGAGATACACTACACTGGTCAAAATATAAAGTGTACTAAATAAAAGTGCGTCAACAGAAGGGTCTGATTTGAGACATAATAACCATTTTAATATTAGACGCAATGCTACATTTGGTAATTGGCCATGAAAATCTAAACAGAAAGAAACAGTTTCACCTCTTGTTGTTTATGGAAAAAAAAATGTCATCATATATATTTCTTTTAATTTATGTTGGCGTTTTCTGCAATATGACTAAACATGTCTGTTTTCTAATGGCACTATATCATCTAATTTTGCCCTCAAGAAAAAGAGTTGCTTCACAAAGGCCTGTGCTTACATGTTTTACAAGGATTTTTCTATTAAAAGTTGGCATCTGTAAATGTTCATAACACTACTGTCAGTGATCTGAAGTTATATCTCGCAGGAAACCAAACAAAGTTGCACACCTCTAAACCACAAATATGATAACTACCTTTCTGGTCTGAACATCTTTGCACGTCATAAAAGGCTTCCACTTGGCATGTTGTGCACAGCTACTTGATAGATAATTCAGCAATAATTGATCTTCTCATAGCTATCATTAACTTTAGCATGACTCATACGCATCAAGCTGCATTTGGGTTTCACCACTGATGAAATGAAAGACGCAAAACAGAAACAGAGTGCTTTCTCAATGAGGTGTGTGGACGTAGGACGTCTGCGGGTTAATGGCGACTCTCTCCGAAGGGCAGACATCACGCTGTTGTTGCAAAGGCGCCGCATTAACCTGGCTGCCCTGAAACATTTTAAGATCGAGCTAATGTTTGATCCAGTGAGAAAAAACATTTCTGTACTGGTGTGAAGAAGCTCAAATATATGTTACCTGTGCAGTGTTGTAAAAAAAAGAAAGGGTATTCAAAGAACTACACCTTTTCTTCCCCGGCCGTACAGATGAATCTTTCATTACAAACGGGGAGTTTATGGAGGGCTCTCCTACCACAGCTTAATTGAAAGGGTAAATGAATCCAAATTAGTGTATTTTATAAAAGAAAATGTTCTGGTCTACAAAACAAACACTTTTCAGACATTCTGCACAGCACTTTGGAGAAACCTAATGGAAAAAACCTTTGTTCTCCAATTTTTCCCAAAGCAGTAAATCCCAAGGGTATTTCCGAATAGACGACTTTTCACATTCATAGGTACTATTTTCTTTGGGTTTCTAGCCCACGGGCTCCAGATCAGATAAGATGATTATTCAAAATTGTCCCATCAGTCATCGCTGCCCCTGAGCCAAAAAACAGGTGGATGACATCATGGTTATTAGGGCATATTAGAGCCACTTGCTGAGCCAAAACACACACAAACGCCGAGACGCACATGCATACCCACATATCAGTTTTGCTATGGGACGGTGAAACTCTATTGTCTCGATCTAGATAAAGAGTTAGATTTAACCGTTATATATTCAGCAGAAATGCCTCCTCCATAGGGGCGACTGTTAGACGACAAACAATTACCTGTACCTGCATCGCGGTATGTTTATCCTTCCTATTAGGAAGGCATTTTAAAATGGAGTATGTGAGCAGGAATGACTTGATGGTGCAGTTTAGTGTTGTGTTTTATTGTAATATTTTATTCTTGTAATTATGTCCATGTCATGATATATTGCATGGTCAGAGACTTTGCCTTAACGCCTTACTTTGAATGTACCAGAAGTCAAAGTACGAGTTTTGGTGGTAACAACTTGCTCAGTAGATGGGAAAACCCCCAATGAGAGATAGCATTTCTATCAGTTTGCTAATATGTGGTATATATGTGCTAAATGGTGCAGCCATATTGGACTCCCACACTATGAATCTATTTGAGATGCCAACAAAAATAACTCATTATAATTTTTGATATATTATATATGAAGCTTTAAATCTCAAACACATGTGCATGCTAGCAAAAATGTCACGATTCTGTATTTGTTTCATACTTTTTAAATAATATCTATTATATGTTTATCTTTTTTTGGTCTGTCGATGCTGTTTTTTGTTTTTTCGGTTGCTTTTGCAGTCTGTAGGTAGAAAGTCTTCAGAGCGCTCTATGCAGTCCTGTGAATTCAGTAGCTTGTAGAACCACCTTTACCAGCAATAACATTTTCTTAGTTTATCAGTCTCTCACATCATTGCGAAGTATAGTCTTTAGACTTTTCTTTTTATGCTCATTTTTATCCTGCATATATACAGAATTTTGCCATACTGTGCACTGTTTACATGCTAAAAAATGGAACAAAAAACAAACATCACATCACTTAATTGAGGCTTGCTGGCATTCATTTGTGCACAGCTCTCTGAAGGTCCCACCACAATAATTCAGTCAGGTTGAGGTCTGGAGTTTCGCTGGACCATTGCAGCACTTTGATTCTTTTCTTTTTCAAATGAATTAGCTGGGATGTTTGCTCCTGGGAAGATTCACAGCTGTCTTGAATGCCTATTTCTTTCTCACTGAAGAATGGCAGACTTTCAGATTCTTTTGGCGGTGGTCTTATAACGGTTGCTCACTCACTGTTATTCCTCCCTGACGTTGTGTTAACACGCAGCTGGAAGCTCGAGACCAGCAAACTGCCAAAATGTCTGCTTTTATAGAGGTGCTCTCATTTGCTAATGATCACTCAATCAAATGCATTTCATTAGCAGCACTTGGCTGCTCCTTATCCTCTTAATTCCTAAGGAAGCAGAAAGGCTGTGTTTAGGTTTTTTTACAGGTCTTCTTCGTGTCTCTTTCGCCTTTCTGCACTTGTTTGTATAGTTATAAGCTATTTTTTACCCCCTTCTTGTGTACTAAAGAAAGTTTGAAGAAAAAATATTTTGCTTTTTTCTACAAAAATAGATGCCTTGAAGGGTTACTCCAACAATGCAGTGTCACTTCTATATTGCCATCTGAGTCACAAAGACTTTGAGACTGAGATGCACACTTTTTTCTTTTCTTCCTTCTTTTTTTTGTGTTTTTTTGTGTTTTTGTTAGTGCAACTCACTACCTTCATGGACATGCTATGTCTGAAAGTAAATACCCTTGTGCTTCAGGCGCCACACCTAAAGTTTGGAGCATCATCAAAGACATTTCAAAGCGTCATGCCAAATCTGTTATAACCTCATCCCGATGGTCATTTGACTTTACAAAGTGTTTTCGCAGTCTGAATAGTACTCATAATGATGAGTAAACCAACCTACTTGTGTAAAATTGGTAGAGCCTCTAATTGGCTCTGGTGCATTTATGCAACATTTCACTTCAAACGCACAACCTGATGGTGTTCTCCGTGGCTCCCCTGATAGCCATTTAATGATGTAAATCAAGGTAAAACATACTGGAGATAGAAAGCAGCTCCAACTTGTCAGATCACTAACCACTTGCTGTTTATTTACAGTGTTCTGGCATGGGCAGCATTGAAGTTCGGAAAAGCAGGCCTAGGCTATAAATTTGTCTGAAGATGTAAAACCATCTGAGTAAAAAGAGACAAAGCACGCTCTATGACCCGTTCCTGCTGGGTGAAGATCGTGCAGTCAGAAGTTAAATCATGCTGCAAACAGGATCGACCCACAGGCAGCTACCCAGCCAGGCAGTGGAACAAAAGTCACTCAGCATCTGGGCTGAATTACGTTCCATCCTCTGGACAAATCTCCACCATCCATCTTGATGCCCTGACGCCTGTCGACTTTAGCGCCCAGCTCCCTCGGCCTGCTGTGTGTCCCCAGTGTCAGCGGCATCTCTCGGGTCCCAGCGGACCCCACACGTACACACCCATACATCATGCTGCGAGATCAGAGCATTGAGCTGCTGCTCAATAAGTCAGCACAGACAGCGAGGTATCGACAACTTTCAGCTCCAGATGGGATTTGAGTTAAAAATGCAACAAGGGGCTATACTGGCGTGCTTTTCTTGCCAGATGTTTAACAGTGGCTTTGATTCTGTAAAAGGTCTGCTATGCATCTGTATAAAGTTAATGTCCTGGTATGGGGCTCATAAATATGTACTACAACATTCTTCATTATTTCTATTAAAAAGGAGACACTGTTTCAGATGTGTACCAAATGTATTTTTTATCAAATGGTTACTCGGTACAGCGAACTAAAGCTGAGGCCGGTTTATATGCACGGTTCATTCAAACCACTTTTGTGCAAAGTGTCACTCAGCCACATCTAAAGGCATAATTACGCCTTAATGGTCACACTCGGGGACAGCACGAAAACCCTGCCATCACAGAGAGGGCAGCAATCGTTCAAACTGGGATGAAGGTGTGCCATTTTCATGGTGCTGCACTTACTTGAACCCACAAGTGGCAGAAAGTATGAAGACAAAAAACAAGTGAAAAAGAAGCCCAGTCCTTATTACCTGCCCGATTGTTGCAACTGAATTTTGAGCTCTTAATGAGAATCTCAGGAGCAGTTAAAGCACACTGACAGTTAAAGCCTTCATTGTTGTGGCCTTTCTGATGATCCCAGTGTGTTTTTGTAATCTTTAGTTCTTGTTTGCTTTGTGTGTTTTCCTTGACCTTGCTTTATTTTGAAGTTTACTTCTTCATGTGGCTTTCTGTATTTTAACTTTCCACCATTGTTACAGCTGCCCACATGGGCAAGCCAAATGCCTTCTGGAGAAAGATTGTACGGTCAGACGAGACAAAGATTTAGGTATTTGGCCAAGAAGTGTGTTTGGAGGAGTAAAGGCCAGGCTTTAAAACCATAACACACTGCACCCGCAGTCAAGCATGGTGGTGGTAGCATCGTGCTCTGGGGCTGTTTTGCTGCCAGCGGTGGATAGAAAACTTAAGAGGGACGTCTACTTCCAAATTCTTCATTTTCACCTTGATGCAACAGCTAAACCATTGAAATTTGGACACAGTTGGGTGTTCCAACAGGGCACACAAAATGCATTTGGTCAAGGTGCTAAGGAACATTTAACTAACTATTAGTGGGTGTGTACATATATATTGACCTTGTGTGTGTTAGAAAAGATAGATAAGTTCAAACTTGTGCACCAAATTCTTGTTTTTTTTAAGTCATTAAGCAAATGGTTAAAGGATTAAGGTTAAATAATCATTAAAAGCCCCAAATTACCATGAGATTTATGCCCATGACCTAAGTATTCAAACCTCTGACCACAACTCTTTGTGTTTAAAATAGTACCATCACTTTTAAAGAGTCAAATTATTAAAAGTATTTTTTTAATTACGCATCTTTCTGTGTTTTATCTCATCATTTCTGCTTTTAATATACCATTTTCCAACATTTTAAGCATCAGACGTTAAGTTTCATTCTCCCCCTGTGTATTGGTTAAAGGTCAAACATACAGTAAAGAGGAAAAATGGAAAGTATCCATATTGGAAAAAGGAAAAACTATCCATCCCTCTGTGTCATCATCAGGCCAAAAATCTGTCTTAGACTTTACAAATCCCAGAAACATAACTCAAAACCAGTGTAAATAAATCCAAATCTGCTTTATGTGAGTAGGAATATACTTCTAACCTCAGTACGAAAATGTCACTTAATTTAGTATAATTTAGTGAACTGACCCTTTACCAGAAATATAGCAGGGGGAAGGAAAGAACTGAATATGATGTGATACAAAGTTTAAGCAGAAGTGCTTCATGGGATGTCTGGCCGCAGCAGGTAGAAGTGCATCCAGGTTTCAAGCACCATCTGCCCAGTAATCACCATCTGGTTTGCTTTCTGAGCCTCACTTCTGCGTCGCCGTGGATTCCTCCTGTCAGCACCGCTCGCTGTTTGTAAACATCGTCTTTTACTGCTGTCTAACTGCATTATCTTAAGTCCAAGAGCAGATAAGAGAAAAACCGAGTGACTGGCTTCAAAGCAGCCGAGCTTCCTGAACCGCAGCGGCACACGCTCCAAAGAAATGTAATCAGGGGCTTTTCTCCTGGCCATCGCTGCAGAACTGGTGCTGCCATACACTCTGTTGTTTGTGTGCGCGGTGTTAGTGGTTGAGGGGGTCATGTTTGTTTAGGCTCTGTCTTTCCCTCTGTGGGTACGGCCTAGGTTTATAGAGGTATAATTCTGTGGTGAAACTGCTCAAGATCTTACAAGTTTTCTGAGTTTTCCTTTGCTCCATCGATTTCTCCTGCTTAAACAACCACATAGTGAAATCAATGCCACTCTATAAAGCTCCTGTATTCAAAACACAGGCATTCACGCAAACACCATGTAACTGTAATAGCCCCAAATGATCTAACAGCATGGCACGTGTCTGAATTTATATTCGTTTCCAGCTTCTGATAAATCTCTGTGGAATTTCACAGCAGAGAGAAGAAGTGACCAGAATGATTATAAACCACTTTTTTTCCCCCAAATTCTGTGAATGACATCATGATTGTAGATCAAGGAATGGTATGGTTTTGGAGTTCACACAGCGCAGTAAATTGCACGGTAGCTGTAGCGTGCAGTCTGACATTTTGGGCTAAATGTTTGATGCGGAGGAAAGAAGAAGGTGGGCAGAAGGAGGCCCTCGCGCAAGGACTCACCAACACACACACATATGAAATGCACTCGCATAACCTGCGAGCACAGATGCCGCTGTGAAGCTTTAATCTGCTCGTATCATGGGGTGGTCTTATTACTTTGAGTTACATCTGTCAGATAACGTATCGGAGAAGACAATTGCTGCTGTGAACTGTAGCCCAGATAGGGCGATTGCTCTGTTGCCATCAAGTCCCCGAGGTCTCCTGTAACTTCATTCCAGGGTTTGATTGTGGGCTGTTTCATGAAGTTGGGCTTTTTTTTGTTTGTTTGTTTGTCCAACGTGTTTTTTTCTTGCTCAAAAGTGCTGTAGAGGTAAAGATCAATACTGCTTTTCTAATTCATATGAAAGTAAACAGCCAGAAGTTGGCTAACCTGGTGAACTTTAGCTGAAAAGTAAGCTCGTGCACATAAAAGTACACATATAAAATTACATGTTTGCACTCTTGTCTAATGGAGATGACGGATTTGAGTCCACTTTCATGTCTTGTTGATAAATAAGAGGCTACAGGCCGCAGACAGCGTTAGCGTAGCTATCACTGCTAGCAAGCAGCGCTGATAGAAATTTGACACGTTATAAGCTGCCACTAGGAAAAACTTTTTTAATGGCTTTATTTACTTGTTTAGTTTTTTGTAGTGCTGCTAGCGTTAATCTCATTAAAATGATGTTAATGCCATAACCACATTAACGCAGTGAATCTCCATTAGCGAGTTAGCACGGTTAGCAAGTTAGCTCGCGCAGCGTGGGGCTGCACAGCGCGGGGCTGCACAGCGCCGGTTATTTATTTTGTTATTTTGGGGTTTTTTTACGTGCGGTTATTAATAATAAAATAGTTCTTGAATATATAAATAGAATGCAATAATAATTTATATGTATATTTTTTAAAATGGCAGTTTGATGCTGTTTGTAACCAAGACATGGAATTCAGGACTGATTTAGGAGTGTATGTATGTGAAGACATATGCAAATCTTGCACTTTATTTATGTTTGATGTTGTATTGTGTTGATAATTCAAAGTAAGTTAAAATATATACATTTTAGCGGCGACTGGTTTCGCTTTCAGCCTTTCAGGCTATTTGCTTTGGTGTCTGTGTCATTATCGCAAAATTTATCATTACAGCAAAACGTGCTGCAGTGGGAAGGGAGACAAACACGATACTTTGTTAGGTGTTTATATGACTAACTGAGGACAGGTCTGTCAGTGCTATAACAACAAAACTGTGCCAAATGCAGTCATGAAATTTTACAGGATTGTAGCTGAGATCCAAATGAAGTGCACGTTCAAAGATGGATGCTGTCCAGCCAGTGACTACTGATTATGTGGTGGGGGTTATTCATGAGGCAAAACACCAACATGTTGATCGGCTTCACAGTTCGCGTGATCCTATAATATGACCATCTCTAGTTAAACAATCACGTTAATGTGCAAGAGACTAATATTTTCACTTCTCAGGTTTAAAGAAACCCGGTGTAGCACGAACTATCAGGAAACTATCATGAAAGTGGTGTTGAATGTTTTGGCAGGTGTTTATATGTCTGTTAATCTATGGACCGATTTCAACATGATGGTGTAACAAGGGCACAAGATAGTGTCACGAAACCTTCCAGGTGTGTAGCTGAGATCAGAATCACGGGGACTCAAAAGCTTTTCTTTGGGCCACTCTCTTTTATCATTTGCTTATACAGGCATGACTGCCATGTAGATGTGCAGCGTGAGAACTCGTCTGTATATGGCAGTTTTTTTTTTAAAGTGACCCTTAATGACTTAAAACATCTGGAAAGTCTCTCAAGGTCACGAGATAATTACAGTTTAATTCTGCTGTTGAAATGTGTGGCAATCACAGCTGTAGAGAAATGGGGAAAAAAATGGATGCCACTCTGTAAAGTATACACTGTAAAAGAAAACTGTGAAAAAACAGGAAACATCCTGTTAATTTTCTAAATTTTGTATTTGTAAATGGCAAATGGTAAAAAGTAAATGGTTAAAAAATATGGATAAAAAAAAAAATTCCTTATTTTTAATAACAGTTCATTGTACCATAAATCTTAATTTTTTTATGTAGGTTTTTGTAATGCATTGGTATGTGGGAAGGTTTCATTATGCAAAATTACTTATGTGTAAAGATGACCTGTGCCTTTTTTAAATTATAGTCAAACATGAAAGTCATTTAAATACTAAATAATTTGAAATTACTTTCACAATATAAAAAACAGACTTTTTTGTGGTCATTGTTAAGGAACTTGACGATTCAAATATACATCATTAAACGAATTAGGAGACTAGCTACTGATTTTCTTTTATAACAGAAAAATCATTTCAAATAGCTATATATATGGTTAATGTGCCTTTTTTGAGGGGGGGGGGGGGGGGGGGGGGGGGGCTCGTTCCCCTCTCATTCTTTAAGCAACAAAAATGTTAGAAGACGTCAGCAGTAGATGAGCCGATCCTGTCTGCATTGTTGTGTCTGAATCTCAGCCCTGCGTGGAGCACCTGAAGCTTTATCTCATCCTGTGTTGTTACTCCACTGGCTGGAGGGGGAGGTCCAAAATGCTGGCGGTGTGTCACTGGTCAACATGCTGTCAGCACAGCTCAACACATCATTATGGCATTTCCCCAATCCTATTACACAGGGAGTGCATTCATAATGACTGAACGAGAATCAAAATATTTGCCTTAGTGTTAAAGAAGAATGTTTCCACTGAGAGGGAAACATCTGAAATTCATTTGTTCCCCTCCGGTTTTTCTCTCAAATTTGGAGGCCTTTTCTTTTTTCTGCTTTATGAAATCAGAAAAAAATCGAGAAGCAATTAGACGAGAAATAAACAAAAGAGCGCTTCCCCCCCCCCCTCAAAACAGCTTTCTTTTGTTTTTTATTTTAGATAATGATCGGTTGCTTGCAATGTAGTGTTGTAAAAGTCTAAATATGAGAAGACAGCCGGTCATTTGGTGAGTGTAATTCCTGCTCTCGCTTTTCTCTCTGCAAAGCTTTAAACTGGTAAACAGTTTTCATAACTGCCCTCTGATTTCCCCAGGTCGCATAGTGAGGCAACAATCGTGTGCAGGCATGCCTGGCACTTGACGTGCCTTCTCTATTGAAAACATTTTTCAAGTAGCAAGCTCATAGCCACACCCATGTGATAATGTACAGTGCTGCTGTGCCCTATACTTACTCAGCTCGCCGCAGAGCTCTGCCCTGCAGTTATGGCTGAGAATATGGCCTTGCCACTGGCTCTCTGTGTGCGTAGATGTGAAGACTCTATGGACTCTCCCATTGGCTGATGCCTGTGCTTTGTTTGTGTCTGAAGTTTTCCTGGTGACAGCTATTGTATAGAGTACAAATTCCTGCAGTGTTTTCTTTGCTGAATGGGAGACGCTGTCATTCAAAGTTTTTGCCTGGTGTAGCTTTTTCCCCCCTTAAATGTTTTGTTGACTGGGTAAAGAGTGTGTCCAGATTGGTCTATTTTTCTATCTCTCAAAACATTGAAGAGTAACAATAGGGGATACAGTGACGTATATTAGGACAACTAAACACCCAAAAAATCAGCAGGGCCGATTGTGTGAGTGGAACAAAAAGTCTCTGGTGCTCAAAATGCACTCTCTCTATAAATTACTGTGAAACTATTGAAACTGTGCATATTTTATAGAGAATGAATCTTAATTATTATTAACCACTTGTTTTCTAGTAAAATCTAGTAAAGCATTTTCACCTGTGAATATCTATGTATCAATCTATCTCTATTGGTGTCTGACTTGCCCTCAATTCAGGCACTTTGGATTCTTTGTTGAGTAGTCATAGATAATAAATAAATACATAAAAATTCACCTCTGTCTTTGTAGGAGCTCACTGGCTAAAGCCAGGGGCGCCACCAAGGGGGGGCCACGGGGTACTGGACACCCCCCCCCCCCCCCCCCCAAAAAAAAAAAAAAAAATTGCTGGTGGTTTCCTCCATTGCACCCCTGGAAAAACTGTCCTATGTTGGTAATAATTCTATAAACGTGACCACAAGAGAGAGGAAACCATCCTACAATGAGTTGAAACATTAACTTGTTATTCCTGCTCAAAACAGAATTAATTATGGATTTAAAAATCTTATCTGGTTTTCATATCTGGGATTGACCAATAAGTCTATTTGAATAGAGCTTTCCCAGTGTCTTCCTGCAACAGGAACACCTTAAAAAAATCATTGCACCAATCATTGGTCATCAGCAAAATTAAGCAAATTTAACGGGTTTAATGGAACCTGATTGTGACACAGAGCATTGACAAGGGAGGAAATTCTTTAAAAATTCAAGATAGGCCGGGGTTTTGGCATGAGCTTTGGTGGCAGATGTTGGTGGAGGATGCCACTGGCACCCTCACTGTATCCTACTAGTTTGTAGAGCTGCGTATTATCAATAAAACAATAAAAAGTAATAAATAAAAAAGTTTAAAAATGAGAATTTGTATCATTTGGTCTACATTTATTAAAAGTAACAGTGACACACCAGTGCCATCTTGAGGTCAAATGGACAACAGTGTGCAGCATATTATAAAAAATAAAAATATTCTTAGATGCTATGTATGAGGCTTTTTTTGACATTCTGCCAAACCAAATATAAAATCAGAGGAATATCAGGAAGGTGTGTGTTAAAGGTCCCTAAACTCCTGAAGTATTCCTTTAAGGTCAAACAAAAACTCCAAAAGTGTTCCCTGAACTCTGGGTTGAATCAGTCAGACTAGCTTAAAAAAGAAAACCCCAAGAAGCTCTGCATGAAACTCATCCTTTAATCCACAGTCCTCTTTAATGATGGTGTCTGGTGTGGTTTGGTGATACATTTCTTTGTGTGTGTGTTTGTCCCAGGCTCAGAGCGAGACACATTCCATCCAGGTGACTTAACAGCTCTTCAGTTGCCGGTCGCATCCATTGTCTCTTCAGAGAGGCAGCACAATACAGGTACAATGCTCGGTATTCTCCCGGGGGACAATGACTACAACGCCCTTCTGGACAGCTTGAGAAGTCATGATGGTGTATTTACTCTGAGAGGAAACAGTAACAGATTTTCTATTGTGAGAAACACAAAACTGGAAGCATTAAAAAGAATCACAAAGCACGACATCGGGGTAAGTCTGGTGTATGTCTCAGTGAAATCGCTGATATGACGTCAGTGATTTCAGATCTAAGATGCATTTCAGGTCATATTGTTTGTCTAAAAACGATGTTTTATATTTGGCAAGACGTCATTTGGTTTCATTTGATAATAAAGAAAGATCGCCTAAGTCTCAGGAGCAGGGGGATGTGAAACAGATCCTGTCTTTGAAGCAGCCGCCACAGGTCATTTGAGGGACTTTGTACAGCTGTCTGTGTTCCCACTGCCTCAGACTGTACAGAGGTGTGTAGGAATTCAACCCACAGGATGCCACTCAGACAAGGGCCTATGTGAAAGAGTGTTAATACCTTAGTTCAGGTGTGTCCCTGTAAACTGAGCAAAGTTCCCATACAGTACACTGTCATTCATGATTACACAGCTATAGTACACAGGCCCCGTAGTGGCCTATTTATACTGCATATCATGTACTGTAATTGTGCTGATGGCCTTCAAATACAATGCAATACAATAACAACATGACATTTTTATTTCCACATTTTATCTGTGCAGTAATTACATGTTTTTCTCAAGAAGCAATAGTCTAAAGCCTCCCCTCATTTCTTTATATTTGGCTTCCGAGGAGACTTTGTTTAAATGAAATTCTTTCTCTCATCTTTAGTCTACTAGTTGTACCTGACTGTTTTCAGAGGAATGTTTGTTAGTTTGCTTGCTTGTTTGGCGACATAGCTCTGACCTATGAATCACCGGAGAATAAAAAAAGGCTCATAACTCAAAGGAGGACCCAGTCTCGCGTTTACACATAACAGAAAAATGGCAAAGAACCAGTTTTAAATGGTGTCTTTAGGAACTTTGTTGCCAGCAGCCTGTTACACCCGCACCTAGGTTGTTCCCATTCCTTTAATTGAATCTATGAAAAATGCCAAAGATAACACAGTTTGACAGGCATGAAATAGTGTTTGTGCACAAAAATGTGATTCACAAAGAGCTATTAGCCAAAATTAGCAGCTATTAGCCAGACCACAACATTAGTGAAGCAGTGTGGGATCCTGTTGACAGCCAACGTCCAAAGAAGAGCTTTGAATGTCCTTCAGGAAGACTGAAGAACTATTCCTAAAAACTACAGAAATAAGCTACAACAAGCTGCCTCAGAGTTCAGACTGTGTTGAAGAATAAAGGTAAATATTGACTCCGAAGCTCATTAGAATCGTATAGTCTCTTATATACCGTGTTCCCATTTGTATTTGCAGATTATAGAGCGAAAGAAAGAAAGTTTCGTGTTTAACAAAATTGAGAACTGGAGCCCAAATATTGTAGATGGTTTGCAATCAATCTCTGAAATATCTGAGTATCCAGTGAGTGGAAGTTCTCTGGGTGAAAAAGCCTTGTTTATGCTGGAGAGGAGAGGGAAATGAAAAGACTCCTTAAAATCTGATAGGAAGGCAACAATAACTGAAATAACACCTGCAGAAGAGCATCTCTGAACGCACAGCATGTCAGCCCTTAAAGCAGAACGGCTACAGCAGGCCACGATCTCTCAGAAATCTCTGTTCCCAGCACATTGTTGAATCTGTGCCATGAAGAATTAGTGCAGTTCTGAAGACAAAAGGTGGGACGGGTCCAACCCACCGCCTAATAAAACGGCCGGTGAGTGAATTTAAGTGCACTAAATACTTTAATATGAATATGCCAACATATTGATTTTCAGACGGGAGTCCTTACAGTAGACTGATTTAATTCCAAGATGGACATTTAGCTATGTGTCATCCTCTCCACTCTCCTAATGTGATAAACGGACACACACAGAGATAAAACGCACACTCACATATAGTAACAAACTTGTCGTAATGGACAAGAAAGCTGAAAGAGCATTAGTAATTTCAAGATTTTCACTTTAACTTCCTTTGAATGTGCGCGCACTTTGCCAAGCTGTCGCCAACCAGTTTAAGAAAAGAGAAAAGAGCTAAACTCGGTCTTAAACATTAAACAACACAAGGCTAACCAGCGGTATCGATCACTTTGACGAGAGAGAAAGGCACATCTCCGATTGTTTTTCAACATCACGGCAGATCAATACGGAGGAGTGCTCCAGCAGCGGAGAAGAGTAAATGATGTCTTCTCTGTTTAGAGACTGAGAAATTGACATACTGCTGGACTGGAGGATGCCTGTGTCGATAGATATTGTCATCCCCTTCAGATTTATCATCCACAAGAGCGTGCTGCCATGTACCCTCACTTATATTTCGACATATAAGGCGAAGGTGCCGATATTCTTCCATTTAGATTGCACCATTTTAGGTAAAGGGATTTAGTATCCCGTGTCAGAGCACTCTCTCTGACACTGGATGGTTGGCATTTGGAGATTTAGAGAATTCAGGCCAAATCAGCAGATGAAACTTTTAAAACTGGAGCTGTGTTGCTGTTGAGTGTCTTGTTTTTTTGTTGTTGTTTTAGTCTCTCTGTTTGAGTCTTATGTGATGAATCTTTCCCTGTGAAATCCTTCCTGCATACTCATCAGTTTGCGGTGCATAAATAAACACTTTCAATCCTCGATTCCTTGATTTTGGAGTACACCGGACACTAAAAAATCTCATTTTAACACTGGTGTGTCGCTCGTGTTTCTCATTACTCTCCAGATTACAAGCCTTTAATTTAACGTAATGTCATGTTGGGCAGTTATTCATAGATTTCATACTGACTTGTAGAAAAAAGGCCATAGAAGTGCTTGGAATTGCCCTTACGTGCTCTGAAGCAGGCAGATTGTAACATCTACCCCAGATAGTGGACACTTTTCAGCCTAATCTGAGCTACTTTTGGCACTTAGAGCTCCGTTAGATCACTGACATATGTTTTAGGGGCCAGATGTGCCCCAAACGTCACAACATACCTGACATCTGGTCCATATAAGGATGACTTCGAGGCAGCCAGACTCAGACCCAGAGTCAGCAAAGGTCCACAGAGGCCGATAAGAGAACTGCAGATGTGGATTATTCCTCTCCGAACCTGCTCCTTTTTTCAGTTTATATTAGTTGGCATAAATGACAATCCGTCGGCGCTCAGTGTTCAAACCCAGAGAATGATTTGTTTGAAACAGCTGTAATAACATATGAGAACTTGTTAGTTATATCCAGCAGTACAATGCATTGCTTTAAAAGGCACAGACATCATAAGTGTGCCAATAAAGTTATCAGCGTTCTAACTGCTTAATGCTGGAATACCTTTGGGATCATACAAACAAACACACACACACAAACATAGTAACCATAGTATATCCTTTAGTGTGTTTAGCAGGTTTTGAAGCCACTTCAGCTGTAGCCGTGATGAGTGTCAGCCAGCATCCTCAGGTTACAGAGGTCAAGCCGGGACTCTTGGGTGTTTTTTCAGTGTAGCGGTACACCTCATGAATATCACTGGGAGGAAGGGAAGAAGCGATGTGGACTTTTTATCTGTCTGTGTCACTCCTGAAAATATCATCTGCATCCTGGGGCTTTCTTGGCAAGATTCAAGAACAAATGAGTAGACGTCTCGGGGAGATGAATGCCTAATCCTAAACCTGCACCAACATGTACAACAACAAAAAGAAATAAAAAGAAGAGCTGCTATACGTGACTTTTTTATATTTCCAAGTTTGTTTGTTTTTTCTAGCATTTGTCTGTAGGAGAAAGTAAATAAAGGGACAGACTGGTGGTGGTCTCAATTATCTCATGTTTACCGGTATGGTCTCACATATACACACACACACCCACTCACAAGGAGAAAAGAAACAGAGAAATTGATGACACCTGTTTGTTACAGTTAGCCAGGGGTGACAAGGTTAAATGTGTGTGTGTGTGTGTCATGGCTGGCACGACTGGTGTGTGTGGTCCGGCAGCCCAACTATAGCAGGCAGCAGGTGGCCGCTAGTTGGCCATACAGAGCTGCTCAAAGCGACCGGTTACCTGGAGCTCAGTGCGTGGTTTTCCTGTATGCGGAGAGTTCAGCAGTGGATGTGGTGACTTAAAGGGGAAATGAAGGGAAATTGCTTTCAAAAAACTAATATCCCCTCTTCATCATTTCCCAGACGTTTTCTCCTCTCCCGGTGCATTAAATACAATTAAACTAACTACCATATTTCTCTAAAATTGCTTTCAAAATAACGCGATATGAGCGTTTTCTCCTCTCTGTCACTTCGGAGAGAAGAGGGGACGCGCCGTGCCCGCGTAATTATTTTTCGCTGTATTTTCAGCGTGGCACGAGCTGAGGATTGGAAGGGGGCGTACGCTTGATAAACAGGGCGTGGATTTGGCAGTCACACGGAAAGGATCGCTGAGGGTTTCCTACACAGCCGCTGCCAGGGAGCCGCAGGGGCGCACAGAAGACACGGAGAGCTGTGCGGCAGATTCAACCTGCTGAATCTGCGTTTTTATTTTGTGGATTTTTGCTCCAGTTGTTAAAGAAACTTTGTTTTGTTTGTTTGTTTTGTTTTGATGACGGCAGGATTCAGGGACAGTCACGGGGGGCGAGAGGGATAATAAGGAACATGTGGAGCTTTTGGATGCGCGGTGGACAGGTTTTGCGCCACTTGGACATGTGGCACAAAACAGGCGCTTTTTAAGCTGCTGTCACTTTGACTTTAGTATCCAACCCCCCTGATATGGCATGTTTCCTGCGTCGTGTCCGCGTGCTCAGGATTGCGACCCATGGGATGTAGTAAATGGAGAGCTGCGTTCAACTTTGGACACCTGAAGGTGCACTCCAAGCTGCCTGTCTTCTTTACCATGATTATTCTCTTCATTTACCTCTTTTACTGCCTCAACGGTTACTGCGAATCCCTGCCCAGACCCGTGTATGACCAGCGAAGTAATCTCCAAACCAAAATTATCTTTAAAGATGGACAAGAAACGGAGCAGCTCGGCGCGTATAATGCGTCTCCGGTCTCGCTTGTCCGCGAACAGCTGTCGGACTTGACGAACAGTGATCCCCCGTCCAACAATATTTCTATAGCCAATAATTTTGGCAACAAAAAATTCCCTCAGGCCATCATCATCGGGGTGAAGAAAGGTGGCACTCGGGCTCTCCTGGAGTTTTTGCGCATCCATCCAGACGTGCGAGCCGTGGGCGCTGAGCCGCACTTCTTCGATCGCTTCTACGAGAAGGGACTGGAATGGTACAGGTAAAGGCGTGTTTATTTTGTTTTCCTTTTTTTTTTTTTTTTTTATTGAAGGACTTATGAAATCTTTCATAAAAATCACGAGTTTCGTTCCAGCAGTCCTCAAACAGCAAAATGGGCAAACGGATACTGACCTTAAAAGACTCAAGAAGTCTTTCTGTTTGTGGTGACTTCAAACTTCCGGAATATAAGTTTAAAAACACGCTTTCTCTTTCTTTACGTAAATGTGAATACCCCATTTATCCTTCGTTGATAATGTTGGTTCACGGACACATTTCCCCCACGAATTCGCATTTTAAAAACGCAAACATGTATTTTATGAAATATTCAGCTTCATAAAAGACATTTAAATACGACAGTGGTGTATTCATAACAGGTCATGTGCGGGAATTAAAAATCGAGCCCCTCTGTACGGGCCTGTACTATCAGTGCTCCCCTCCGGATTATATTGGATTGCTCTGTCATGGAAACTTGAACCAGATATGGCTTTTATCTTCAGTAGCTGCGGTTTTAATGTAGCTTGTCAGAGCAGTTTGATGTGGCAGACGCCTGATTAGGCAGATGTTAAATCAAAAGAAGAAGAAGGGGGGAAAAATTGTTCCTTTGGAATCTGTTTTGCCTTCAATCAGCAAAGAAATAAACATCAATAACTGGTTCAGTGGGAGGATTTTAAATTTTATATATATATATATATATATATATATATATATGTGTGTGTGTGTGTGTGTGTGTGTGTGTGTGTGTGTGTGTGTGTGTGTGTGTGTGTGTGTGTGTGTTCAGGCTGAGGCCACATTTGAAATAAAGGTGATATATCCCAAGGGGGACTCACATACTGAAAATATGTGTTTGTGTCTCTTGTGTCTCTTCCTTGTTGCACTAAATATTGAAATAGGACTGCCTGGCACGTGATGTAACAATAACACAACAAATTCAACACACTCCCTCCTTATTAGTGCAAATAAAGTCTCTTTTAGTCCAGGCTGTAGTGAAAGAGGAGAGCTGAGGAGAGCTGAGCTCTTCTAACCTATTTCCTCACCTTTTCTCTCTTCATTAATATCTCTCAGCACCAATAAGATGCTCTGCTGATAGCTTGCAAGGATGGCAGCGTATTCAGTCCCCTGCCAATAAATTGCTGTTTATTGAGCTGACACACCGCCTGGCTAAGTGTCCATGCTGGTCCCCTGAGAGCCTTCGTCACTATCAGCCCCTGATCACACAGAGAGAGGGTGGGTTATTGTGGATGCTGGTGGTGTCGTTGATCTGATGGTGGCCCAGATTTCAAAGGACATATTTCTTTCGGTACAAGTTGCTCTTTCTACTGAATCAATGAAGCAGTTTTTTTTAATGATAGCACGCTCCAGAGAAAAATGTTAACATTTATCTTTTTTACTGTCTTTTAACAACATAGATGGACGTTACAGATCACCTCAAATTTGCAGAAGAAAGAAAAAATCAAGAGTTAGTGTGCGGAGGAGGAAAGATGAGAGCCATTACAGAGGATCGGCAGAGTAAATGACAGTTTGATGAAGAGATGTGGAAAGGGTAGAGGTGAATGTGGAGGGGTGGCAGGTGTTGTCAATACACGACAGGTAATCAGCTGTTTGCTGGAAGGGTGCAATAACTGCTGAGTGACATCAGAGATCAAAGTATGCATGCACAAGTGTAGGCTGGCGTTTTTACCACTTAACAGTGGTACTGAATGCGGAAGAGGCTGGGGGTTTCCTGCTAAATGCACGGTGCATGCATGATAACAAAGAGAAAGATGAACGATGGGGGAAGTTTTGTATGTGGGAAATGCTTCTCGGGGCAGTTTCAGTTTAAGATGTGAAGATAGGTTTATCATCAGTGATGCTGAACTTTGGGACGATTAAAGCACAGCACAGAAGTGGACTAGTTCAATCCCATAAAACCTTTAATTGGACAATAAAAATTCCAGCGCACACCAGAGTAAGGGACACTTTTATCGGCAGAGTGCAATAAAAATCTAGAAGTGAGTGAGCTGCGCTTTTATTGCAGTTTTATCTAAACAGATTTGCTCTCCATGCCAACAGGTGTGTCTTTGAATTGTCAGGTGCTTGTCCAGCAGATTCACATACACCCAAAAATAAATTAAAAAAGCACGTTAAATGGTTAGGTGGCAAAAGGTGGTATCTGTAAATTTAAATACCAGCTGTGATCCTATCTTACAAATCTAGATTACGAACAGAGAACAGATAAAGACAGAGCTGACAGAGTAATAAGTATGTCTGAGAATCACAAACACAGACAGGGGATCACTGTGAATAGAGTCAGCAATAGATGGGTAATACAAAAAATGCTAAATTAACTGTTAAAGAAACAAACTGGAATTTTTAGCTCATTAACAGTGGAACACTGTTTATGTTATTTTCAGTTAATATGTATATTTACTTAGTAATCAATTATTTAATCATCTTATTTTTCCTGGAATCCAAAAGTTGGGCTTGAAATTAATTGTTTTATTCACCCGTCCTCCGTAATCTCTAAATTATAATTAAATGCAGATTTCAGTTCAGTTTTTTCTATTTATTTTAAATCAATTAATTAATTGCTAAAGTGATAAAGATACACAGTAACCTTGATGAAAACCTCAAGCTTGCATTTTGATTTAAAGGTGAAGGTGAAACCTTTTTTGTTTGTTTTTTAATATCTTTTCCCTCTCACATGTTACCAAAGCCATGAGATAAGTGAGGTGCAAAACTAGACTAATCAGGTGGATTAGTGCTGCCGTTACAGCTATGCTGTGTTTGCTGACTATCTTCTAAAAAATCTTCTTTCTTTAGTGTTACTGGCTGCAGTCTGTTTGCTAAGAACCTATTTTTAAATGCACATTGCTGCGTAAGAGATGTAAAAAAAAAAGAAAGAAAGAAAAGAAAATGTAAATGTCACGATTTGTAAGCCATTTGCCGGTGTCAGTGATGACAAAGCAAGACCTAACAGGATTAAATGTGGAGAGATCAGTGACCTTTACATGTTCTTTATACTTTCTGTTGATAGGAAAGTGACCTTACCCCTGTTCTTTTTAACACAGATGTGATGTAAAACATCTCTGTGTTTTTTGTCTCTCTTTTCTTTTCTCCTTTGAAGATATAATGAAATGTGTGTTTTTGCTCCATCCTAATCCGCTGACAGCTCTTGTCAACACTGCGCGAATTGGACCGGTGTAATGACAGGTCAGGCATTAACGTGGACAGCTCAGGGACATATGAAGGGGCTGAGATGAATTAGGCTCCTAGCTGCAGTTAAACAAGGCCTTATCGAGCATTAGTCAACACCCCTCCCATCCAGCCACCGCCTCGCCACGTAGCACTCATCCTTGATGAGAACTGCAGTCATCCTACACCTGAGTGCAACAGGGGACACTTATTGTGCCCAAGGGCTATGTAGTCCTCTGGCTTACAGACAATCACTGACTTATGTATCTACTTTTTTATTTTATGTGAGACAGATAGATGATCAAAGGAAGTGGAAGTGGTCCAGTGACTCCAAACAAGGCTTAGATCATACATTACTTAAAACTGGAGGGAGTACATGTTATACCATAGAGTTACTCAAGTATTGGGGGGGAGGGTGGGTGAAAAAGATTGTGGTTTAAACACATTGTAGAAATAATAAATAAGTAGAATCACATATAATAAATGCTACATAATGCATCAGAACTTTGTGGGATTAATGCCTCTGAATAAAGGATGATTGGTAATGCTAAGCTAAGTAGCTAAAAGTAATATTAGTAAAATTAATATTAGGTTGAAAAATTATTTTTAATTTATTTACACAACATCACGCAAAGTTGGATACAGGTTAGCTAAGTAGCAAAAAGGCTAGATAACTAATGGATAAATTATTGTAACTATTATATCCAGGTAAAAAAATAAATAAATCGTTAAAATGATAAAATACAAGAAAAAAAAATACATAACATCTGATACAAGTTTATTGGTACTAGAAATAAGTAAATAACTGAAATAAGTAAATAAACAATATCTAAAGTTTTTGGATAAACAGTTGGAATGACTAACGCATCTAAAGGTTTTTGCTAATGGTTGAAAAAGTGAGCCTAAGTCAAACTAACAAAATAAATAGCTAAGCTAAACCTTCTGCCAGTCCAGGTGGTAGTAGTGCAAAAAAGTATTGTCAAATGATTTTATTTTATATTTTAAGGATATATCTTCCCAAATGTAAAAACTATTAAAAACTATGTTATGCAGAAGTACTGAGATCACTTAGCTTCTTTAGTTTTTTTGTGCAACTACACACAACTTTATCGTAGACATAATAGCCTTCTGAAAATATTATCTACAGCATAGGTGTCAAACTCTGGCCCGCGGGCCAAACTTGGCCCGCAGACTAATTACATTTGGCCCGCGAAGCCATACCAAATTACTATTAGAGCTGGCCTACTGGTATTATACAGCTAATGTATATATTGTTTAGTATTAAGTTTTGCTTGTTCCATATTCAGTTTTTCAGCAAAACGTGTTTGAGTCCATAAGAAAAGATTCATTCTTATATCTGGAGGAATAAATATATTACAATAAATATTAACGTTAGCCTGCGACTTTGTTCCAGTTTTGAATTTTGGCCCACTGTGTATTTCAGTTTGACACCCCTGATCTACAGCATAGGTACTTTAATAATGTAACCATTTATTGACATCAGCACATTTTCCCTGTATGCTACATTATAGTCTGTATAAAAAGTACATTTACTGTAGTATCTGGAGCTTATCTTATTAGCCATTATTAGCTATTTGCTAATTTGCCAACTGGTTTTATAACAGCTGTTAAATTACATTTTAATAAGCAAGGAAACGACTAGAGAAACACCCTTCAGCCATGTTTTGAGCATTGACGTTGTACACTTTGTCCACCAGAGGGCACTTTTCAAATTCCTTGATGGCTATTGTGTTTAGAACGCCCTAAACAACAACTAGCTGCTCTTAGCAGAGCTGGACAGAGCATAGCAGTAGTAAATAAATATTTACATATACCAAACTTTGGGAAATCTTTTTATATTTGACGTTTCAAAGGAAATATTAACAGATATATCAGAATATCAAATACTTAAATTGCCAAATATCTGCAATTTATCTGTCTCAAAAATGCCAAATTTGTCGCACTCTTCTAATATTTTCTTTTCCCTCCTTCCTTTGATTTTCCTGCTTTTCTGCCTTTTCCATAATTCCAAATCTAATCTATTTTTGTAATAAAAAAATATGACTAATTAAGTGTAATTACAGCCTAAGTACCTAGTGATTCAAATATATAGATTTGAAACAGAACCGTAGCATATGAAGCCAACAAAATCATCTGAAATTGTGCTGGAAAGTATCACTTAGTATTCTCTGACAGAGCTCTTCATTTCAAAGTGTCTTTGAGCTCAGAGAGCCACGGCCCTGTCTTCAGCTGGTAACCAAGTAAAACACATGGACATCCTTAAAGGAAGCATTTGGCAAATTGTTTCAGAAAAAATGCTTATATGTGGAAAAGCCTTGGCTGTACCATCTACTGGAAACGATTCTGTGGCTTTGTGGTGGGGAATGGGGGTTCAGACAGCCATGGTGTGCAATGAGTGAGTGTGAGCATGTGTGTGAGCTTGGATCCATTCACACTGCTTCAGCTGTATACCTGATCTCCATCCACTTTCTTCTTCTTCTTCTTCTTCTCCCCACCATTTCTTGATGCTATAAATATCTCGCAGATATAAATGTCATTTCCCCATATTGATCACCTAAAATACGTTCTTCCTATCGATTTCCTCCTCTCTGCCTTTATCACGCTGTTGCAGCAGAAATGAATTAACTTCTGAATATTCCATCTTGTTGACAAGAAGCTCGTACTCCCATCCGCGGCTGACATTTATGCCCCACAGTCTGAGTGTTGATGGAGTGGATTTATTGGCTTGTTCAGGTCACTCAAACTGTGTAATGTAAAGCCACTGGACACGCTCTCACTCCTTTTAGAGCCTCGTTCTCTTTATGCCTCCTCACAGTCACTACTTTTCTTTCTCTTTCCTTATCGACTCATTTCGTTTTCTTGTCGTAAAACTAAGGGAGCGTGTTGTATAATTCAGCTGAGGGTTAGATGCGCCACCTAGACAGTAATGTCCAGGTTGTATTTCCTGTTAGGGCACTCTACCAATCACATGGGATTCTCTGGTTGAATTTCTCAGTACTCACATTCTTGGAAGCTGCGTGTTACGGAGTGTTTTTTTAGAGTAAACAAGGACTGGGAGGGAAAGAGACACTTTCAATAAAGAATTCAGAAAAATAGGAAATGCAAAGAAAGAAAGGCAGCTTTCCTTGGAAGACAGGGTTCAGTGCTTTGGATGTTTGAAGCTGTATCACTACAAGAATAAACAAGTGGGTTCAAACCATTAACATTAGTAGCATCATCCAACATGTCTGTCAGAACTGACACACATGAGATTATTTACCTATATATAGAGAGATGTTATTATCAGAACGAGTACAAAATTCAGCTGGAAAAGCTTAAGCGCTGTAATTAAATGTGACTCAATCAAACTAGACTTGTTCTGGAGGAGGTATGGATTTTTACTTGGTCAAAAAAAGGCCTGATGTAGCCCTGTCATCAGTTTTTTGACAGCTCGTCACTGTTCGACCTTTCCCCCCGCCAGCACGCCATTTTCATCCAGTCAAATTTAATAGAAACAGATGACTGGTGAGAGATGAACAATGAAAGGATCACTGGGGAAAGTATGAAACTTACCACATTTCAATCACAGTTACAGAAAGAGAAAGTTTGTGTTGTTCATCGCTCAGACTGGTTTTTAATTCTTCTGTTTGGGGTTTTAATTCCAAACTGCTGTGCTGAGTATGGGCATTTTTAGTAAGACTCAAAGAAGAGGGGGCGTCGCTCTTGTTCTTCAGTCGCAGACTCATTGAAATCAGCCTCTCCTCATTAAACAGACAGAGCAGACGAGGCAGCAGGAGACCTGCGAGATCAGGATGACTGATGAGCTGCCACAGACGACAAAATAATAATCCTATTTCTACCTCCTTCACCTTCTTTTCATCACATCATTTGCCTTCATTTCCACCAAACCTCTTGCTTTATTTTTCCCCCCTTTACACTGTTATTAGTCTTTTTATATTAAATGAGCGTGCATGAGGAAGATTGGGGGGGGGGGGGGTTTAAAAATAGTGCAAGATCTGCAGACGTAGCTTACTCATAAATGAAAAAGAGGAAATGAAAGAGGTGTGAGGAGAGAAACAAAACTAACGAGTCAATAACTATATAATAATGGTAACACTCTTCATATTGTGCATATGAATACACACACACACACACACACACACACATATATATATATATACTTATAAATTAGATGTAGGCTTTTACTTTTAAAAGGTTTTTACATTACATTTTTTAAAAAATATACATGTTACAGTAACAATACAGCACACATTTTTATTTATTTCACTTAAATAAGCACCTATTATACTTATATGCTCCACTCACTCATAGGCCAGCAGCTACCCACTGCACTCATGGTGTTACAGCTTTGCTAATCTAACGTGAACGTTGATGACCGCTGCACGAACAAAAGGAGGGTAAACATACAAGACAAACTGTTAGGGGTTCCGAAAGAGACTCAGGCGCAGGCCAGGGTTTTCCTTTAAGCGAAGGACAGTGCGTTTATTTACAGTGAACACATACACCAAGTGGCTATATACAACGTGCAGGGGAAACGGGTCCGGGTCGCCAGGGTCCGTGGGAAACAGGGTTGGGAGAAGGATGTTCCACACTTTCTGTACAAAAAGTTCCCCCTTCAATCACTCCTCTCTGCATCGGGTTCCAAAAACGATCTACACAAAAAACGTCGGGTTAGCAGGATAATAATAAGAAATTCTCAAGGTGAAGGTTAGCCGAAACACAAGTCTAACTGACACTGATAGCTCAACGATCCAGCGAAGACTAGTGCAGACTCGCCATCTAAGTAGTGCAGTAATCAGCTGGGATCAGCGGCCGGTGTGGTGATGAGCAGGTGTGTGGGCCAGCAGCGGGAGCCCGCAGTGAGCATCGCCGTGGCGAGAGAGAGAGAGAGAGTGAGAGAGAGAGGGCGAGAGAGCAAACAAACCACAAACATATTGCCCAATAGAGGATTGACCAGCGGGGCACAGGGACCATGACACAAACAGCTTATTATTGCTTATTTGAGACCTTTATTTGATCATGTCGACCACACCTCTGGCCATTATGTTGTCTACTGTTTTTTAACAACCCCAGTTTACATTGGTGGACATTACTTTAAATATACCAGAGTTAGTCATAGGCTCATTTTGATCTGTAGCTCTTGGCCATATTTACTCATATTTGAGGAACTATGGTAAGCAAATTTGAAGCTGTGTACAGTTCTGGGATATAAGTACTGTTTTATATCCCTTTAAAATGAATATTTTTAACTCCAGTACATCGTCCATGTTAATGATGCAACACTGATATTCATTTAACCGTGATTAATAAATCTTTTTTTTTTTCAATTTAACATTATGTTAAAAATTCGGTACTTTTTCTAACCACAAACTGGTGAATTATGTCTTCAACTTAATTTAATGTTTATATATTCATATTTGTTATTATATTTTTAATTTTATATATTTTCAATTATATATTTTTTTGTATTTATTTTAATTTATTTTCATTATTTTAATAAATTTTTTTAAATAATTTTTTTATTTTATACGTTTACGTTTAACAACCCTAATGTATAGTAATAGTTAGTAAAACAGTTTGAATTCCAAAATGTTCAAAATGCTTGTTGTAAAAAACAACAGAAAAATATTTAAAATGTCTTTATATTCTTTTATACATTCGCCATCTTCTGGGGATTTTTAGTCAGCTCCACAATCTATAAAAGCTCAGACATTTAAGTCTCCTTTTAATTCTGCTTCCTCTACGATGTTTCCTGCTTTTCATTCATAGTTAATATTAATCCACAAATCCACACCAAATTTGCCACAAAGGCAGGTAATTATTGACGGTTTGTGTATTTGTGTGTGGCTGCTGACCTCTCATTGGTGTCCATCTCTGTTTAATGTCTGACTGCCTGACGGGCTTGGGGGTGGGTGGGTCGTGAGAACCTGCAGCCACAGAAAAACACACTTTTCTTTGTCTGCTACAAAACCTTCCTAGAAAACTCCCCTAAACTGGAACTAACCAACTTAGAATAACTGGTTGATTGTTAGTGATGTCTGTGTGGGTTTTGAGAGGAAATTAGGTTAATTATGCCTGAAACTCTGGCAGAGAGAGCTACAGCTGAATTTGAGGACAAGCAAAACATCAAACAAGACACGGTGATGGGTGGAAATCTGGAAACCAACACCAGCTCCTGCTTCATGTTCATCCAAAAGCCTTCTGTGTCCTGAATGTTTGATGTCTGGACAAATGTAGCCAAAGCTTGCAAAGAGCCTGATAGATGCTACTAATGGCAGACCGCTGCAAGGATGGTTTCCAGTTGTAAAAGCCCAGTCTCTGCCAGCAGTGATTTCCGTTTTTCAGCTTAAGACAGTGCTAACAATGAGCTGAGAAACCACAGGGATGAAGGCTGCAACTGCTCGGAAGTGGGTTTCCACGATCGTACAGTATCGAGTGTTCTTATTGGTCGGGACCTGGGGAGTTGCCAGGCAAGCAAAAGTCCATATTGAGTCAATTATAGCGTTGCTGAGGTGTGTTTGTCCCACATGTGTATGTACTCATTTAGAGGAGCTGTTTAATTAGTGGAAGCGTGTGTTCCCTGTTTCTAGTGCACGGTCAAAGGGAAGGGTAAACATTACAGCATGTACCTCTTTGCACATGTTTAATATTTAACTGGACTAACTGGGCCGAGGGCAAACTAACAGCAAGTCAAAAGGCAATAAACAGCAATTTATCTGTTTGCTATAATGGGTCATATTTGTGGTATAAAATTATAATTACTGTTATTATAGATTTGTCAAGCTGTAAAAATGATATACATTTTGCCGTATGGTTTTAATATATTTATATCAAATTTTTTCATTATTTTTATAGTGAACATAGTGACTAGAAATGCTCATATTCATTATTATGTCCAAAACAGGCTTATACATGAACTGTAGACGTGCACTGTTTGATTGAATTATTGTCATTCAGTCAATAGGCCAAACAGTGCACATCAGTCAAGAGCAAATAATAATATAAATATATATACGTAGTATAGATAACATAGTAATAACATAATTATAACTGCTTTTTTTTGGTTGTTGTTTTATTTTGTAATTTGTGGTCTTTTTTGTACATTAGTGATTTCTACTTCCTGTCTTTGACTTCCCTATATTGTGATTTTTTTGTCCCACCTTCAGTTGCATTAGTATCACCTGTGTTTAATGTACCACACCTGTTCCCGCCTCCCACTTGCTCGCTCATCTGGTTCTCATTACACTCAAATTTTCCAGCAGTTTCTTTTTTTCCCCTCTTGTAGCGTTCTTCTTTTGTTTTTTTCTCATGTTTCTACACAATTTGGTTCGCTCTTGCTCTTGAGTCGTGTGTTTGTGTCCTCTTCCTCTGGATATTCTTTGATAAAGTACCAAACATTCTCATATGAGTAAGTGGTGTTAGGGCAGTTCATTGAGTATTTGCTTAATCCAAAGAAACTTCTCTCATGCTCACATGCATTCCCAAGTGTTGACATCTTACTGCCAGCCTAATTATACAACTGCAGCGTCCTGTGATGTCGGTGAGATCGTGACATTGTGACATCACCGGGGTTACATTTGAGAAGGGAGGAAATGGAAGAGTCCCTCGCTTTCTCCACCCACTCTATCTGGCCGTATTCATCCTGCATTCGGGAGATGGGGAAAGGCAGGGCGGGGCCCCTTAAAGGCCCCCTGGCTAGCTGCTCGGAGATAAAGCCCCACAAGCGGGCCGCTGTGGGCCCCGGCAGGAGCACAACAATAGATTTTCCCACTTGATAAGTCAAGCAGGGTGGGAGCAATCAGGGGAAGTGCCATGCACGTGCAAACACACACACAGTTATTTAAACTCACTTGTACGGGCACAAAAAAGTAGACTCACACGCCCAGACATTCATGAGGGTTTCCGTATTTAGTGCTTTCTGTCATTACGGGCTGTTCTGTTATCAGTAAGATCTTATCACCACATCCTTTCTTCCTGATCTTCATTCTGTCTTCTTTAAGAGATTTACGAGTGTAGTATTTTCCAAAATGTTAAGCTACTCCCCCAAAAATATAATGTGTTATAAAAAGGCAGAAGTTCAATATAAAACACATTCATTCAGTGCAGTCGGTTTCCACCGAATGCTACAGCTTAGTGGTTTTATTGAAATTCACACATAGGTTTGACAACAAAACCATGCCGAGCTTCCTCTTTCATTATCTGCTCAGATCTTTTTTCAGGGGAAACTCTGACTGCTCCTCGCTCGCTCGCTCACTCACCGCTCTCAGGCCTTGAGATGTGTCTATTAACTGTTACGCCTCTATTTTTCCCCTCAGCTAGACGCATTCTTCAGCTCTTTCCTACCGACCTACCCCAGTGATGCAAACCTCCTCGGTAAAAATACTCATCGCCACCCTGGTGCGTCAGCCAGACAGCAACCTTCAGAGCGTGTAATAGTCTGCCACACACACGCAAAAACACACACGTACACAACTGAAGGGAGCGTAACATGATCTGTGATGGATTTATGTCACACAGATATTGTGTAAGACTCTTGTGCCAACCTATAACATAGCACAGATGTCCAAGAAGCATTAAAAACACTGAATACGCGTCCAGTAAGCAGGCGTAAATTCTTATAGGTCCTAACAGAGACAGTAACTTTTGCATTGTAAGTGCTTTTTGACCACTTCTTACCAATACTTCATACTAAAGCTATTTTAACTTAGAAGCTCATTGTCTGATTACGGTCAGCCCGTCAATTAATTTTTAATGCTAGGAATTCTTACATACTGCTGGGAAGTATTAACAAAATGTAATATAAAATTAAATATCACTGCCTGGAATATTTTAATGGTCTTACATTTTTAATGAACGCTGCGTAAACCCTGTAGGGTGTCGTCTTTGAATTAAAAAAAGCCTCTTGAATTGCATTTAGACACACAAGAATCCCACATTCAGTTTCCTTTTGTTATTATTATTATTGATCAAATCTATTTTTGGCAGCCAAAGAAGTAAAGAAGAAGATGTGCAAGATTTCTTGTATTTATACAAGGCACTGGGTACATTTAAATAAAGATAAGCAGCCAAAAACATCATCCAACTAACGCAATGGCCCGACTCCAACAGACACAAAGTGAAGCATTACTTTAGCTCGCCTTTTATTGAGTTGCTTACAGTCCCTGCTGACTTCTAATCAGCCCACAGAAACTTCTCAGCCCTGTATTTGCCGACAGTAATGACAACCCTCTCCCTCCACGCAGCAGCTTTTACAGATCTTTGAACACACGCAGGCTAACTGTATCCGTCTTCAGACGTCCCTCTGTAGTGGTTTGAGGATGTCAGTGTGTTTTAAAATCCCTTCACACATGTCAAATGCATTCATAACATTCTCACTTTGAAGGATACAGTAGAGGCCGAGGGGAAGCTTTGAAGTTGTTAAAAAAAAAAGGGGGATCAGGAGTGGAAGAAAGGCGGTGAGGCGAGAAAAAATGTCGGAGATAGAGGAAGGAAACGCAACACATACGAGAGAGTCTGCTCGTGATGACATGTTGCATTACATGATCTCCGTGATCCCCGGTGGTCTCGCTCCGTGAAACGCAACCATCTGCCCCTGACCTTCGGGGTGGAAGAGTCCATTTCCGTGCAGCGCAGGCTGGTGGGGATTAAGAGGGTCCGGGGATCTGGCCTCAGGCCCGGCAGAGCCTGTATGGATCACAGCTTTCAGAGCTCCGAACCCTGGGACCAGAGGGAAACTTCCTAAACCAGAAACACTTCCCTCATCTCCGCCATGCGCACACACATCCAACACGCGCACACAAACTAAGAACTTCATTGCTCCCAGATGTGGGTCCATCCTGTGGAGGGCATGTTCAGATGGTTACAGTGTGCACATGTGTGCGCTGTGTTTATATATGTGTGTGTAAGGAGAAGGCAGACAGAGCAAGATGGGTTGTGCACAAACAGAAATGGAAATGGCCGGGGAATGTGCTTACCACTGGAAAAGTGATAATAAGCATTCACAGTACCTTACCTTACCAAACCGCTTTTTTAAAAACAAATAAGGCGTTGAGGTTGCAAAAAGTGGTATGAATGTGCATAATCTTTGCTGGGTATTAGAAAGAAAATAGATATATCAATTTAATCTACAATTTAGTACATGGGATATTTTCCTTTTGCTTTTATAAAAGAAGATCAAACTCTGTAGTGTTAGCTACGAGAAGTCCCGCCTTATATTCCGTAATGATCAAACTGTAGAAAAACTTTATCCTCCATTCATCAAAATCCAAAATTATTCATTTTGTTCTGATTAATCGGGGTGGCTGAAAAATACTTTTTCAGATAATCTGTTTGTCAAGTAGCCCCTGCTTTTCTCTTGCCTTTGAGGGCAGCACAAACTACTAAACTGATGTGTGCTCATTTTCTGTTGATAAATAAAAGCCCACAAGTTTGCAGCCATTTAAACAGTCTCTAATAAACCTCAGCCCACCCACACAGACCACAAGCTAAACGTGTGTGCGAAAGAGAGAGTGTGTGTGTGCGAAAGAGACAGTGTGTGTGCCTGGATGCATTTGTATGCACAGATAAACGCACATCAGCATACTATCGGACCAAACCGCATTCCTGCTCCAGATGCTGATGGGAGAGGTGTGATGAAAACAAACATCAGGTTGCTAGGTCGCCCTAAACTCTCTCTGGCACCATTTCATACACACACACCAGTTGTGATCAGATAAAAAGAACAAACATTTTGATTTTCTTCTCATCTTCATGAGATAATGGGAGATTAGATGAGATGCCCCTGTTTTGTGCTTTCTCGCTGCTGCTTTTCTTATAGGATCTTGGGGGTGGGCACGATACACGGAGTCCAAAGTACCATCAGGGTGTACACCCCACCCCTGGCATCGTTGCCCACCTCTCAATGTTAAATACACGTAGACATTGAGGGCTAGCAGGAGGGACCATGCGCTTACCTGCTGCTCTCTGGCAGGTAGCTCCATGCCCTCCTGGGTTTTAAATGCACCTTAGAACACACATGCATCAGCATTACAATGAGCGGGTGGAGGGAGGTTTGGAGTCTTCTCACCCCCATTCTCTGCGACCTGCTGGAGCAGGGGGGCTAGGACTAGGAGGAGGAGTTGGCCGTCCGACTGCGGTCTGGAGTGTGGAGCCTTCCTGCTGCTGCGGAGTCGGGGCGGTCTGCCTCCCCCCACCGCAGGGAAAAGGGAAACACCACCTGGGTCTGGGTGCAGTTCCCCCCTCCAGGGGCGGGGGCACCTAGACCCGGTTTGTAGAGTACGCTTGGGGAGTGTGATCGTGTGTACAGCGTCTCTTTATGTCTGTCTCCACGTTGGTTGAGTGTGGAGTAAGTGCATATGAGAGCATGAGGGTGGGAATGGATATTTGTGTCTGTGTGTGCCTGTATGTCTGTGTCTATATGTCAGGTTGGGTGTCAGGCACCACCTCTCTGGGGACATCTCAGGCCCTCCAAGGTTTGGAGGCCTATCTCCCCCTACCACCACTTCCCCTGCCAGTGGCGGACTCCCTCAGACATCAGTGCGTTGGTGGTTCTTTGTGTCCGGGGATGGGCGTCCAGGTACACACCGGCTCACTCCTTGGCGGCCGCTTATCGGGGCCTGGAGCCTGGGGCTCGCTCGGGCCACTTCGGAGGTGGGGTGCCCCCGGCCTCTCGGCCTGGGGCTCGGTCACTCAGGCGCAGCTGGCTGCCGGCGGAGCTCACGGGCGCGTCACTGCAACTCCCCCTGGCTTCTGCTCCGCGGCTGCTGAGTGAGCCCTCATCTGGGACTCTCCTCAGCTCTTTCCGGGACAGTGGCGCAGCTGCCCCTCTGTTGGTCTTCCTTGGTCTCTTGTGTTCTGGGGGCCTCTGGATGTCTGGAGTTTTGATCTCCTCCACACCTGCTTCACGCCCTGGAGGACGGGGCTGTGGCCCCCCCACACCCTCTAGCAGATTATTACATGAAGGAACCTTTTAAAAAACAAAAAACAAGCGCGTCCATGCTCACAGGTGTACACACGGGTGATCACACCCACAAACTACACCCTTTTTGGCTCCTACCTCAAAGCACACTGTGTTCTGTTGATCTTATGTGCTGCACAATAATGTTTAACATTTAGTATTTACTGTCATATTCCCATATATCATTGTGATGTTGTTTATTCTATTACTCTTGTTCTCTTCTGCTTGCTTTCTTTTTTCTTTCTCAGCAGGTGATCCAGGTGATTGATATATGCATTTTTTTTTCTCTGCCCGTTCTGTTGGTTTTTGTCTTTTGCCCTTCTCCCCCGTCCCTCTTCTCAGCTGTTTCTCTTTCCCTCTTTCTTTCTCCCCTTCTTTCCCCCAGTCAAGTCTGTCCCGTATTCAGTAAGTGAAAATAAAATAAACAATAAGAAGTGAATCAAATGGACCATTACGGCAAGGCTGGGATGGTCAGTTTGGTAAAGTAAATCCGTTGGGCATCTTTCTTTGCCTTTAGACAACAATTCTGATGGCAAAAGAGCCAAACGGGACAGGCAAAAAAAAAAAAGAAAAAAAAAAGAAAAGAAAAGAAAAAAAAAGAAGATCAAACTCTGTAGTGTTAGCTACGAGAAGTCCCGCCTTATATTCCGTAATGATCAAACTGTAGAAAAACTTTATCCTCCATTCATCAAAATCCAAAATTATTCATTTTGTTCTGATTAATCGGGGTGGCTGAAAAATACTTTTTCAGATAATCTGTTTGTCAAGTAGCCCCTGCTTTTCTCTTGCCTTTGAGGGCAGCACAAACTACTAAACTGATGTGTGCTCATTTTCTGTTGATAAATAAAAGCCCACAAGTTTGCAGCCATTTAAACAGTCTCTAATAAACCTCAGCCCACCCACACAGACCACAAGCTAAACGTGTGTGCGAAAGAGAGAGTGTGTGTGTGCGAAAGAGACAGTGTGTGTGCCTGGATGCATTTGTATGCACAGATAAACGCACATCAGCATACTATCGGACCAAACCGCATTCCTGCTCCAGATGCTGATGGGAGAGGTGTGATGAAAACAAACATCAGGTTGCTAGGTCGCCCTAAACTCTCTCTGGCACCATTTCATACACACACACCAGTTGTGATCAGATAAAAAGAACAAACATTTTGATTTTCTTCTCATCTTCATGAGATAATGGGAGATTAGATGAGATGCCCCTGTTTTGTGCTTTCTCGCTGCTGCTTTTCTTCTCTCCATCTGTGGCTCTCGCCTTTTGTTTTTTTAGACTCACAATCGCTGATCTTCTTCTTCTTCTTCCTCTTCTTCTTCTCTCAGCTGTAATCCACGCTTACCGGCAGTCCCTTTCCTCCCCCCACCCTGTGTTCCATCACTGTGTGGCCTAAAAATGTAAACACGACGTCAATAGAAGCCCCTCTGTGCCTCAAACAGGTTACTGTGGCGTTCATTAGCCTGACTGAAATGAAACATCCATTTAGTGCTGCAGCACACTCACGAAATAGTTCAAACATGCTGGAAACTCAGAAAAATACAATTAAAAAAAGAGGGGGAGGGGGTATCGATGGTGTTAATATCAGTTTTTCCAGTGTCAGGCTGATTCCTGTGACAGTAATATTAATGGGCCAGAAAATATGATAATTAAAGGATGCGACTATTCTTTTTTCTCAGCTGGAAATACTCGCTGAATCGATCGCACATGTTTTTCCGATGGGATTTCAGGAATCATATTGGAAAAAGTGGGTGACACAGGTAGGCAAGGATGGATAAGGAGAAGTAAATTTACCAAAACAGCATCGTCTTCTTCCACTTCTTTCGGCTGCTCCCTTTATGGGTCATCTGCGTCCATCTCACTCTATCCCTAACATCCTCTCCTCTTTCACTACAGAGTTCTTCTTCTTTTCCTCCTGCTCTTCAGCTCCACATTCAGCATCCTTTGCCCAGTATATCCACCATCCCTCCTCCTCCAGTCATTTCCTCAGAAGTAATTATTTCTAATCTGTCCCATCCTGGTCTTCTTCAACTTCTGTCTTTCTCTCAGTGCTCCTTTCTCCAAACTATCTCACTACCATGTTGTAAACCTTCCCTGTTGCTCCTGCTGCTATCCTTCTGTCACAAATCACCTACTTTTTGCTCTGTCCATTGCTTTGTGTGGATGAGTCCAAGTATTTAATTATTTTTTTTATTTTTATTTTTAATTATTTAATTATCCTCCGTCATTACTTGTACTCATTGGATCGTCACTGTTACACCTGTCTCTCTCTCATTCACATACATGTATTCTACAAAAACACTCTGAGCTTCTCAATACTTCCCCATCAACACTCTCAAAGCAAACATCACATCTGTAGTGCTCTCTCAGCATCTTCTTAACCTAGCTTCAACAACTTTTGCCCATACTGTATGTGAGAGTGCAGTTTCCTCTGAAAGGCAGAGCTCTTAAACTTTCCTGGGATACAAACGAGGTCCTCAGCTTCTTTTTTTCTGGGACTCAGATCCATAAAAACTATATTGCCACTTATATCATGTGGTCACCAGAAATAAACTCGCGACCGACATGCTTAGAAACGTCTGAGCTATAGGTTGTAGCTTACACTACGCCCTAATGGAGAGAGGACTCATGGGAACAGCATCGTTTTTTTTTCCTTTAGGTATTTGTTGTACATTTCACAATTTTGTTTTGCCTCAGCCCCCATAATCCGAGTCAGACATTTCTTATGAATGCCATAAGTTGTGTATTTGGTGTTACCCTCAGAGTTTCATGCCAGGGGACATGCCGGAGTTGGAGCCGAGTGTGTGTGTTGGATCAGAGAAAGAGGGAGAGAGAGAGAAATGGAGTCTCCATCACCACACACCAGAGCCCCAGTAAGCCCCTCACTTGCAGACCAACCACGAAGACTCCGACCCAACCGCCACCACATGCCTGCTGAGGAGGGAAGGGGGGAAGCATGGAAATTAGCTGAGGGATCTTTCACAGTTGCAACACTGGCATTCTTCTCCACTTGGATTTCTATAACACAAACTGCTGCCTGCGATTTGAATCTCCTTTGCAAACCAGTGCGTTTTGTTGTTTTTTTTAGGAGAGGGAAAATTGGCAGAATATTTTTCACAACGGAGGTTATTAGATTCCATTTTGGTGTTACGGTAGCATTTGAATGAAGTAAACGATACGAGACAAATAGGTTTTCCTTTCCCTCCCATTTCCCCCCGATTTATATACAATCTGTTCTGGCAGGTTATGGAGACTCTCAGTCAAACACAGGCTTCGGTCAGGGTTTGTTGAACTTTTTGAGGTATGTCCTCTCAGTCTGAGTCATCTAAGTAGGGGTAAAGATCAAGAGGAAGAGGGCAGCCCTTTTTTTTTTTTTTAAAGCCAAAGTGTGCCCAGAATACCTCAAGTACTGATAATAACAAGCAGGGAGCCAAAGGCAATAACAGGATTGGACCAGAAGACATGGTGAGCCCTATTATAGGATACCTTTGGGCTGTATGCAGTCCGCAAGTATAACTGCTGCAGTAGTATAATTGAAATGTAGAAATGCAGTTACACCACCACAGCCCAAATAGTCCATAAATTAAATAACAATCCCAGTTTATCGTTTGGATCTTATTTTTGTTAGTTATTACTTTGCTTGAGTTTGATAGCATGGATTGATCGATAAAATAAAAGGAATCTGTCCAAATCCAGCTCCCAGTAATTTGTGAAAGACTTGCGTCTGTTAGGCATATTGGTGCAAAGGTAATGAACCAAAAAGCCATTTGCACCAACACAAATTATTTTATTTTAGGCCACAAGGTGGTCATATCATGTCAGTTTTAACCCTGTAAATCCTGAAACATTAAATTTAGCCATAAATTTTACATTTTAAAATTTTTTTGTGTTTTTTGAACATTCTAAAAAAACTTAAAGCAAAAATTAATCAAATATTAATTTCTATATATTAGTTTTAATTTGTATCATATTTGCAACATCTTATGCAATTGATTTAGATTTTTTTAAAGTCAGAAATTCATGCATCAAATATGAGATACTTGGTGATGGAGGGTTAAAATGTTACTTTAAGCTTCCTGCAAAGACAAATATTAGACATTAAAGTTAGAGGATATAGTAAAGGTTATTTCACCAATGCCCCAAGCCTCATCAGTTGACTGGCCTGGGGTTAAAGTTACTTTTTCATTCGTACCTCATTCTACACAATCTACATTTGCAAAGTCAACTTTCTTTGACTGCGTTCAGGCGTGGTTGAGTTTTCTGTGCCACTGCCTGCTTGGAGGTGAGGTGGGCTCTGGCATGGTTCAGCTGTATTGGCATACACATGTTGTGTGATTGCTGATTGGGCCTAAATTACAACTAAAAATCAGCGTGACACTGCGCATGAGGACAGTGTGTTGCCGTGCCTAGACGCTGCCGAAATAAGTCACAAAGTAAGTCTAATCATAAGTTTTTGTTCTGCTGAAGCATCCTTCTTTAAAATAAACTGTCACGTCATAAAGATGTGGCAGCAATGGCGAGCAGGAGGTCAGTCCACTCGGGCGGGGATAATGGAAATAGAGAGCAAAGAGGAGTGGACTGAAATATGGGGAGCAAAAGAGACAAACTGAAGCATACTTCATAATGTACTTCAATGTCAAAGAGTGGGCACGGTGCAGAGTTACTGTGACTTTCATTTTGTTGCCTCTTGACAGTAACTTCTTCATCACATTGCATTTCATTCCAAGTCAGAGAAAAACAAACGCATGCCATTTCTACCCTCGGGTTAAACTGTGAGCCGACGTTTTAAATTTCACAGCGGTGCAAATTACTTTCAAATAATATTTCATATTACATATTTTGACTGGCTTTGACTATAAAGCCTAAATATGCATGAAACCAACAGCAGAGTCATATTGGAGCTTTTCTAGATTATCTAAACCCTTAAAGTGTGTGTTTGTCCAAATAACTTGACTATCTGACCATGTTCTTTCTAAGAGTCTTCCCACATTCCCGAATGTGAGCAATAGACCATTTTCTGGAAAAAAACATTTAGCCATTGCAGAAAAGGCACACATGTAAATAATAAAAGATTAATGACAGTTGAATTCCATTTAGCAGCTTCAGTTTCGGGGCCCTGGTACCGGCGCGATACTCTTTCTGCTGTCCTGTCTCGGCTTGCTGAGAAAAGCCACAACAGAGCACCGTCAGTAATTAGTAACACCTGTGGTTTCCTAATGTGACAGGTCAAAGTGTCTGCTGTTGAAAAATGCCCGCTTGGCGAGTGAATGCAGTGTTTTTGATTAGCAAAGATGGCCAAACTGCAAATATAACATTTTACTCAAGTAGTAATCTAAACTAAATTTCTGGAGGAACTGCCTCGTGATTGCTGGAAGCTTTTGTAGTTAGCATGCAGCTGTTTTAGTCGACAGCAGCCGGTAGACCGACAGCTGGCAGTGTGTTTGCAATTCAAAGCAAGCAGTACGAGATAATGAAAGTTAGCTAGGTAACAGTTAGCTGCTATACTTTTGATTTCCAGGTGTCAGTGAGAGCAGTGCTGTAAGAAATGCTAGTGGTATTACAGCAGTGTGGCTATTACTTCAGGCCAGCCGGACATTCTCCCATCATCGAGGAACACAGGAGCAAGAGCAGCGGTTATGAGCTTGTTTAGAAGGAGGCCGCGGATGAGATGAGGAAATTACTTTTCTGAGGTTAGCATAGCCTCGCGGTTTTCCTACAGTAGCCGTTCAGTAGCTCCCTCCCAGACTAAACTCACATGGTCACTCCATCAGTGCCAGCAGCTAATGCCATGTTTATCTCTCTCTAATCACCGATTTATCCCTCTAATTACAAACCGAAATCAAAAAGCCTCGAAGGCAAGTGAGGCATCGTCAAAGGAATGTGCTGGAAATATTAAGGGAATGTATCATTTCTCTAATATGTACTCTTAATATGTGAGCTCTCAGTAACTACAGTGTAGTGGGGTTTTTTGGGGGGGCTTTTCGACTGTGTTAAATGGCTTTTTCTCTCTTTCTCTCTTTCATCCAGGAACCTGATGCCTCGTACTCTGGAAGGCCAGATAACCATGGAGAAAACGCCGAGCTACTTCATCACCAAAGAAGCTCCTCGGCGCGTCTTCTCCATGAGCCGCCACACCAGGCTTATCGTGGTGGTTCGGGACCCTGTGACGCGCGCTGTTTCCGATTACACGCAGACTCTGTCCAAATCTCCCGGGCTTCCATCCTTTCAGAACCTGGCTTTTCGTAACGCCACCACAGGCCTCATCGACACGTCTTGGAGCGCTGTACGCATCGGCATCTACGCCAAGCACCTAGAGAACTGGCTGCGCTACTTTCCAATGTCGCGCTTCCTGTTTGTCAGCGGCGAACGCCTTGTAACAGACCCGGCGGGTGAAATGGGTCGGGTCCAGGACTTCCTAGGGCTCAAGCGCGTGGTCACAGATAAGCACTTCTACTTCAACCAGACCAAAGGTTTCCCCTGCCTAAAGAAGCCTGAGGGGAGCAGCAGGCCTCGCTGCCTGGGGAAGTCAAAGGGGAGGCCCCATCCACAGATACCCTCTGAAGTCCTGCTCAGGCTCAGAGACTTCTACAGACCTTTTAATCTTAAATTTTACCAAATGACTGGCCACGACTTTGGCTGGGACCAAATGGCAACTCACCAAAGCTCTTAAAAACTGCCACCACTATTCACCAACAGTTAAACACAGGCAGGGATACTGTGTGTTCTTTGTCGCCAAAGGTTCTACTCTGTATAACTTGCCTTTTGTTTTTCATTTATTAAAGTATGATACCTGAATGCCAATGCACAAAGGAGCCTTCACCTGGCTTTATAACAACCATGCTAACAAAGTTTAGAAAACTTCAATTCTTTGAAGCACTTGAGCAAGCATTTTCGACAAAGTCTTGTGCAAATGGCTTGTTTTGTGCTCATACAGACAAGCAGAAGGCAAACTAAAGCATAATGCCTATTTACTTAAATCAGGATTTCAAGCACTTGACACCCCAAGTTAAGCTGCCATTGCTATCCAAAACACTGACAATGGGAGATGTTCACAAAGTTAAACCAAAAAGAAAAAGAGATTCGATGGGTGAACAAAGCCATGAGAAACCAAACGACAGTAACTGATACGCAATGGTGCAATCACAATAAATGCAAATGGTTTGAGACACAAGTTGATCATTCAGAAATAGTTACACTAAATCAACATAAATAACAGTTCAACTCTGGTTATATACACTTACAAAAAGTCTAAAGTTTGTTTTATGGACTATCATTTCATTTTTTTAAATACAAGATGTAGCAAAGATGATATATAGCTGGTTCTGATGAAAAAAGGTTAGAGAGGGAAACCAGCCATGGTCAACTACAAGCTGTAAATTTGCAGTTATTTATGTCATTAATGCAATGAATGCATTGTTAAAGACTGGAGAGGAACATTTACAGCCAGTAAACCAGTGACTGTTTTTCCACTTTGTTTGATTAACACTTACCCTGTCACATGGTACAGTACTTACATGTAACTGTGTATTTCTAAAAGTCTAATTTATAAGGTGGCACAGTGTTGTTGAGATGTTTTCTCTGAAACTTTTGTATTTGAAATTCTGCTGGAAATTCTGACTAAATATTTTGTTCTGAAACAAGCATTTGGGTCATTTTTTGCAATTTATTTCTGAGAAGTATTCGGATCAAACTCTTTGTATTCATTCCAGACATGCCGAGTTTGCTGCTGCCAAGACTACAACATACATCTGCGGGGCAGATGATTTGCTGGTTCCTGGACAAGATGTACGAGACTCGTGATGACTAGAAAAGAACGCGTAATTAATCGGTGTTGTGTTATTGCAAGAGATGATGTAGGAATGACCCCATTCCTTTACATCATATGAAATTGTACAGACTATTTGTTTAATATTTCATCCTGAAAGAAAAAGCAGCTTTAAAATGAGATTGGCACTTCAGCAGTCATGATCTCACACCACAGCTAGCCTCTGTTCCACATCCATCACAGCTACTGTAAAGTACTATGCAAAAAGTCTTGAGCTGCACCAC
Organism: Maylandia zebra; assembly: GCF_041146795.1. Lineage (NCBI taxonomy): Eukaryota > Metazoa > Chordata > Actinopteri > Cichliformes > Cichlidae > Maylandia > Maylandia zebra. The sequence continues at coordinate 10,824,123 of NC_135174.1, read as the reverse complement.
GGAAATAGGTGCAGCTGTTTATTGAAATATATGAATACATAAATGGGAATATAGTATCCAGGCAGACATCTATCCATTTTGTTGTGCCTATTCAAACAAAATAGATTATACAAGGCAAAAACAGTATGATCATCTTTATTCTTCAACACAGTTTGATCTCTCTTAGGCAATATTTTTTTGTCGTTTCTTAAAGTAGTGTTTAGGAATCGTTCTCCGGGCTTCTTGAAGGACATTTAAAGCTTTTCTTTAGATGTCGGCGGCCTTTTGTTTTGTTCTCCACCTAGATGATCCCACATTGCTGAAGTTCAAGCTCTGGTGAGGCCAATCTACGATAGTGTTTTTCTTTCCAGGCATGCTTTTACTGCACTGGCAGTTTTTTTTAGATCATTATCGTCATTATCATTACTTAATAATAAAAATGTTAGGGTTAGAGTGAAAAGGTAATGTCATGTCTAATTAGTGCGGTTTAAATGTGCTGGTAGGCTAAATTTGTTAAATTTAGAAAAAGCCTACTAATCAAGCCAGTTTTCAGTCTAAACTGTGCTCATCTTTAGTAACAGATATATGCGTGCAACTATGCAAAAGCTTCTCAAATCACATTTGAAAAAGGTTTGGTTTGATAGAAATAAGCAATCGTTTTGGAGATCAGAAAAGAGATCACATATGATGAAATATGATAATCACAGAGTCATCACCGTCGCCTTCTTTCGACTGCTCCCTTCAAGGGTCGCCACAGCAAATCATCTGCCTCCATCAAACCCTATCTCTACCATCCTACTCTGTCACATCAACCCTCTGCATTACTGTAGTTCTCCTCTTCTTTTCCTCCTACCCGGCAGCTCCATATTCAACATCCTTTGTCCAGTATAGCCAGTTTTCCTCCTCTGCACATGTTCAAACCATCTTACTGCTCAGCCTGAATTATCTCTCCTAGATAAATTGAATTCTAATCCTGTCCAATGATCATTTCCAATTAAAATCTTATTAACTTTTCAGCTCGGCCACCTTCAGCTCAGCCAATCCCCCTGTGCTTCATAGCAGGTCTCACCACCACCTTGTAAACCTTCTTTTTCAATCGTTCGGCTCTCCTTCTCTCACAAATCATCAACAACCAGCCATCACCTGATGACTAAGCTCTGTATAAGCTTTTGGGGAATTTATCCTTGTTCAAAAGGAATAAATGGCACATGGAACAGGAAGTCTGGAACTGAATATCTGTTATCTACTATCAGGACATCCTGGCCACAAAAGACCCGAAAAATTGACTGTATCCCCCAGAGTGTTAGTCAGTCAGTTCCTGGAGTTTAAACTATGTTACCCATCTGCTGACTTTAGCGTCATATTTAGTGAACAGATGTGAGAGAGGCATCAATATTCCCATCTAACTTTCAGCATTAAGATAATTCACCAGGATGTCAAACTATACGTTTGTCCATGATGGAAAATGCTTTCTTCAAAGTGACTCTGGCTCTAACAGCGTAAAACTGCAGAAAGCCTCTCAGCAGTTTTAAATGCGCTGTAGTCATTTGAACGTAGACACATGTTCAGTCAGTTTTTGGCACACACTTGTTTTAAGTGTGTGCCAAAAACTGACTAAAGTTGGTGGCTGGAGCTGGATATACAGGGAGTGCAGAATTATTAGGCAAGTTGTATTTTTGAGGAATAATTTTATTATTGAGCAACAACCATGTTCTCAATCAACCCAAAAAACTCATTAATATCAAAGCTGAATGTTTTTGGAAGTAGTTTTTAGTTTTAGCTATTTTAGGGGGATATCTGTGTGTGCAGGTGACTATTACTGTGCATAATTATTTGGCAACTTAACAAAAAACAAATATATACCCATTTCAATTATTTATTTTTACCAGTGAAACCAATATAACATCTCCACATTCACAAATATACATTTCTGACATTCAAAAACAAAACAAAAACAAATCAGCAACCAATATAGCCACCTTTCTTTGCAAGGACACTCAAAAGCCTGCCATCCATGGATTCTGTCAGTGTTTTGATCTGTTCACCATCAACATTGCGTGCAGCAACAACCACAGCCTCCCAGACACTGTTCAGAGAGGTGTACTGTTTTCCCTCCTTGTAAATCTCACATTTGATGATGGACCACAGGTTCTCAATGGGGTTCAGATCAGGTGAACAAGGAGGCCATGTCATTAGTTTTTCTTCTTTTATACCCTTTCTTGCCAGCCACGCTGTGGAGTACTTGGATGCGTGTGATGGAGCATTGTCCTGCATGAAAATCATGTTTTTCTTGAAGGATGCAGACTTCTTCCTGTACCACTGCTTGAAGAAGGTGTCTTCCAGAAACTGGCAGTAGGACTGGGAGTTGAGCTTGACTCCATCCTCAACCCGAAAAGGCCCCACAAGCTCATCTTTGATGATACCAGCCCAAACCAGTACTCCACCTCCACCTTGCTGGCGTCTGAGTCGGACTGGAGCTCTCTGCCCTTTACCAATCCAGCCACGGGCCCATCCATCTGGCCCATCAAGACTCACTCTCATTCCATCAGTCCATAAAACCTTAGAAAAATCAGTCTTGAGATATTTCTCGGCCCGGTCTTGACGTTTCAGCTTGTGTGTCTTGTTCAGTGGTGGTCGTCTTTCAGCCTTTCTTACCTTGGCCATGTCTATGAGTATTGCACACCTTGTGCTTTTGGGCACTCCAGTGATGTTGCAGCTCTGAAATATGGCCAAACTGGTGGCAAGTGGCATCTTGGCAGCTGCACGCTTGACTTTTCTCAGTTCATGGGCAGTTATTTTGCGCCTTGGTTTTTCCACACGCTTCTTGCGACCCTGTTGACTATTTTGAATGAAACGCTTGATTGTTCGATGATCACGCTTCAGAAGCTTTGCAATTTTGAGACTGCTGCATCCCTCTGCAAGATATCTCACTATTTTTGACTTTTCTGAGCCTGTCAAGTCCTTCTTTTGACCCATTTTGCCAAAGGAAAGGAAGTTGCCTAATAATTATGCACACCTGATATAGGGTGTTGATGTCATTAGACCACACCCCTTCTCATTACAGAGATGCACATCACCTAATATGCTTAATTGGTAGTAGGCTTTCGAGCCTATACAGCTTGGAGTAGGACAACATGCATGAAGAGGATGATGTGGACAAAATACTCATTTGCCTAATAATTCTGCACTCCCTGTAGTTGGGGTGGCTTTTTTTTTTTTTGTAGGGGTCGTGTAGCTGCAGGCGTCTGCGGTTAAATTTGAAGTTAACACAGGACAGTGGCTCTTCTGATGTGTAAGCAATCAATTCACCAGGGTGATTGGAGACCTTTTAGGGATGGCAATCTTTGACCTCTTCTCTCCCCCTTGACCTGTGATCCTGGTCACCATAAACTGCTGACCGCTATTGCCATGCTGGTTAATGGAGTCACCCAGGTTGAACTACGAGCGCAGAAGCATGCACACACTCACACACTTATAAACACACACAGCAACACCCTCCTGATCCATTAATATTACATTCTCAGCCTCTGGGACCTCCACTGAGGGGAGATGCTACCAATCAATAGCTGCCTCTTTAGTTTATAGGTGGTGGAGATATGAGCTTATAGGTGCCATGTTCCAGCGTCGTTGTGATTTAGCTTTGGGGTCAGGTATGGGTCACTATCATACTTATCGTATTTGTATAATATTATTTATCAAATGATAGATCTTTCCTGCATCTTTAATCGATGAAGCACCTAAACACAAATACACGGGTGGGGGAGGGGGGATGCTGGACCTGATTACGACTTTAATCCTTCAAGAGCTGCGCAGCCTGAGAAATGTATCTATTTTTGAATTTATGCATTATTTTAAATTCTTATTTCATTAGATTTGAATCAGCAGTTGTATCAGTTCAATTCAATTACCATTAACATAGAAAAAGCTTGGATGACACTTGTGTTAGCAGCAGAAATTGAAGCTGGCGTACACATAATGAATTGTCAACTACCGCTGTGCACTCGCTGATCCCTGCACAGTTTCATGAGCAACTTTCAGGTTTGATACATTTTTACCATTTTTACAGCTTCTGTTGCTTTAAGTACCTTGTTTTTTAAGCAAAGCTCTCTTTTGAACTCACTGCATGCGTTTGGATTTTATCAGCTTAACGGCTAGATTTTATAACAGATTAAAAAGAAGTAAAAAACAGGGATGAAAGTGGAGCAAGTTGCAGTTTCAGGTCAAGACCACATGGTTTTTCATTCAGAATTCTGCAGCCACTTTCACTGCCAGCAACATTTTCAGAGGAGTTATGAGGCGATCAGTTACCTCAGCAGATTTTTTTAAACCAAAACGTGCTAACGTTTGACAGGCGGGTGGTGTTCACTTTCCCCAGTGTATACTCTCTAGTTATAGAATATCTTCAAGTCACACAATCCCATTCACTGGTGAGGAGTGCGTAAAGGGAACCACCGGGCTATGTCGTTGAGCTCTCCGCTGCTGAAAAGTTTCCTTTATGTCTCTCTCTGCAGAGAGCCCTGAGACCTGAGATAGCAGCAAATCTCTCATTCATCAGCTGACTGAAGTTATTCAGGCCTGAAGGTATTGATATGCAAACTAGATGGTTCAGCTTCAGGTCTGCAGAACAGACCTTTATCCAAAATAAAAAAAACAAAACCCCCTGCTCTTTCCTTATACATTTCACTGTCGCTGACACAATGGCCCCTCCCGTCAATGGGCCATTTGAGCGTCTGGCTCCACTGACTGTGCATAGGATCCAAAAACACATGGATTAGGCAAAACCCGGATATCGGGATGGATGGGCAAATGTCACCCCTTCAGATCTTTGCACCCTTAATAAAAGTGACTGGTGACCCTTATTGAGGAGGTCAAGTGTTTTTATTCAGGTGGATTGGAGGCTGCTTGAGGACTGCCTGCCACTCTGCCAGCCTGCTTACTGGGCACCACATGGGTTCGGTGAAGCGTGCAACAGCCGAAGGATGAGAGAGGCTAATTGAAACCCCGACTCTCGCAGGGTAGACGCACAGACTGGTTCAGAATTAATTTGTAGTTCAACTGGACAAATTGTACCACACATTTTGATATGCCAAACAAAAAAGTAAAGGAATACTTTTCATTTAGAGTATATCATCTAGTCAGTCAAGCTTTTAGGATATTGATCTGGTTAGTAAAGTAGCAGAGGGGGATGTTAATCAGTTTCAGCTGCTTTGGTGTTAATGAAATTAACAGCAGGTGCACTAGAGGAGCAGCCCCCAAAACAGGAATGGTTTTTCAGGTGGAGCCACTGACATTTTTGCCGCTGGGCTCAGTGTTACTGTAGCATGAGGCGATACCTGGACTCTACAGAGGCTGCACAGGTAGTCCCACTCCACCAGGCTGGCACATCAATAGGCATCATTACCAGAAGGTTTTCTGTGTCTCCCAACACACTCTCAAGAGCATGGAGGTGATTCCAGCTCTCTAGTTACTCTAGGAGAGCTGGACAGACCCGTAGAAGGCCTTAGCCCATCAGCAGGACTGGTGTAAGGAGGAGGAGGATGAGCAATGCCAGAGCCCTACAGAATGACCATGATAGTGGTGTGAACATCTCTGACCAAACATTCAGTAACAGACTTCATGAGGGTGGCCTGAGGGCCCAACATCTTTTAGAGAGCTCTGCCTGGCACCGTGGAGTCTGACTGGAATTTGCCAAAGAATACCAGAATTGGCATTCCCACCCTGGCGTCCATGTGGTTTTTACAGATGAGAGCAGATTCACCCTAAGCACATGTGACAGACGTGACATGGTCTAGAGCAGCTGAGGACAGTATTATGTAACATTGTTTAATTTGACTGGTTTGGTGGTGGGTCAGTGATGGTCTGAGGAGAGATACTCATGTAGGGACCTTCACAAGCCAGCCACCGGGACTTTCTCTACTATTAGGTATCGGGATGAGATGTTTGGATTGTCAAGTCCTGGGTTCTGATCCACAATCCCCAGCCTCATGTAGCAAGTGCATGCTGGCAGTTTCTGGGTGATGAAGGAACTGATACCATTTCTTTGAAACCTATTGTGCTGTGACAAATTGTTTATCTTTCCAAATAGTTATTCTGATGTTCAGCCAGAGTGGGTACCCTTTTAACAGCATTTTTTTAATATCCAAAGAAGAATTCAATCCTAAGTCTAACTAAACATAAAAAATAAAAAAGGAAAAGTCAGAAAGAAGAATAACATAATGTCTGTAATCTGCAATCCTAGACAGGACTTGTATGTTTTGGTGGGAAGCCTTCTACTACCCCACAAGCAGTCTTTCTGGACTTCCTGTTTGCTCTCAACAAACAGCCCAACTAAGCCCTGCTGAACTCGAGTGACAGTATTTTTCCTATGAAAACCTCTCAGTGCAGGTTAAACATGATCCTCAGTAGGCTGACCAAAGCGTGCCACCGTTGCATTCCGCAATTAAGCGCTAAAATGTCTAAGCTTGTTTTCAATAACCGAACTCAAAACAAGCTTGTTCTGTTCCCACAACACAGAACAGCCATATCCACCGTCTACTGTCCACATTCCCTTTTAATGACCAAAACAACGTCTCCTCTCACTCTTGAAGTCACTTGAGCAACTGGTCTCTGGTCCCCCTCTGCACTGTGCTCTTCGCTGTGGAGGTCAGGATCAGCACTGTGGCCCGCCTTGAGATCAAAGTTCAAAATGCATTCCACCGCCAGGGTCACTTAAGGTCAACTAAAGCCCGTGCTCTGAAGGTTATTCTGAGACTGATGAGTAGAAAGTGACTAATCTATTAACCAATTCTAATAATGGAGTAATTTACTGTGAATGATTGAACTAAATTAGTCATTACAGCTCAGGGAGAACCCTTTTACACGCCTTTATTATGGATGATCGCTACACTACACATGGACAAGCCAAATAAACCAAGCGTTAACACTCGATATAGTAATGTACTTTTTCATTTTGCTAAGGAAGACCCAGGGCTTTAAACCTAATTCTTATTGTGTTTTTAAACTAATCCAAAAATTTAAAATACACCTCTGAGGTACTCCACTGGAAGTTTAAGAAACTGAGACTCGCTCACATTCATGCTAACAAGATCTTGGTCATCTCATAAGCAAATTGAAATTAAAGCCAGAAACATCAAAATGTGTCATTCAAACCTCATCTCCTGCTGTTATCTGTTTATCATAACTGTCTAAATGTATGCCAAATTACACAGACCATGATTGGTTCAATATGAGATCTTCCCTACTTTGACGAGCAAGCTTCAAATTAGGAGCAAACGTTTGAGTTGTGGCTGCAAAAGCTGCATTCCTGCAGCAAAGCAGAGAAAATCTGCACCCATGCTTCCTCTCTAATTAGCAGATCAAGGGACGGACAAAAAACATGGACTACATACATTTACACATACGCTGTTTTTTTAATCACTGGGAATAAAACCAAGTCCCTGTGTTACATGCTCTCATTGGCAAATTTCTTAGGAATGGCCTCTTGGTGACAGTTTGTTTAATGAATGGACTCTCACATTGATTTCATCATATGTTCATTTTTTTTCACATCTGATATGTTTTTTGTAATTCACTCATTTTGGAAAGAAACTAATCAAAGAAAAGATAGATAACAAAAGCTATACATGTGGTGCTTTAATGCATTAAAGAAGCTAAGTTTAGAAATAAAAGTGGAAAGAAGAGCCAACAACTGTCAACCTTGTTACAAGATATAGAGGATCATTGACACCTAATGAAATTGATCCCACAGAGGGTATCTATGGGCCACCTTTGACCCTGAAAGGGTATGTCAAGATCCTGAAACAGGCAAATTCTTAGAGACAGGCTAGTTGTCATACTGGGGATAAACAATTATTTAGTTTTAACATGAACTGTGGTTATATTATTATTATTATATATTATTTTTTAATATTAGATTAGATTAGATGAAACTTTATTAATCCCTCGGGTGGTATTATTAACTTATATGAAAATAAAAAAAATAACATTAGTAAGTTAATTCTTTCCCATTAAATGAAAAATGCACAGTGAAATTTACCAAAAAAAAAAAAAACAACAACAACAAAAAACGAATTGATAACAAAGGAAAATGAAAATGACCATTACGGCTAAATAAAAGACTTTTATCATTTTAATTACACTAAAAAACATCTCCACCCATTCACATCCTGTGCTTGCTTTTCTTCTTTCCTATAGGAACTAAGTACAGTGTAAAGAGTTACTCTGTCAGTCTTTAGCCTGCTATGATGGTGTGTAACCCTGCCTGAGCGACCTGCTGTTAAACAGCTGTTTCTAGATCCTTTGCTCAGTCTGCGCTCAGACAGTCTCACTTGAGTTTACATCTCAGCGAGCGCTGATCATGTTGATCTACACACTGCTGCACCGTGAAAAAGTCATCCAAGCCTCTGATGCCTAAATCTCAATTTCCTGTGTTTCCACTAAGTGTTGGGAAAACTGCAGAGGCACACTGAGATAACCTCTTTTTTATTTATACCTTTCTATGCAGCAGTAAATTTAATTATTTCTTATTGGACACTTTTTAGTCAGAGACAGAGAGTGGTATAATCTACATTTATACAAATGAAAAAGGTCACAGGGTTTTGGTACGTATGCAGCAGAATAGGACTCTAACACAGAGACATGCATACAGACCTCCCATTTCCAGGCTTACTTCTATGCTTCCCTCCCACAAACCTCCCTTTCTTTATATTTCCCTCTGCACCAAAAGGTAAATTAGATGCCATTCAAAGTAACAGATGTCTTGGGAGTCAAGTCACCTCTTGTACACTGTCTCAGTGTCTCTTAAGCTCTCTTAGGTCAGATGGAGTTTCCTATCACCCTAACAGAGAAGATGGAGCAAGTCTTTAGGGATGTGATCAGCTTTCAGCAGCTTGGGGAACAATGCAGAGTGGAAAAATAGAAACACATGGTCTAATAAAAACTGATTATTAATATATTTACTAACAATATTTATTTTATTTGTGTCTTTTAACTTAGCTTTTCACCAAAAACATGGCAGCATCTACTGCTGCCATCTACACAACAGATTAAGAAAAAAACCAACTTATCGCTATAGATTAAGAATATGCTGACTCACTGTTTTCTCACAGAGTAGTTCAGTCTAAGCAAATATTACGACTCAGCATGAGAAAAGATCATCGTGCTTTATTATCTACAGTGGTTACTCAAACAAATTGGAGACAGTGTTCTTCTTGTGTGCTGCTGGGATCCAGACTATAGTTAATTCCCACTTTGGAGGCAGATATGGGAACAATATCACATCTCATCCCTGGGGGGCCTGACAGAGGACCACATCACCTCCCTGAGTCTCATTATTTAATATCAGAGTGCTTTACTCAGAGGCTGCAAGGAGGTCAGAGATTTATGGGTCACTGTTCAATAAGGAGCATGTCACACACTCAAAAAAAGATGAACACAGAGGCTGACCAGCTTGGGATTTAGGGACATTAGTTTGCAGAGGGGGTGAAGATATACAGCGATAAAGAGAGAGATTGTTGCCAGTGTTGGGTAAGTTACTTTAAATTAGTAACTTAGTTACATTACTAGTTACTTCTATCAAAAGTAACTCAGTTACTTCAAGTTACTCGTTACTTTCAGAGTAACTAGTTACAAGGGAAAGTAACTTTGGTTTAACTCAGAATTCTCTTGTTAATGTGTTGCTTCCGTAACTGGATACCCAGCAAGATTGCCAGTCTTCTAGCTTGCTTACTTGCCACAAGTGCACTGTGCCACCTACCAATAGAAAGGAAAAAATAATGTGCACATTTCCACGAGAGAAATCCCACGCCTGATTCTATCCTAGCCATTCTATCCTCGCTTTTTACATCCAACACAAAAACTGCAGTCGTGGTGCTTTCAATTGTACTCAGAAATTCTGCCTTCTGAATAGGAAGATGTAGGTAACACCAGACTGCAGATGAGCTGCATACAGGGCTGGACTGGGACAAAAAAATCGTCCCGGGTATTTTGACTAGAGACCGGCCGCCATTATAGGAAAAATCATAAAGTCTTTGAATGAAAATAAACACTGTTGTGACAGTGATGTACACTGTTCTGATGGTATATATGTATCAATCTATCAATCGTTTGTTGTAAGACTCAGATAATTATTTTTTTAAAAGTGAGACATTTTAAATGAGAATAAGAAAGTCTTTCCTTGTGCCCCCCTTTCCCTTTTAATGCCCTACATGGACCCCTGGCAACACTTTGCTAGACCCGCCCCTGCACAGTTACCAGCTGTCAGCTAAGTAAAAAAAGGATCCTGGTGTTATTAGTCTCTCAGAAACAGTTCATAACTTCTCTTCAACTCATTTATGTTAACTAAAAGGTAAACCTGTTTCTCCATCACCTGTTCAGCTTTGATGATCCAGTAAGGACATCTCCTGGTTTCATCTTCATGTTTCCATCTCATCACATAACCAAACCGATATCATGACCAGCAGCTTTACAGCTGTGGCTCCAGCAAACATCAGCTATACTAGAAATTAATATTAAATAAATTCTAACAACAGCTGATCAAGCTTAACCGTGCAACGAAAATAAACTCCACCTAAACTTGGTTCATATCTGACCCAGATGGACTGCAGGTTATAACTTCTTACCTGAAGTTCAGTTCACCTGACACTCACGGACCAGCGGCCGCTTTGGGTCTCTCCTCTTGCCTCCCTTTTCCTTCGTCCACCTGCTGGCTTCCACCACTTGCTAATGTTATTGAATCTGTGGAAGCTCCGCGATAGCCACCACACGAAGTAACGAATAACGAGCCTATCTAAATCCCAGTAACGAGTAACGCGTTCCCGGTTTTGGCATAATAACTAGTTACTGTGCTCGTTACCACAATAATAACGTAGTTACTGTAACGCGTTACTTAATAACGCGTTAGTCCCAACACTGATTGTTGCACATTCAGACAGCACAGAGGAGTAATTGGTGGTGGAGAAAAGGAGGTAGCAAAAAGATGAGATGAGGGTGACCAGAGGTGGAGAAAGTGGGAGCGAACCGTTCAGCTCCAGCGAGAGAAATGAGACGAGCGATGCCATAAAAAGTAGAAATCTTTGGCCGCGCACATTTTCCATGTTTCTATTTTCTTTCTCCAACATAGAAGCTGAGATAGAACCTCGCCATCATTAACTGCAAACAGATGTGGTTATCGTTCGCAATTTAAATCATCGCAAAAAATTATATGATATCAGTGCACTGACAATATAGTCGTAATTACTCATTCATCCGCTTTGAAACATCATGTTGTTTTCCGACCAAAGCGGCCATACGCTGCTGCTCAGCCATTGCTGTCACTTTGAGGCAGAAACTCAGACATCAGACTGACATCACGATGGTTAGGGGCGGATAACACAAACCAGAAATTAACAGAAAGAAAAATTACACGTCCATTATTTTTGGTAGTAATGACTGCAAGCAGTGCATGAGAAAGGAAAGACAAACATTACAGTGGAATCATAATTCTTTATATATATATGTAGGAAATTACTTTTCTGATGTTTGACATCAAACAGCTCAGAGCACTGTGAAGAAAGGTTTAGTAAGAAGTACAGTATTGGGTTTTTCTGGTGGCAAAATATTTTTATACAAATATAAAATATTGTTCCGCAAGTATTAATGACATTTTACAGCATTCACCCGTTTTGACTTCACACTCCTAATGTGTGTTGTAGTAATCCCTTAGGGAAATAATTGTAATCAACGGAGAATGTCCTGTCATACATCAGCAATCAGCACTCAGCAATCACGCTGAATGCCCACATTTCATGGCCAAAATCAGCTTTTTAAAGACTCTGCACTGAACCAATACTAATATTTGCAAAATTAAATAATTAAAAAATAAATTATTATTTCAGTCATTTAGCTTCATCGACTCATCGTTCACAAGGGGCTGTCACGTGAGCTCTCTCTAGGTGAATTCCAGCCAGTTCCAGTAAAATGTCATGAATCTGAATCAAACACTCATCTGCTGCTTTGGTTGCACAAACATGTAATCAGCCAGTCGTATGGCAGTAGCTCGTGCATCTCGACAACCTGCTGAAGTTCAGACTGAGCATCAGAAGAAAGGTTAGTATTTGAAAAATTGGTGACCTACACCCTAGAGATGAGTCTAAATGTGCAACACGTCACATACACTGAAACAGGGTGCCACTCTGCTAGCTAAGAAAAGGGAACCGATGCTACTGTTTGCACATTCTCAGAAGACGATCAGAAGATTGGAAAAATGTTGCCTCCTCTGAGTCTTCATTTCTGCTGAGACATTTCATTGGCACGGTGAAAAGTTGGTGTAAACAGTATGAAGCCCTGGATTCAGCCTGTCTTGCATGCATTGGTATCTGAGGGTATTTTCTGGCATGCTTAGATTCACCTAGTACACCACAACCTACCTGAGCTGACCATGTCGATCCTTTTATGACCACAGTTCATCCATCTTCTGATGATGATGATTTCAGCACATCACATTTGTCACATCACAAAGCTGCTTTCTTGAAAATGACAGTCAAATGTCCTCCATATTGACCAGATCTAAGTCCATTAAAGCATCTTGGGGATGTGAAACAAAGAACTTACAGAGAGAAGGACTATTGTTAAAAACAATCCAGCTAATTGTAGTAAAACCTTTTTTTATATATATATATTTATTTTAATAGTAAGCTACTTTTAGCCTTCCCAGGTACCCTTTGTAATGCAGCCCCAAAGGATTTGTGTCTCCTCGGGTGATGAACCCAATTTTTTCCCCTTGTTAGGGAAATATGTTAACCACTACAGTATGGAGGCACTAGCTGGTTAGTTGGTTGGTGTAGCTCAGGAGGTCCCGATGCGCTCGGTTCACTGCGTGAATCTTACCCAGAAAGTATTTAGACACAGAAAAGTTCTTGTGTGAATGGGACATTATCAGTTGGGTTATTTTGTTTTCTTTTAAGGGCTGGATAGAGATTTGAGATTGGTTTGTCTGCTGATTTTGGCCCTCTGCAATATTTTGTGTTTTAGCACTTCAGGTGTTAACACCTTTGGCTCCCAACCTCCGTTCTGGCTAAATCTGGCCCTATAGTGCAGCTTAATTACTCTTAGAATGGCAAACTGTGGTGCATTTCAAACAATTTCCTTTGCTGGATATACAAATGAGTATAGTCCAGTGCTGCACGAACAAAGGGCTATTTGTTCATGCAGCAACATCCTAATGGCCAGTTTAAAATATAATGTTAAATAGAAAACCCTCATTTTTATTATCAGCCTTTAGAAATCTATACTGATTAAAAACTAACCCATACATCCTATCCAAGCCACAACAACATGCCTCATATGCTATAAAGTGTCCATCTGAGCCAGTGGCTCTTCACATTCCCAGAGATCTATAGGCAAACCATAATCCTCCCAACCCCCAGCCCATAGCGACACATCCCAGTCCTACCGCCCTGATCTTAGAGCCTGACACTAGGGCACAGGTAATAGATCACATTATAACCAACACATGAACATTTGCTGCAGGCTTGCTCAATAAGCAGCTAAAGGAAAAGGTGTAATATGCTATTGACGTAGCCACAATTACAAGGACGGTGAGAAGATGAATGTGATTTTTTCCGTGTGTATGCGTGTGCATGCAGTGTTCCTGTGCACACATGCGCGGCTGAGTTAATATATCTTTTTACAACGCAGATGTATCTTTGGTCAGCCTGACATGCCTTTGCATTTGCAGCATCCACCCTTCAGACTGTAGCTCTCTGGGGTTTAATAGTCAGAGTCACTGGAGTAGTCATAAGGCCTAAAGGAAATCAATTACACAGACACTGTGTTGTTAGTAGCAGAGAATTTTAGCAGAGAATTTGTTAGATGCACAAGCTTTCAGGTCAATAATGTGAGTAAATTTGTATTTACTGAACAGTCCGTGACCATTCCTGCTATTCTTTTAAATCGTACAGTATGCAGTAGCATTTGGGTTAACCAGTTGAGCTGACAGGATTGATTAGCAGTGAGTTCTTTCAGGGAAAATCCTTCTACATCAAATTATTCTTACATATAATGTAGGTAACCCAAGGCCAGAGTGGAATACCAGAAGTCCAACTCTGGTGGTCCAAAGTATAACGTCACTGACAGTGAAGAGGAAAACGACTTAGGTGGGGAGAGCAAATCAGGCGAGCCGGTGTCTCCTGATCCAAATATAACAGACTTGTATGTAGGTTCAATAAAGCAGGCCGGTTTTAAAGACAGACATGACTGTGAGCTGGTATAGAAGGCAGTATCGAGTGGCAAAACCCAGTTAAACAGAGAAGGAGATGGTGGCAAAATTGCTGAATTTAAGTCTTGAGTGAGAAGAAGCCCTGACTGCCACTGACTAAACATAAGTTTGCTGCCTTCACATCATGATGGAGCCATTAGGATTCCCTCTGTGCTGTAGGTCTAAACTAACCTGTCACCTCCTCCAGTGGCAGCCGAGCTAAAGACAGACATGTCACTGCATACAGAGACAAGGGTTAGGACCAGATCTGCCCACCCATGAAGTAAAAGCAGCCACTCTCGCTCCCAGCTGCTCTGCTCGTCTTCATCTGCTCTATTTAAGGGCAACATTAATCACGGCAAAGCTACTATACGTTAATATCTGTTATGTTATGTTGACTAGTGCAATATATCACTTTTAATAGCTCTTTAATCAGAGACCACTACATAAAGAAATATGCTAAAGCCAAAGGGTCATTGCTGGGATTTCTGTGAAAATCTGCAAAATAAAGATGTAAGCTGGGAGCCAGAATGTCTCCATGATCTTGACAAATAAGAATCCGCATGTGGAAAGCTTCACCAGCAATAAATAAACAAATACATAAATTCTGTGACTATTGTGTGTTTTCCTCATTATATCTGCTCCACAGTGCCATATATAGAATTTATATTCACATGTCAAAGAGTAATATTTTCTTTCCCAAACAAGTGGTGCAAGCACTCAAAAATGCTCTCCATGCATCTTCCATAATCCACTCGCAGATGAGACGGGGACACACAAGGAGCAAGGAAGAGGTCAGATCATCTGTGGGGGCAGCAGGCTAACGATTTAATAAAACGAAAACTGTGTCAGAGGTGTGTGTACTTGTATTACTTCTTCTAAAACGTGGATATATGTGTGTTTCTGTCTCTTTCTGTGGATGCACCTGGATGGAGTACTGCCGTTTTTTCTATTAATTACATATAAATCCCTACATGACCAGGCTCCTGCTCAAAAAGCAGACCCGCTGCTCATTCCAGAGCAGGGTGTTTTAACTGTTCCCACGCTCTTTATTTTAAATCTGTTGCTTTGTAACAGCCTTCCTCAGTCTATCAGGTCGGCTGAATCTGTGGTTTGTTTTAAGCGACTGCTGAAAATTCGTTTTTATTGGTTAGCTTTTCCTTAAGCTTTCTGCCCATTATTTTTGGCTCTTGTTCTCCTGATGTGTGTATGGAAGGGCGTATGCAGGATTTAATCTAAGAGCGTATGTTTGACTGCGTGCTTGTATGTTTACACATCTACACTTACATTTGATGTGTGGGTTAATTCAAACTGTTAAGCACTTTGTAACCGTGTTTTCAAAGAGGCTATACAAATAAAAGTTATTATTATTATGAATTGAATCAAATCAAAAGTCGTAAGAAGAATTTTGAAAGTACCTCATTGACACACATTCAGTGGATCTTGGTTAAATTCAGTACAGATTATATTACCGATACTCTGTGGAGCACGGAAAAAGAAATCAAAGTTCTGCAAGCAAGCCTTTATTTTATTTGTATTCAGCACACAGCATGCTGAGCACTCGACACATCAGGGCAGCGTGCTGTTTAAGTAGCTTTTCTGTTCAACATTTGGTAACATTATTGCACCAATCAATTCAACAAGCAAGCCAACAAATTCAATAAAGGAGAATTCTAAAAGGTAAACATGGATGTGTACACCGATCAGACATTCTGACAACTGACAGGTGACGTGAATATCACTGATCATCTCATCATCATGGCACCGGTTAGTGGGTGGGATATATCAGGGAGCAACATTTTCTTCTCAAAGTTGATGTGAGAAGCAGGAAAAATGTGCAAACGTAGGGATTTGAGATTTGACAAGAGTCGAACTGTGATGCCTAGATGGGGGAGAGCATCTCCAAAACTGCAGCTCTTGTGAGGATGTTCCCCATCTGCACTGGTCAGTATCTATCAAACATTGCTCAAGGAAGGAACAGTGGCAAACCAGCGTCATGGGTGGCCAAGGCTCACTGATGCGCAAGACCCTATTTAACGAAAGATTCAAGTTACGAAGACACTTAACGGCAATATTTTTGCCCGTGGTACGGAAAAATGCCCACGTAACGAAATCCGCTGGCTCTGATTGGCTGAGCCCACAATGCCCACAATGCCTTCCGAATCATGTGATAACCCCTTGGCTTTCGTACTTGTGTTTCGCTGTTCCACGTGAAAGATGTATTGTTGTTGCAGTTAGCAATTAGCCTATCGTTCATTCATAATGGGGCCGAAAAAACTTTCTGCAATTGATTCGAGTGATGCTCGTATGCTTTCTTCAGCCTCCACCACCTCCGCCACCTCTTCCTCCACCATGAACTTCGTCTAGGCCAGCATCGCCTCACTCAAAAGGCGATGGAAAAAGGTGATTCGACTTACGAAAATTTTGACTTACAAAAGACCCTCTGGAACGAATTAATTTCGTAAGTCAGGGTTCCACTGTATTTTGCTGGTAATACCTGAAATGAGTAAAGAAAATCAACAACCTATTTATGCAAGATAATACATAAATTTATTGGCGGGGTTATATTGGTTGGGTCTGACTATTGGGGGGGGGTTATAACCCCCCTGGAAATTACGCACCTGTGTGGCACCAAGATGCACTATGCAAAGCAGGTATGCCAGTAGAGGCAGTGTGCTCATTCAGCAATGTTCTGCTGGGCAACCTTGGGTCCATGAGGATGTTACTTTGACACATGCCACCGACTTAAGCATTCTTTCATGGAAACGGTACTCCCTGATGGCTGTGGTCTCTTTCAGCAGGATAATGTACCCTGCCAGAAAACAAAAATTCCCCACATGTCAATTCACTCGAGTTAGATTGAGGCACCTGTGGGATGTGCCAGACCTGTGTGTGTGTGTTTAAGAGGAAACTAAGCAAACCTTGCAGAGTAATAATGGCTAAGAAGCAGAAGATGTTCCATTTTGATATTTTTTTCTTGCAAACCAAATTGTTATGGGGGTCACTGACGGGGTCTATCACCTGTCTGCAGCATGAGTTCTCTTCACTTTCACATTCCCTTAGCTCTGGATTGCTTGTTTTTCCTCTCATTCTTAAGTTCTTAGCTAAGAACATAGCAAGTTCTTAGCTCCCATTCCCATGGCATTCCTATGTTTTCACTTTTCTAGATGGGCGTGATTTTTTTTTTCATAATTTCATTTGGAAGACTCAGTTTAACCTTTGTCAAACTCCTCTTGATGTCCCATTACCTCTGGCAGAGGCTGTGTTTTAGCTGCCCACAGACTTCTCCCTATATCTCTCTGTGTGTTCCCCCTCTCAATACCACAGCACTGAACCCCAAGAGTCTGACTAGTTATTGCTGGGAAAGTCTGGTTGTTCCTAGTCAGCCCCCCCCACGCCCACCCACGCCCACCCATCTCCCCTCCCCGTCTCTGCTGGTCTGGTCTGGCTGCTGAGGCCACACTAATGCGCTGCAGTACATGATGGCTCTGACTAGGATGGGGCCATAATTCGTTCCATTCCTTTTTATTAAACCCATAGCCACACTGTTATTAGTGTTTGGTGAGGAGAGCTGCTCTGTAACAGCGTGATGTCTTCCATATGTGATGTTACTAGCATCCAAAGGAGAGACAGGACTAGAAGAGACAGATGAGGCGGAGCCTTTTTCCCTCTAATGGTAGAGTTTGGTTTAAAAAAGCCCTAAATGACATCCAATAGGATTTGGGATTAGAGTGGCACGTCTTGGTCTTGCAGGCAGATAAAGTAATATAGCAAAACACGACTTAAAGTCTGCATAAAGAAAAGTCAGTTTTTTAGAGTTCTCACGGGATGTCACCTGGATATTGCTCAAGACTTGACCAGCATATTGGATGTTTACAGACATGTCGGCATTTCCATGCAAGCGACCTTGGCAAAGTGCTAACAGCCAAAGCAAAGGCAAGGTTTTCAGTGCAACACCGTACACCTCTCTGCAACCAGTTTCTCATTGCAATTGCCATAAACCTCCAATAACCTTTCATCAACTAGGCAAGTTGCCCGAGCAACAGGTGGTTGCCAGAGGGATCACTGACCAACCTGTTTTCCTGTGGCCTTACTTGACCCCACAGCATCATATATTCAAAATGGCAGATGAGTTCAAGGGTCACATGGCAAAACCTGAACTATGTGAGCATATTTCCAAAAGTGCCAACAAGCACTTTTGTGTTTTAGACCCTTTTATGCAAACACATCCAATGCTTGACAACTTTTCAGTCAGTCACTGGAAACTGGGCAGATAACTTAAAACAATGTAGATCCAAAAGTGTAATGTTTCTGATGAATTAATTGGTTTCTGATGGATGAAGCTGCTTCTCAGTGGATAGAATTGATTTTTAATGGATGTGACTCATAAGCACAAACAGAGGAAACCTAATGACTCTACTCAACGTCCTTTGCAGAGACACGCTTGGACTCTAGAAATAAGCACAGCGCAGACAAAATGTATCTCTTGTTAAGGGGCAGAACAACGAGGCCCCTGAAAACTCAGAACATGAATGTTTCTGTTTTTCCTCATATTAAATCCTTAAAACAGATCGTAACGATGACAAAACGGAGAAGAATGAAAGTGCAACGCTTGAACGCACCACGCAATGAACATAAACAGTAGATAGGCATCGAAAAACTTATGTGGGATTCATGTTTTGTTTTGAATTGTTACAATAAGATTCTAGGCTGAAGATTTCTAACCACGGCACCAGTAAATTAGAGGATGTGAATTTCAGTTTGATCATTCTGCTTTTGAGCAAAAAAAAATATATATATACAAATGACTCATCCCCAAAACGTTCCAGATACCCAGTCTTTTTGATTTTTATTCCAAGGAAATCAGTGAAAAGTTGTTTTCCATTGTAAATAATACAGAAAGAGTTTATCTGCATTTCAACTCAGTACAGATGATTCTTTATATAGGACATTGGTTCCACATGCTAAAAAATCAGCACCTAATCAAAGCAACACTGAAATCATTAAACAATAATAAATAGCATTATTGTCATAACGCATGAAACTGTGTCCTGCTCAGTGCCATTTTACTCCACAATATAATGATTTCATTGTTCAGTGGAACACATGCAGCACAGAAAAGAAAGCTTCTGTTTCATATATCACTCGGCAATAATTGAAGAAATGTGTTTCTCACATATTTGAGGAACAAAAAAAAAAATAAAAAAATAAAAGGGGCTCTTTCTTAATTTGAAAGCGTTGGGGTCAAATCTAGGGCGCAATATTTCTGTCAGGGTTTGTCTGAGGGGAACTACCTAAGCAGTGGATATTGTGAGGACGTTTGTGATGGACTGGGACAGCAGCACTGGCTTTGATGTAGCTGAAGTACAGCTCCAGGTCTTTCCACAGTTAAAATGATGAATGGATGAAAAATCTCTCTGGGTAACATTAAATTGACAGTGGCTGTATATCAGGCCGGAGTTTTGTCCTAGAGGATAAAAAGTTTGAACTGAGTGATGCCCTTTGACTTGATATTAAAACCCCAAAACACACACACACACACACACACGCAAATATTCATTCATATAACCTGAAAAGACACACTCGCTCCAAGTCACACAACTTCATACCAGACATTTGCGTATTACATATGAGGAAAAAGATTTAGTACTGCATGGACTCCAGACATAGTATTTCTGGTTTGTCTGTTTTTCTGGGCTGTTTCAACAGATATTGGCTCAATTACCATAAAATTTACTATTAAAATCCATTACCCTGAGAAAATCTCCATTCTATTCATGGTATTGCATCCAGAACTGAAAATCAAGCCAGCATTAAAGGTCCAAAAACTGCAGTTCTTGGACTGGCCACTTGAGGCTAGCTCCAGAAGCGAGGGAAACTCCCATGTTAAAAAGCGCAGCTTTACAGCTGAACAGAGCATGTTTACAACCATGGATTCTGTTGATAGGTGTCGATGCACGCTGCTAGAGCACATCTCTGTGCCATTAGAGGCTTTTAGAGTATTTTTTTATGGAATTATCTTTCAAATACGCTTGTTGTGTGTTTCAGACCATTCAACAAACTGAGCCCCAGTCTTAGCAACTCAAATTCTGATGTTACATTATTACTTTTTGCACCAATTAACACGTATCTGTGTATATCTCATAGCATTTATAGATGCTAGAGGTAACTGAAAATTTTGCACTTCTCCCGTCCAAATTTTGGTCTGTTCTGACTCAAAAAAATGCAAAACAACATGATGCAGACAATAAATTTCCCCTTAAGAAAAACTAGTAGCCGTTTTTACTACACAATCATCAAGTCAGTCTGCTACGTTGGCGACTTCTAACCAGCTGCCATCAGAAATAATGGCATTCCCACCAGCCTCTTCGTTCTAATCATCGGACTACGAAAAATAGTGAAAGCTGTAAACTTGAGGTATTGTTCAAGTTCTTTTCTTGCATTTATGCATTACCCACTACATGGACTCGCTGTTTACAAAATGTAATTTCAACCAAATCATCAGTCTGTGAAAATCTGCTATTAGATGTATGCAGGGAATAGATGTCACAGTCTCTGACTCACTGCAGCTTTAAAGAACTTGGACTTTGTGTTGTTCTCGTGCCGTCATGTCTTTTAGGGGATCTTTGGTGTCTGTTCTTCCTCCACTGTTCTCATGTTTTATGCATGGTTTGCATGGTTTTACTATAAATCTTCTGTCTGGTGCCTTTACAGAGAAGTGGAAGAAGTATTCGGGACTTTAAAAACACTCAAATAGAAATATGTGAGTCTTAAAGTCAGAAAAATGAAGTTAAAGTCTGCAGGCTCCTGGAAAAGCTCCTTTTTAAAAAATTAATTTCCATTATGTTAGGTGCAGTTTTTGCTACTGATGCATTAACGGAGCAGGATTTTATTTTTTTTAATTAGTCTACAAACCAGTGACATCACTGCAGCTACATCCTTCTTCTATACAGCCTCGTCGTTTCATATTTCAAAATTATTTTTAGTCACAACCTTTCCATAACCCGAACCACATGTTAATCACTGTAACCACACTGTATACTCTATTATAACCCAAACCCTGATTAAACGGAACCAATATTTTTGGACCTAACTAAATAAAATCTTACAATTGATTGCGTTCACAGAAAAAATTAAAGGCGCACAGCCTCGAAAACAGAAACTTCTTTTGCAGAAAACAGCCTTTCTATAGTCACATTTTGGTTTAACTTCAATAATGAAAAATGGTTGATGAAGTTTTGCTTATACTCTTCACCTGTCCAGTCAAACCTGTGAGTCAGCACACCACAAATGGGATAAAGGCCATAAGTGAGCAAGCCTCACAAACAGAAAACACCCGTGATCTGGGTGTGTAAGTGGTGTAACCGGTTTTGTGAAAACAGTTTCATGAAAGCTCCTGTTGTGCTGTAATATTCAACAAATTTCCTTTCCTTCATATTTCTATTTCCTCCTCATCAGTATTTCAGTCTTCGCTGTACTGAAATGCTTCCTCTCTAACTAACTCCTGCAAAGTTTAATCTGAAAAACAAGACTTTAAATCTGCTAACAGCACATCAAAAAAGCCAGCCGAAGCAATCGCATGACAAACGCCGCAGTGTTCCTCCCATTACCTCATGGTGGCATAATGATGAGAGCTGACATCATGCGTGCATGCCACCGATTTCAGTCTTCGTGTTGCTTTTCAACAGCATGTTATTAACATCATTTAAAGTTTCCTCCACATCCCCATCTCACTGGGCACGAGGACGAGGAGACGGAGCACATTGTTCTACCAGAGCTGGGCAGATCCGATGGCTTTGAGCAGGCCCAGTGGCTCAGCAGCAGCAGCTCCACCATAGTCAGTCACACAGGTGGCAGGGAAATTACAGTGTACGCATACTTGTAGCTTGGACGTCTTCCACTTGTGGAAACCAATAAAGACTGCTCAGGCTCCTGCCAGCGACTGCAAAAGCTATAGTTGGATGTTGAAGTCTGAGTTATGCCAAGATATTGCTCACCATGCGCAGAACAATATGTTTTAATGGTCGGATACAATAAAATAATGAGGATTGGTCCCATTTTTTCCTTTTTTTTAAACAATGGCTCCCTTGTCTCGCATGTGTACAATCATGGGTACCTTCTCACACGTGAGTGCAAACCATCTAAATACTACAACCTGTCTACCCACTTCCTGTAAAGCATTTTGCAGCAATGTAAAACCCTGTACAGGATTTTTTGGTACATTACCAAACATATGGATATAGTGTAAACACCGGCTCTTTCACTTCCTGATTGCAAAAGGTCATTTCAATCAAACCATCAGTCTGTGAACCTCTGCTGTTTGATGCATGCAGGATATATGAAGGTGCCACAGATCTGCACTTCTGAATCTCTGCAATTTTAAAGGATTTCAACTTGGTTTTGTGTTGTCTTTGTGTCGCCTGGTCTCCAAGCAGGTCTGTGGTGGTTTTACTCCCTCCAGTGTTCTCATGTTTTATACATGGTTTGCAGTTTAACTATAAATCTCCTGTCTGGTGCCTTTACATAAGGTCCAGGAGACTGCTGTGAAAGAAGTGGAAGAGCTTTAGAGCTGCTCTAAATAGCAATACCACAATGTAAAAATACTTAAATACAAAAATCCAAGTACTGTAAGAGAAAAAACAATCTGCAGGTTCTTGTCAGCCTTATTTAATTTATTTTGATTATACTGGGCACCGTTTTTTTAACATTAAATTTTGAGCAGTATTTAGAGGTTGAAGCTTACACAACTTTTCACCACTGAGTAAAACAGCTCTATAGATATATTATTGTATCACATTTTACGTGCTCAGATAATTTTTTTAATGTAAAAAACCCCAATATCTTTTTGAGTCATAATGTACGTCTTCCTAATTATACCTTTTCAATGCAAATATATTTTTATTCATGTTACTTTATGTATTTTCATAACCTTCTTTGACCTTTTCAAAAGAGGTAAATTGTAGAGGTGAAAAATAATTTTTACCTGTAAATGACTTTGACTCCTGATTTTGGAAAATTTAAGCAAATCTAAAATGAGAAACTTATTATAGTTGCACTACCATGTAGTTACATTTGTTTTTTTAAATGTATTTATTTGCCTGAGCTCTAATGCATTTGATTCTGAATCATGTGAAGCACGAGCCTTTTCAGTCTGTTAAGATGCTCAATAGATAAACACTGAAGCATGCGAGATGTAAGCAAAAGCTAAGCTGGTGGAGTATTTACAGTCATGGACATTATTCTTTATGAAATTAGCTTTTAAATGTGCTGTTTGAACAGTTTGGTTTTTTTTTGTAAGTTTACAGATTAATATGAATCTAGAAAAGCAATTTTCTTGAATTAATCATGACAGTTCATCAGGACAGTAACTGATGCAGCAGCTGCAAGATATGAAATTTCCTGCATGAACGTTATTGTCCATTTGAATATCTGTTTCTAAGCAGCATCACCTCTGATTATTGCAGTTATCGTTCTTGTTTTCTACAGACATTCTTTATGAACTTTGAACTGTCCTTTTGATGACAGTAAACATAGATGTGCTGTATGCACTGAGATGCATGGCGCATCTACAGAAAGGAGCTCACATGAGATGATGGATTAATAGTTGATTAGTGGCCACACGGCTGCAGGCCCTCTGGGGAGCCGACCTGAGGCAGAGAGGCCACGCGATCACAGCACATTCCTGCGGCGACTGCGTGCATGCGACATCCTGCTCGGCTCTGCATAAAGTCAGGTTTTTGGAAGGTGACAAGCAAGACCTTAGCTGACTGCTTTTGGTATAGACATTTACATAGTTTATTCAAATTACGTCAAAAGAACCAGTTGAACGTTTGATCGGCGTGTGATTGATGACAGGTGAATTCGTTATGAATAATTCATCAAACCAACAGTAAGTTTCACTTGATTTATCTGATGACACTTTACAGTGCTTTGATTAATGGACTCACCAAGTTTAGTCAGAAAAACCCTAATGAAATTAGAATTTGAAATTTTTCTTTCATTTGAATAGCCTGCCGCTGCTGCAAAAAGCAAATCGATTCCTTTTTGTGTAGATAAAAGTTCAATGCATTTAACCACTTCAGTTTAACATTACACAAGATTATACAAAGCTCACGAATACACTGATTGATAGTTACACATCAGGCTATCTGCTCAGGTATAATCTACCTGTGTTAGCTGTTTTCTTACTCTGTTATTACGCACATAACTGCTACTGTACCCCGCCTTCTCTTTTTTTTCTTCTTTTTTTTAGCAGCAGCCATAAAATCACATCACCAGAGACATTACTGTCTGAAAAATCAACATTAGTCACAGGGATCAGTTATCTGATCCGACTGTGAGGATTAGTCAACACAGGAAATGAGCAAGGGCTCTGTGAAGCTGAATGAGGGTTTACTGTTACACCTTTTGATTCCTGCTTAGGTGCATGAGACAGTATCATATGTCAAACACGGCT
The DNA here is from genome assembly GCF_041146795.1 of Maylandia zebra. Lineage (NCBI taxonomy): Eukaryota > Metazoa > Chordata > Actinopteri > Cichliformes > Cichlidae > Maylandia > Maylandia zebra. Next base: position 10,799,455 of record NC_135174.1, on the reverse strand, counting down.
TTGTGCTATCAAAACAAACCAGGAAGCTGTCAAATTAATCTCAGCATGGCTGTCTGAGCACAAATCCCATGTTGTGAATGATAGCTGGGTAGGATCATCAAGCTAATATTAAAGTCTAAGGTACAAAGACACAAACAGATGACTCAAATAAAACGTGTGCGTGTTTCAGTGTGCATAACTGACAGCTTTCAGTCATTGTGGCCTTTGCAATTTCATTGTTACTCCTGTTTCAATGCATGTTTGCGCAGCTGTATCGGTGTTTACCACACTGAATGCGTGTTGAAACTGTAGATTTCATCTTGCGCAACATTAAACAGTGACTAACAAAACATTAGGTGAATAGAGCCTGGTTTGTGTTCGTTATTACGAAATCAAGATTAATGCAACTGATCAGTTAGTGAAATTGAGAAAGAGTAGGTTTAAAGTGCAGAAAGGTGAAACAGTAATGATTTGCTTAAATTATAGTAACAGTCAGTGTTTTTTATCAGCATGAAAAATGATGATTAAATTGGGGAAATAAATTTAATTCATTTTGTATTTTCTGAATAAAGAAGTTGAACTAATGAGGAGTTCAGTAGCACGTACATATTTTGTTGCTTGTTGGGCTATGCTTAGTTGAAAAGAAGTTAGTTAGTTACTAAATGTCAACATCCATGTTGTTGATAGTATCTCTGGATTTAAATTCCTCAGTGTCCCCTTCTCAGAGGATCCTGAGCCTCTGCTGTCACTGTCAAGGCTCAGCAACGCCGAGATCTCATGAGGAACCTGAGGAAGGTTGGGTTACCTCAGAACCGGCTCAGAAGGCACTACAGAGGATTGCCAAGGAGACCCAGAAAATCATTGGGATCCAGCAACTCCAATAGTGACATCTTCAAGCCCCACTGCCCAAACCGGGCCACCAACATCGTAGGGGACCAGTGAAGTGAAGCTGCTAAAAGACTTGAATAATATTGCATGTATATATTTGTGTGTGTTATTATATTATTATTATATATAAATATTTTATGTTTGCATTTGATTATTTATATGACAGTATTTAAGACTTTTATATTTATTAGTAGTAGTATTATTTGTATTTGATTATTTATTGGGTTGTTTTTTTTTAGCACAACCTAATAGCGGTGACCATGTGATAGTGGTACAATGACAGTAAAGTCTTATGTGATTTTAACCGGCATAAAGCCTTTATTACGAAATAATAAAGAAAACTCCTACTTCACACTAACGGTTGTTCTCTACGTTTTACTAATGTATGCCACTATGAAAGGTAATTTTTAAGTCTTTTTTTTTTCGTTTGTGTGTGTATTGTAGCCTGAAGACGCAGCTGTATTAATGCAGAAATTTCCAGCAACAATGAAGGCAGCATCAAAGCTCCGTTATACCGTCGCGTGCAACAGCTTCACCGCGAAAATCTTATGTCACGTGACAAGAGAACTGCTGGAGACAGGTAAAAACCGCAGACAGCAAAAAACATGCTGAGCTTTAAATTAATTAGTATTAAGGCTAGAGTAGAACTGTAATATTAGTCTGTTTGAATCAAATTTAGCGTTAAAATGACTAAAAATAATCCAGCGTTAGCTTGCTACTTATATAATTACTGCATTAAGTCAAATTTAGCTAGTAAATGTATGTATGTATGTAGCTCTTACACATTACTCACTGTGTTTTAGTGTATTCAGAGCTGATGTAGAAACCGTCTTGCAGAGGTTGAGCTGAAGCCCAGTTCCTGACTTCTGTTTATTTTTATTTTTTTTATTTATAGACTGTGCAGAGGTTATAAACAAAATGGCTGCTCACACCTATATCGCTATCTGTGAGCTGCATCCCAACATCTCTCATTCAGTGAGTTCAACTGATTTTTTTTTTTAACTTCATGTCCTTTATTTTCTTTTTTTTTTCTCCTAGGGCTTATACCCTAATGTAGCCCAGTGCATTTTCAGGCTTGTTTTAGCGAGTTTAATTAAATAGTATAATGCACTCCCGTTGTCCTTGTAATGTTTTCCAGAAAGTGGCAGGCATCATCATTGGAAAAACTGACGTCAAAAGCTTCCCTGACAGAAAAAGTTCGTATCCTGGCTGTATCTCTATCAGTGCATCATTATTTTCAACGTTCCTCCTCTGCACTTCAGTGTCTTGTACACCAGCGCCCTCTCCTGGTGGTGATTTTTAGGTTTCTTTTTTTCTCCGTTGAACTGCATCACTACACTAACCCTCCATTTCTGAAATACAGATATTGGTATGGACAGATTCACCTTTGGCTTCACTGTTAAAGACTCTCCGGACTTCTTCATCAACGTGAGCACTTGGGGAAATGATGCCTATGTCAACGGGCTGGCCAGCAGCTTCAACATTGGGGACTGTGGTGAGAAAGTCTCTCTCAAAGTTGTGTAGATTTCTTTTACTGTCCTCTTTCCCGATTAAAGTAATTTTTTAATAAACTGAAATATTTTTAATGTATTTCTTGCCTATAGAAATTACATAATGATGCTTGGAAACAGAACTGCTTCTTTTTCTTCCTTTCCAGTCACAATTGAAAACCCTTTAGTTGCCACCAAAGACCTGGAGAAAGGAGATCGATTTTGTCCTGCAACACCGAGGTAATTTAGCATTTTAAGACAGATGGTATCTAAGAAGCATGTTCTCCTTACTGTGCTTTTAGGTAGCTGATGGCAAGTGAGGCAAACATAATGTAACACTGTGCAAAGCACGGTGTAACAGGGAGTAATGTGTAATGATAGCATCTGCTGTCTCAGCCACTACAGGCTGCTGGTGACGGAGGCTCATTCCCAGGTGTGTCTGTGTGCTGATATGGACACCATTGACAGACTGCTGCCATTGATTCACCTGCCTGTTAAGGACTCCAGAGATTTCTACTCTCTGGGAGACATAGTGGCCAACGGGCAAAAGCTGGATGGTTCGGTGATAAATATACTTGCTGCTGTAAAATCGGTAGGACACTTTAAGGCTTCAGTCGCTCAGTGTTACACAGGAGTTTGAGAAAAGTTCCCTTTTATACACTTAAGGTTTTGTGTAGAGTGCTGAAAGCTGTTAATCACAAAGACTTTTTATTTACATATTTATTGTGCTGAAATTTTCATGACCCCACCTCACCTGCTTTTACTGAGGTTAGTGTGTTTTTTCCTGTTTTTCCCAGAATGCTTTTCTATACATGCATGGACAAATCTGAGAACACTGCTGCAATGTGCAGTAAAGGCAATGAACATTACACTAACTAGGGAAATAAATATTTGAGTTCTTGAAAAATGACATGTATCAAGATTAACTTCACTCTGATGTCAAATGAAAATTTACTCTCAGTAGCTTAGCTTGCACTATTTAAAGATTAAAAAACTGCTGTCAATGTCTCTGTAAGATGATTATTTTTTAAAAAAATGTGGCCAGAATGTGGCATAAAATGTTGATTATTGAACTCATTTTTCTGGATTTTGTTTTGTGGCTAAATCCTGGCAGCTATATATTTACAGTTTAATTATTACAGTAGTTTTTATTCTATATTCAAATTCTCAGCAATCAAATAGGCAATGACCTTTCCAAAAGCATTCCCAGTTTTCCATAATGGCATTTTAAAGACTCTTTAAGTGGGAAAGAAAACGTTCTCTCTTTCTATATTAGCGTGCAAAAGTTTTGTGCCACTGCTCATCGTCAGTCTTTAACACTGAACTCTCTTAGGCAGCTTTCCTTCTTTCTGTAGTCAGGAACAGTTCTCCAGGCTTCTGGAAGGACTTTCAAAACTGGCTGCCAATTGTTCCATTGTTCATCAAGATGATCGCACACTGCTTTAATAATGTTGAGGTGGGGTCTCTGGAGAGGCCAGTCTGTGACTGATAGTGTTACTGATGATGATTTGAACCAGACATTTCAAATTCGTCTTTGTCACTCCAGAAGACCTGTTGGGCTTTTAGTCCAGTTCTTGTGTAATTTTCATACCTCAGCCTTTTCTCCATGTTTACCTTCCTTAAGAATTGTTTCTTGACAGCGACACTTGCACTGAGACCATTTCTGATGAGGCTTCAGTGAACTGTAGATGGATCAAGCGTTTCTCAGATACTCTGTCAGGTCTTTTCTGGATTGTTTCCTAGATTCTCAGATACTGTTCATCTGCTAAACATAGTTTTTGCCCCTCAGCTGTAAAAGGCCACCTGTTAGACACCCAAAGTTGTGAATGTGATAACTCGAGAACCAGGTAACACAGGATTTTGAAATGCATGCCATAGGTGCATCTACTAAAAATCTCATATGATCTCAAATCTCAGTGACGTCAACCTCCAGATTAAGGTCAGATGGTTAACTTCTCTGAAAATCATCTAGGATTTTCACATTGAACTGAAAGCCTGTGTTTATTTGTTCTGTAGCATCACAGGTTGTGTAAACTTAGTTTGACACTAAAGAAGAAATAAATAAACGATAATCAACCAAATTCTTATTGACCTGGTTTGACCCAGTGTGCTCAAAAATTTAGATTTCCAAAGACAATGCAATAAAGTAAAAAACGCTCAGTAGAAACATTTATAGCATGTTTACGTGCTTAGTAGATTCTTTGTCAAGTAACAGATTGCAATCATATAAACTTGAGTATATTAAATGTATTCATATTTTAAGAGGTGGTTTTCAGTTAGTAAAATATGTATTTTCCAACTTTGCTCCCACATTGATTAGATGGTGTTTGTTTGGTTTTGTTTTTTCCTCTACCATAAACTGAACTATGGTGGAAAATAGTCTGTTAAAAGTTTCCTGAGCTGAAAAACAACTTTAACAAGAAAAGAGAGGGAGGGTTGTTAAAAAGTGGCTCGATGTTGGATTATTAAAGTCAGTCACGGAAAAGCCACATAACCTGTCAGAGAGACGCTGTGGTGGGAACCCTGATGTGTATGAGTGTGATGAGTGAGCGATCAAATAAGTTGAGTTTTCATTTACATCTTATAAATTGTCAATTAGCCTACACTGTGTCTGTGTTTGTGTGCGTGTGGTTTCATGGTGAATGGTTGTTGGTTTTGGAACATACCAGCTCACCATAATGGCCCCAAAGTTCACACACGGGCCAGACCTGATCTCAGTGTCACATGAAAGGGAGATAGTGTGATAGGAACTTCAAGCGACCGTGTTTGCATTTTCAGATCGGAGACACAAAGCAGTTCACCACTTCAGACGGACGCAGAGGGCAGAGGCTGGAAGTGAGGCTCTTTGATGACTCCGTCTTATCCTTCCCCCTCGTCTGGTGTGTCAAAGGCATTTATTAATTTGGAAAATGAACGTAGATTTATTACTTCTGTTGCTTTTGTGCCATATTCCATCTTTACTGCCTTTTGTATCACCGCTGTGTCTCCTTAAGCGACCACAAATTTACATTAGCGATACAACGTCTTAGATTGCCCCTCTGAACTACATGTGTGTTTGATTTTTGACTGTGCTCTCCCCTGTGTGACTCCCTGACCTCTGTCTCACTCACAGCTGGGACAGAGAAGCCATTCAGCTCATGCAACCTCTGATACCCAGGGAGACGGGTAGGTTTGAGGGCTGCTGCTCTTTCTCCGCCGCAGAAATGAATCTTTATTTAACTGTTATTCCTGCTCGTCATGTCCCATTAGCATACTGCGCTGAAGACAAACACAGCGGTGGTTACCTGAGATCCAACCGCGTGTTTGCGTTTAAGATGGTTTTCTGTTGTTTCAACTGTTTTTCTTCATTCCAAGTGCTCTTCATAGCCGACGCGAAGATCAGCTTTGACAGCTTTCGCAGCGGCATGGTGGCAACTGTTAACTCGAAAAGCATTATCACTGTCAATCCTGGTAAGAGATCACAGCGGCACTTAAAAAAACACAGGCTTTGATAGAGATTTAAATGGTGTAACTGATTAAAACAAGACTGAAATGCTGGTTTTGGACAACCAATCAGTCATGGTAGACAGTGAAAGAAATGGAGCTTTCCTTCCTGCTGTGCAGGGAGAGAAACATGCTAGAGTCAATCATAATTTGTTTTCAGACACCCGAGAGGCCAGCCTGCTGTTCAGTTATGCTAAAGAAGTGTCAGAGTCTGGAGCTCTGGATCAAGATGACATGCCAGAGGATGTCCCTGGTAAGTTATAATGAGTTCCTGCCATGACTTCCCCATATTCATATAAGTCAGTCTGCCCATCTAAATGTAAAAGACTCTTTGAATTTGAGGCATCAGAAGCTGTTATTTCCCCTGCTTTTGTCTTGGATCTTTAAGCAAAAGATTATATTATATAAAATAATTATATTTTCAGTTACAGAGGGCATATAGGAAAGTTTAAAAGGTGAATGCAAGATGCTATTATCAAATCATAAAGTCATTTTCCCCACTTTTGGTAAATCCCCTAAAAAGAGCAAAACTAACAGGATCCGACAGACGAGTACGGCTAACTTGTGGCTTAGACCTCCATCACTGACCAGTGGTAGCACAGTCAGTTCAGCTCCTCATTAAAAGCACATTACCAAGCCACACAGTTACACTAGCTGCTGTTTTTCTAGCTGCTGTTTTTCTTCTTGAAAATGAAAACCAATAGTTCATTTATTTTATTTTTTTTCTCAGTCCACATAGAGACCTTCTGGTGTAAAGATTTTCAGGCTTTAAGAGTGTTTCCAGAGGAGGTATTTAGACTATGATGCCAATACATTTTTGATTTTGCCGTTCACTGAGACATGCGAGTGTGAGATCAAAAGTTTTAGCTTTAATTCCCTGGTAGTTACATCTAGATGTGTTAAACAACATAGAAAATATGACTTACCAGTCCAAAAACATGTTTTCCCACCGATTAAATTGCTGAGGAGGAATTTCTTTCTTTAATGGGGCGACCGTGGCTCAGGGGGTTGGGAATCGCATCTGTAACCGGAAGGTCGCCGGTTCGATCCCTGGGCTCTCTGTCCTGGTCGTTGTGTCCTTGGGCAAGACACTTTACCCTACTGCCTACTGGTGTTGGCCAGAGGGGCCGATGGCACGATATGGCAGCCTCACTTCTGTCAGTCTGCCCCAGGGCAGCTGTGGCTACAACCGTAGCTTGCCTCCACCAGTGTGTGAATGTGAGAGTGAATGAATAGTGGCATTGTAAAGCGCTTTGGGTGCCTTGAAAAGCGCTATATAAATCCAATCCATTATTATTATTTAGTATATCAGTATCCTGCCTCCTTTATTTTGCAGTGGAAACACATCAGGATTTTCTTTGTATAAAGACTGCAGACTGTGACAGTTTATTAAGTATACCTTGCTAGTAATTTGGTTGAACCCCATTTTCCTTCAAAACCACCGTAATTGTTGCTGGAAACGTTGCTCAGAGATTTTGGTCCATATCGAAATGACAACATCACACAGTTACTGCAGATTTTCCGGCATCACATCCATGGCAGGGCTCTAGACTAACTTTTTGCCATGGTTGCACTGAAGCTAGGCGCACTCAAATTTTCAACCGCATCGCTTAACACCACAGTTTTACATGTGCACTGTTTTGGGAGGAAATTGCAGTCCATACAGACAATATTCATTTGTAAATGATTAACTAACAATCTTGTGCTTAAAGTGCTTTGGCACTCTTTCGTCTTGATCATGTCTACATGCTTAAATGCATTAGGCTGCTGCCATGTGATTTGCTGATGTGTGCTAATGAGCTTTTGAGCAGGTGTACCTAAGAAAGTGCCCTTTAAGTACAAGTGCTGCTGTTTTGGTCTGCAGTAGAGTCCATCACAGACGTTTACACAGTGAGCCAGCTGATGCAGAAGGCCCGAGAGAATCCCGAGGCTTTATTTGGCATCACATATAGTTTCATCTCCAAGCTCGACCTCGACTCGTCTGCTTCAAAAGTCATCAAGACACGGTGGTAAATTCACACATTGTTTACTAACTATAACCATGACAGCCACTTCCTTGAACAAGAACAAAGAGCAGCTTATTGCTTTGTCTTTGCTTCAGCTCGAAATGCAAATTCCTGGTGACTGAGGACTTGAACAGCTGCACCAACCAGTTATGTCCAGGAAAGGGTCAGATTGTTTCAGCCACTACAGGCTTTGATCTCCTGGTGGACTTCACAGACCACACCGGCACTCTGCACGCCTGCAGCCTCAGGAGCCCAGTGGCAGAAAAGGCTCTGGGATGCACAGTAAGTATCAGTTCATAGAAAGACGATTCTCCAGTCTCAGTTCTAAACCTTGTGCTCCTACACCTGTGCTGTATGGCTCAGATGTCAGTTACAAAATTCTGTAAATATTCTTTATTTTGTAGCTATTGCTCAGATGAACCTCCACAATCCAGTAAATGAATGGCGGTGGTTGATAGCTTTGCCACATCACCTTTTCTGTTTGATCTGATTCAGACAGAGGAGTTCATCAGTTTGACTGATGGTGAGAGGACTGCAATGAAGTGGAAATTTCTTTTGGAGAGATGCAAAATATATGTGAAGGTACCTTAGCTTTTGATACCAAGCTGCAAAAGCTATTAGCTGTAAAAACAAAGTGTTGAAAAAAATCTCATGTGCTGTAGATCATTCCTTCTCCTAAGATGAAGAGTGGAATCAGGGGCATGGTCCTGGACTGCTCGCTGGCAGATCCAGGAGAGGTGAAGCAGCACATGTCTGCCCTGCTGCAGCAGCGCCTGTGATCAGCACCCTCACTCACAAGTTTCAGCTTCCTGCCTCACCTGCTGTTTGGTCTTTGGACTCACATGTTAACAAGAGGCTTTCATGCATGTGCACTTTGAGTTTTAATTATTACCAATTATTTATTAGGACTCCAGATTATTTAATGTATTTATGTAAAAGTATTTATTTATAAACATGCTGCTAAGTTGTTTGACTTTAAAGCTGTTAAACTTCATCAGCTCCATGTTAATGTGTTATGTTTTACACTGCAACTTTTATGTTCCATTATATGAAAGCTAACGAGCAGTCTGGGTTCAAAACATCTCCAAATATGCACAAGTTAGACAATAAGCTGTGTTCTTCATGTTCTTCAGTCATTGGAGCCCCTAGAAGTGTGTGATACATACTTTTGAGGCATTTTTAAAGATAAGGTACTGCTCTGTTTAAAAAATTAAGTCAAGTTGACACCATTTAATCTCTGAATTTTATGCATTAGTTGATGAAAAGGTTTTTCTGTTCTTCAGACCAAGAGTCATAAAAATATAATGGATTTTCTGGTCTTTTGTTTTCTTTTTTTTAGCCTTCATTTGTCAAGTTTTCTAAAAAACTGCAAAACAAGGAATCAATCAAACCCAAACTTGGTGCATGAACATGCAGAAGAAATATTGCCATACTTCTGCACACCAGCAGAGGGCAGTACTGTTCTATTACCAATAATCTGTACCCAACTCTCCAGTGATCCAAAAGTGACTTTTTTTTTTTTTTTTTTTTTGGCCTGTCCCGTTTGGCTCTTTTGCCATCAGAATTGTTGTCTAAAGGCAAAGAAAGATGCCCAACGGATTTACTTTACCAAACTGACCATCCCAGCCTTGCCGTAATGGTCCATTTGATTCACCTTTTATTGTTTATTTTATTTTCACTTACTGAATACGGGACAGACTTGACTGGGGGAAAGAAGGGGAGAAAGAAAGAAGGAAAGAGAAACAGCTGAGAAGAGGGACGGGGGAGAAGGGCAAAAGACAAAAACCAACAGAACGGGCAGAGAAAAAAAAAATGCATATATCAATCACCTGGGTCACCTGCTGAGAAAGAAAAAAGAAAGCAAGCAGAAGAGAACAAGAGTAATAGAATAAACAACATCACAATGATATATGGGAATATGACAGTAAATACTAAATATTAAACATTATTGTGCAGCACATAAGATCAACAGAACAGTGTGCTTTGAGGTAGGAGCCAAAAAGGGTGTAGTTTGTGGGTGTGATCACCCGTGTGTACACCTGTGAGCATGGACGCGCTTGTTTTTTGTTTTTTAAAAGGTTCCTTCATGTAATAATCTGCTAGAGGGTGTGGGGGGGCCACAGCCCCGTCCTCCAGGGCGTGAAGCAGGTGTGGAGGAGATCAAAACTCCAGACATCCAGAGGCCCCCAGAACACAAGAGACCAAGGAAGACCAACAGAGGGGCAGCTGCGCCACTGTCCCGGAAAGAGCTGAGGAGAGTCCCAGATGAGGGCTCACTCAGCAGCCGCGGAGCAGAAGCCAGGGGGAGTTGCAGTGACGCGCCCGTGAGCTCCGCCGGCAGCCAGCTGCGCCTGAGTGACCGAGCCCCAAGCCGAGAGGCCGGGGGCACCCCACCTCCGAAGTGGCCCGAGCGAGCCCCAGGCTCCAGGCCCCGATAAGCGGCCGCCAAGGAGTGAGCCGGTGTGTACCTGGACGCCCATCCCCGGACACAAAGAACCACCAACGCACCGATGTCTGAGGGGGTCCGCCACTGGCAGGGGAAGTGGTGGTAGGGGGAGATAGGCCTCCAAACCTTGGAGGGCCTGAGATGTGCCCAGAGAGGTGGCGCCTGACACCCAACCTGACATATAGACACAGACATACAGGCACACACAGATACAAACATCCATTCCCACCCTCATGCTCTCATATACACTTACTCCACACTCAACCAACGTGGAGACAGACATAAAGAGACGTTGTACACACGATCACACTCCCCAAGCGTACTCTACAAACCAGGTCTAGGTGCCCCCGCCCCTGGAGGGGGGAACTGCACCCAGACCCAGGTGGTGTTTCCCTTTTCCCTGCGGTGGGGGGAGGCAGACCGCCCCGACTCCGCAGCAGCAGGAAGGCTCCACACTCCAGACCGCAGTCGGACGGCCAACTCCTCCTCCTAGCCCCCCTGCTCCAGCAGGTCGCAGAGAATGGGGGTGAGAGAAGACTCCAAACCTCCCTCCACCCGCTCATTGTAATGTTGATGCATGTGTGTTCTAAGGTGCATTTAAAACCCAGGAGGGCATGGAGCTACCTGCCAGAGAGCAGCAGGTAAGCGCATGGTCCCGCCTGCTGGCCCTCAATGTCTACGTGTATTTAAAATTGAGAGGTGGGCAACGATGCCAGGGGTGGGGTGTACACCCTGATGGTACTTTGGACTCCGTGTATCGTGCCCACCCCCAAGATCCTATATGTATGTGTAATGAGAGTGTGAGTAATGTGAATGTCTAAGTTGTGGGATAAAATTGAGGCAGAGGCAGCCAGAAGGGGACAGAGGGGGGGGGTAGCCTCCTCTGCACCCTGGTGACATACCCCTACTCCAAGGCCCTGCATGTGTGGGTGGTTGTGGTGGAGCGGGAAGAGGGAGGCAGCTGGAGATGGGGAGGGAAGGAAGGGAGGGGCAAGTGACCCCTCCCTGGGGCCAGCTCCCCCGCTGACCCCAGTAGGCACCCCCATACTCCGCGACCCGCCAGGGAAAGGGGGCCCAGGCCCATCCAGACCGGGCCCAGTGCAGCAGCGCCGCCCGGCCCCACAGAGCCCGGGACAGTCCACCCAACCCCACCACAGAGAAAACTGCACCCACCCCACCATCCACTCATCTTCCAGACTACATAAGACAATAAACACCCAGGCTGAGATCTTCCTCCACCTCTCCTGTATCTCCCCCTCCTGCAGAGGGAGCTCCTGAGGAGAGGAAAGCTCCTGCAAGATGTGACAATCTCCCCCACCAGTTGAAGAGCCCCCCAGGTGGCTCGACGCACCGGCGGCACCCTGCTCCAGGGCTGGGCCCCCATGCACCCACCCGCCCACAACCCCGGCAACACACCAACCAGGACCCAAGCCCCCGAGGCCCGGTCCGGGTCCCAGCCCAGAGACGGAGCGCCCCCAGAACCTCACGCCCATCCCGGACCCACCCAGGGGCAGCCAGGCTACCAGGTCAGTAACCCACGTCCGTCAGCACAGACCCTCCCCTAGCCCCGCTGCACGCAGCCGCGAGGAAACAGTCACCTGAGAGCCAACAGAGCCCCTAACCGGACATGACCGCTACCCCGGGTTGAGCCCCCCAAGGAAGATGCCTCCGGGGAACCCCCCGACGCCCTAAGCCTGTCCCTACCCCCACACCAATCACAACAGTGAAGGCGGGACCAAACTATGACCCCCCACCCCCACTAGGTGATGGAGCTGATCAAAGGAGCCCAGAGCAATTGATCTGATGTGGTGGCAGAGGCTGTATCAAGACTAATGTAATCTAATAGATAATTTCTATATTGGTTAGAATTAAGATTATTTTTATTTTTCCAGTTCATGAGGACAGTTTTCTTGGCTATGCATAGGGCAGTGAAAACCATATGGGCGATATTCTTTTCTGAAGTGACATTATCTAAGCTGCCCAACAAACACACTAAGGGGGAAGTTGGAATGTTACATTTCAGACACTTCGATAAGTCTTCACATATCTCGCGCCAAAACTTCTGAACTGGTGGACAGAACCAAAGAGCGTGGATATAATTGTCCGGTGAATTGGTTTGGCAGTGTGAGCAGTTGTTGGTAGACGTAAAGCCCATCTTGAACATCCGATGACCTGTATAGTGCACTCTATGTAATATTTTGTATTGAATTAATTGAAGACTGGGATTTCTAATTAGATGAAAGGTTTTTAAGCAAATCTGAGACCAGAAGTTTAGGTCTAAGTTAACTGATAAATCCGCTTCCCATTTTGCAATAGGAAGTGATATTGATTCATCTGTTTTAGAAAGCATTCTGTATATTTTGGATAGTAATTTGGGGGGTTTAAGAGTAAGAAATTGAACCACACTTGGTGGTGTTTGTAGTTCAACTTGACCCGGTTTAAATTTCTTTTTTACTATGGATTTAATTTGTTGATATTCTAAAAATCTTTTCTTGTTGATCCCATATTGTGTAACTAGTCCGTCAACGTCCAAAAGTGACTTTTATTGATTGGATCAGTTTGTTGTCTCAGTGATATTAGTCATCAATGTGTTTTATAATTTCAACTCATTTTCACACCTCGTTTAAATTAGAATGAGCCATGATGTAGACACTGCTTAATTATCAGTGAAAGCACTTATACCGTAAACCATGAGTGTGTGTTTGTGTGGTGATAAATCTATAAAAATCTTAATTCATTTCGAAATAATTTTGGAATAAAGACAGTTCGGCTACTTTTTATAAGAAGTTTATTCCTTTACATTTTAAAGGTTTGATCATTTAAAAGAGTGCATAAGATCATGGATCTTGGTGTTTAAACACACCTGTAATGCAGTTACTATAATACTACTAATTGTAAACAACGTGTGTATGTCTGTAGTATTTATCTATATATAGTGTTTACCTATAGTTTATATAAACAACTATTAACAAAGGAACTGTTAACATTTAAGTGAATTTCGTTAAAAATGTTTACAGTAAGATAAAAGTACATAGGCATAAAAATTTTAACATTTACAGGATATCAGAAAATGTCACAGTAACAGAGAAGTATAAACAAAAACAAGTCTAAGGTATGAAGTGATTTACAAGTGGACTCCTTCGGTGGTACCAGCTGAGCTGGATATGACGGGTTCGCCTGGAGACTCCTGGGGTTGCTGCATGATGTCTGAGGATTCAGTCTTAGGCCTTTTCTGAAATATTTAAATATTGTTGTGTAAGATTTTATTTCATTTTAAGCGTGAGAAATCCAAGATTTGTTTAGATTATTATTATGTGGCAGAATTAATACTGGATAATCCATGGTCAACAAAACAGTTTTCAAGGTATTTTATTAGCATTTTTCCGATATTATAGGATACTATACACGTTCGCCACTAAATACCTTTTTAAAATGAACTATATAATTAACGTCAGAGATTCCTGTGTTGTAATGATTTATTATATTTGAAAAATAGAGGCTATGCTCTGAGACATTCATGCACTATATTGCCATTTGCAGCTACAACAGCTTCTTCTCTTCTGAGAATGCTTTCCACCAGGTTTAGAAGTGTGTTCATGGGAATCTTTATTTGTGATGGCCTTGCTCGCAGTCTCCGCTCTAATTCATCCCAAAAGTGTTCTATTGGGTTGAGGCCATTCTAGAAGCTTAATCTTAGCCTGCCTTATCTATTTCAAACATAGTTTCTGATGTTTACGATCATCATCCTGTTAAACACCTGTGTCCAAAATTCAGTTGTCTGGCAGTTGACTTGAGGTGAAGTTGAAGACTTTTGAGGTAGTCACCCTTTTTGATTATTCCACCTACTTTTTATGTACCGAAACCACTGGTAGTAATATAGCACCGGAGCATGATGGTACCACCACCATGCTTAACAGCTGTCAGTGTTTTCAGGTTTCAAAAGGCCATAAATCAACACTTTTACAACCCATCTGGTTAAGAAATGATTTAAAAAGTTTAATAAGTCAGGATGCTGTAAGTTGGGGAAAACCCCGCCAGAACACCATATTTTATGCCAGCGAGTGGCTTTTTGAACGCCTCCTTCTGAGTGGTGGGGAAAATGGCATTTTTGGAGCACTGAGCATGCTTTTTCCAGCGCTCAGTGACAGCTCTGACAGCGTTTTCTTAAATTATGCAGGGCCCTACCCATGGTTTTCTCATCCACTTAACCTTCCTGCCTTCTTGGGACCTTTTTGTGCCACTGCTATGTGTTAAATGGCTGCCATTTCCACTGTGTTCAGTGGAATATACCCAAACTTGCCACAGGATAGTTTTTACCTGTCAATGTTAATATTCCAGTGTGAATTCCTTAAATCAGCCTAAAATGGCTGAGCAGCAGAAATCCCCACACCCATCACCCTGGGGACCATTTTCTGCCCATTGACTTCCATTATAAACGCTATTTTTCAACCCCAAATTATCATCATATGATTTTATTTTTTCTTCTTTTCTTGGATGTCAATGAAGACTCAGGGCCTTGAAGTTTTAATTTTTAAATTGCAAAAAAAATGCAAAAAAAATAATGGCAGGTCAAAATGTATGTTGGTGCCAATCTTTGGTCCATCTAAAGGCCTACTTATAATGACAATCACATATTACTTCAACTGGTTTTTTGTGGAAATATTTAGTTTCGTTTTTTGGTTTTTGGGGCTTATAACACAGGGCGCTCATGTAATAACACTGGGATTTGAAGGGTTAAAACAACGAAAATATAATTAAAACTTTACATGAATATTTCAGGGAGAAGTAGTTTTACAAGGTTGGCTAATTTAAAGTGGAATAAAATATGGATATATGGTCTTTTTATGGCGTGGCTGAGAATGGTCCCTAGGGTGATGGGTGTGAGTTTTTTAAAGGATGGCAGGAGGGTTAATTTAAATTCCATGATGAATTGGTGTAGTCTGCACTTCTTCTTTTCCAGGTGATCAAAGTTTAACTTAAGTGGATGAGAAAACAATGGGTAGGGCCCTGCATAATTTAAGAAAGCACCATCACTGCTGTCACTGAGCACTGGAAAAAGCACACTTTTTCCAGTGCTCATAAACGTTGAGTGTGATGTACAAAGCGGCATTCAATGACTCAGAAGAAGAGGTTCAAAACTCCACTTACTAGCGTGGAGTTTTCACCAACTTTTACAGTGTCCTGACTTAATAAATGTTGATTTTTCCATTGTTTCTTAAATGATTTGTAAATGTTTATGGCCTAGATGGCTTGCCATTCAAAAGCCACTTCCTGTAATGACTACCCACTAACCAATTTTCCCTCATCTGAGGGTGACAGTTGCCAAAATGGTGACATATCCAAATAATTATATTAAATTGTATGTTTGCATAATTGTTTAAACTGACGACTCTGGATGACACTGCTTAGAAATGGCCCATTAAGCTTCTAGGATGGCCTTCCCAAAGCCTCCGGCCACAACATGTTGAAAATTTGTGATTTATGCTTGAAATCTGGGTCTGTGCCAACAAACCAAACAGTTTAAATTGATTCTATCAATTCTGCCAAGAATTACCTTCAGCAAATGTCCAGCAATAATTTTAGCACGAGCTTATTGATGGCTATTCTATTTAAGGCGTGACTTAGGTGTACAATAATTGCAAACCCAAGGAACAAAGTCTTGTTTTTCAAGGCATTAGAATAATTGTACTCTATATCAATAAACTGTTCAAAGAAATCAATAAAATCCTCAAATTATTATGACATTCATGCCTACATTCATGAATATGCATAAACCTTTGGCCATATATATACTAGCTTGACAACAGCTAAAGTTTAGCCTGTACTGTTAGATTACAGATGGAAGGTGTGTTCTTTCCTAAAAACAAATTTCAACTCGCACTTCTCCTTCAAACCTCTGGGGGGGACAATCACAAAAGCTCTGGTGAGGCATTGTGTATGTAGTTACCGCTCTAGCACATAAAGTGACCTAGTGTTTGAGTGGTGATTTGCCATCAAAGCTGACAGATACCAAATGCACCAACCAGGTTGTCTATTAACTGGTTCACAGCAAAGGATGATGGGGCAGGAATAGGATCTATATAACAGGAAATTGATGTCCTCTTATCAAGAACCTGCTGAGCAGCTTATGCCCACTGTTCCAGCTTATATGGAGGAGTTGGTGTTACTGTGAGTGAGCTTTAAAAGAGAACAACTGGTTATCAGCGTGATCCTGGTTTCAAAACCAGATCTTCTTATTGGTGAATACCTGCATGATTGTGGGCTCTCTAAGTCTGTTCACATGTAGCAACACTACCTCTTTGCTTTCCTCCAATGCTTGCACGACAGCTGCCACCACCAGGTTTGCCAGAACAAAATGAACCAAGACCACAAAGGTGGCGAAGCAGATTGGCGAGGCCCACCACAGGTAGCTGGGACAGGCTTTATCATTGGGACGGCATGGGCGTAATGTGTCCTTTAGACACACAGAGCAGGTATAAATGAACCACAAAACCCTGACTGGAGATTCAAGTGTTGATTATTCCTTACTTACAGGTTTTGGACTTCACTGTTTAAAAGACAACATGTGCAGAGTTTGTGTGCATGGGTGAATGAGTACAAGCGTACCTTCAAAATGCCACTCCAGTTGTCCCCTGTGCACACTTTGTACAGTGTGAGCAGCGCCATCCCGAAGTTCTTAAAGTTAGCGTACTGATTTATGCCTTCACATGGATAGTCTGGGGTGCATTCTGACAACACACACACACACACACAGTGATTTTTCTGCACTGCCTCCTTGATAAATGCAATAATTCAGTTTAGCACATTTCTAACAACCTCAGTTGACCAAACTGCTGTACAAGTTACGCAAATATCTCCCTTCCTTGTTTTTCTACTTAACAACGTAGATGCAGTGCAAATAAAATAAATCATCTATCAGGTTCCTTTGCATCATGCACAATACATTTATGTGTGTGTGTGACTGTTATGATAGTAGTTTGACTGACCGAGGTTGCCAAAGAGCTCCACTCCCAGTGCAGCGTAGATGAAAAAGAAGAACATAAAGAGCAGACAGAGGTTTCCAACCTGGAACCAAAATGCCTGTGAAATCCTCTTTGAAGATTTGAATGTATATATTTATATATCCTACTTTTGGTTTGTTTTAAAGACTTCTAAGCATGGAAAGTAAAATCAGCTGGTCTTAGTGAGTTTATTCTGGGTGTTTACCTGTGACAGTGTCTTAGTAATGGTTCTCAGCAGAACTCTGATCTTCTTGGCCTTCAGCACTGAAAAGGGAAACAAGTGTTGTCTTCAAAGTGTTTGTAGATGTGTAGAACACACAAATGCCTTAGTAATAAAAAAGATCTCATATTGTCAAGTGTGTGTTTGTGTGTGTGTACCTTGTGCTAGTCTGAGCACTCTAGTGACGCTCAGGATGCTGGGATTAATGGGAAGACGGTGTTCCATATTCATCTTGGTGAAAATGATAACGATGAAGGAAACCAAGACTATAGCAATGTCCAGCATATTCCAACTAAAGACAAACACACATCATGCAGTCAATCAGGCCTTTACAAAACCCAACAAACCACGTAAGTTAAATTCTTGGGCATAATTGTGTTACCTGTTTTTTATGAACCTCAGTACGCCAAACGCCACAACCTTTAGCATGATTTCCAGGACCAGGAGGACAGTGAACACATAGAAGGAGTACTCTATCATCTGATCTACATACTGAACACACACACATTTCTATCATAGATACATGTGCATTTTTTGAAAGGATTGTGTGTGTGTGTGTGTGTGTGTGTGTGTGTGTGTGTGTGTGTGTGGATTTGCATTACCAAAGGCTGATTATAGTGTTCCGAAGCCATCAACACGACATTAATGAAGACGACTACTGTCATGAATAACTCGAGGAATCTGCTGGTACTCAGGTCATAGATACGGCGACGCACGAGGGAGTAGTGCCTGAAATAATTCTCCTCTCTACCTGGAAGAGACATGCACACATGTAAGGTTACAGGTATTTAAACATCCACCAACATCTACACTCTGATAGGTGCATCGAGAGGAAGTCTCAGAGTTCAGTATCTTGCCCAACGATGCTTTATTTTCATCAACTTTACTTTTATCCCGTGAGTTTCCTCCTCTCTGCAGCGATTGTTTTTGCTGCTGCCGGCACACGTGGAAGGTCTCCACCATGACGCCGATATACATGTCGAGGAGGAAAAAACTCATTACCATGAAGGAGATGAAATAAATGAGCATCCATTCGTTATAGTTCTTCACAGGCTGAAAAAGAAACACAAGAGGAAAGTCTGTGAGAAATTTAAGAACTAAATAATCGGACTTTAATAATCGTTCTATAGTGACATTATACTGGACATTAGAGTGTGTGAAGGACTGGAAACATATAAAGAAGCGCTCAGAGAGCAAACCTCTGTCAGGGCACCTCACTCTGTGGGAGGTATTTACTTGTAATAGTAACAGTAATAGTGTTGTATTTTGTATATATTCATTGTTTTCTTTGTTATTTTTAAATGTATTGCAAAAAAGTTTGGAGTGCAGTGAAAATATTGCAATACAAATATTGCAGAGGTCATGTGACATGATATTTTAATTTTTTGTATGGTACTTTCTATATGTTGACAACAAACACCACAGTCTTAGGAACTGTAGTTTCTAAGTTACAGTGTTTTGACCTTTAAATTATTGAGGTGACCTTGAAGACCTTGGTGGATGTCAAATTTTCAAATTTTCATAGATCATGACACCACCAGGTCTTAAAATGGCATAAATATATCCTCAGATGAACAACAGCACATCAAGCATTAGTCTGTGTTACTATTAATTTACAAAAACTAAACAAAAATGTAAAAATAGTATGTGAAAAACTAAGGGCACCCTTACTTCTTCTACATGAATTTGTTGATGGGTTTTTTATTATGTCCTTCAGACCTTCATTTATTTCCTGGATCCTAAGAACTCAGTTAGCAAACCCATGAAACTTGCTTGAAAAACAAAAAAAGTAAATTCAAACCATGAACTTAGTTACATCATCCCATATAATCACAATCCTTTTACTTCATAATGTGTGTTAGCAACAATGCAAAACATACATTAAAGTACTGGTAGCAAAACTACCTGTTGATCTACTCCCACAGCATCCAGTCCATCATACATGATGTTCATCCAGCCGTCCTTAGAGTACATCACAAACAAGGCTATCAGAGCCTGAATAAGAAACACAGAAACAGCTGTTAAGTTGACATACATTTATTTTCCGGGTGCCAATATTAATAGAACATTAATATTAACAAGTCACAGTCTCTGGAGGTCTGAGTTTGAATTCTACTTCTGAGATGAAATGTTTTAAACTCAGCCACAGAGAGGCTGTACCTATTGTACCTATCTCAACCTCAGATAAAAGGGGAGGGTTAACTGTTAACAATGGCTACAGTGCTGTTGGGCAACAGATCCAGTGGAAACCATGCTACTGTTAGCCGAAGACAAAGTAGGACGAGAGGGGGAAGGGGAAGGTTGACTTAAATATGAAACTTGATTTAGAGACAAAGGTAGAGATGGAAGGCCGAGATGATTTGGACATGTGTAGAGGGGGGAATGTGGACATGATGGACAAGTTGTGTTAAATATGGAGCTGTTGATCGTTTCTATACTTGTACTTAACAACAATGTGGAACTAGTCCGTACCTGAGGAAAGTTGTCAAAGTTGTACTCCTTCCGAACCCACGTATAATTAGCAGAGAGACATTCGGCCTTATTGGTGATGTTTGAAGTGTTTTCACCCTCACAGTAGAAGAACTTTCCTTTGAACAGCTGCAGCGTGAGTGTGAAATAAAGACAGAGGCAGAGGGTTTATTGTGATGTCAGGTTATTACACTGTTGATGCCAAAAGGAGTACACACTCTTGGGTGTTAACTGTGAATTTTTGGCTAAAAGCTAACAAGCAGTCATGCTGTAATTTTGTTCAAAAAGTCTGTGTGTGTGTGTGTGTGTGTGTGTGTGTGTGTGTGTGTGTGTGTGTGTGTGTGTGTGTGTGTGTGTGTGTGTGTGTGGTGTGTTTGGGAGGGGGTGGGGGCTAACCTGAACCCCAAGGATCCCAAAGAAAAAGAAGAGGACACAGCAAATCAGGACAATGTTCCCAATTGGTTTAGCAGAGGCAATAAGAGCTTTGACAGCCAGCTTCAGTTTTGGGGTTTGCTTGATCATCCTGGGACACACAAACATACATGTATGTATTAACGCCAGCACATCTACACACAGACATATACAGAGAAAAGTAAGACAAATCTCAAATGAGGTGCTGCATATGACAACAAACATCTATTTACACAGCGTGTGTGTACACACGGTACCTCAGCGTGCGAAGTGTTCTTAGCAGCCGAAAAACTTTGAGGATGCTGAGCATGTTCTTTTTGTCAGAAGTGACCAAAGTGATAATAAAGTTGGTTGAGGACAGAATCACCAAAAAGCCGTCCATGAGATTCCAGAATGACCGGCAGTAGCTGCCCTTCCCGATCACCAAGCCAAGAGCTATAACCTTGTGTTAAAGCAATAAATCAACAGTATAAATTCAAAACATCCCTGATTCCCAAAGCTGAAAGTACTCACAATCTGAGGTTGAAAATGTTTGATCAAAACTGAAGAACATTATTTTGAAAAAATAAATAAAAGCAAATCTGGTGTTTACCTTAATAACCATCTCGATCAGGAAGACGGCAGTAAAAACAGAACAGGATGCATTCAGGATCAAGCGTTCCTTTAGAGCAGAGCGACATTCACTTGTAACCTACATGTGTTTTCTTTTAGAAACATACGCTCACTTGACACTTCATTAGGTATACTAAAGAAGTTTCACACATTACGTGCAAGTGTGAAAACCTCTATAGAAGCAAAAGTACTGTCCGTTTGCTGGTCTGGGGAGTTCGAGTGAGTGTTAACACAATGCCACAATCTTCTCAGGAGCAAGTTCGCCCCAAAGTCAGACCGTGCGAGACTCAAAGACCTCAGACTCTACAGGCTAAATCTTTTTACGTTTTTTTTACAGGACTGCACAGAGGCTTGAAGTGTTCATCACCCAGCTTGGCAGCATGTAACTCCACACAGATGCCACATCTGAAATGTGTCTATATATTTGTGCTTCTCTGACTGAGTATATCTGTAACTGCTCCAGATGTGGGTCTCACCATGCTTTTAGGGTTTATACTGGGCCTCTCCATAGCAATGGTGACACAGTTCAGCAGAATGAAGAAGAGAATCACATGGTCAAACACCTTGTGAGACATCAAACGCTGGCAAAATCTACGCAACCTAAAACAAACACCGACACTGTAATTACAGTCGTTTAAGAACGAAACAAACACAATTAAGGTCAGAAAAACATGAGGCTTGAAATGTCCCGAGGATTCCTCTCACTGTTCTGTAAAACCATTTGAATATTTTAGATAACTAATTTTAAATTTAGGTATGTGTATGCACAAATTCACCTTTCATCGAATATACAGGTAAAATATGTATATGTTTGAATCCAGTTGGTCCTCAGAAGTGTAGAATTTTATACTTTTACCTTTACTTTCTATAAAATATTGATTTGTCTTACAAGGTCAAGGAAATCAGGGAGAACCTGTGCAGTTCATAACAAACAGGACATGGACAGTAAATACACTATTCAGGTACCGTCATTAGGACTTTGTCTATCCAGCTAAACATGCTGCTGTTAGCCCTCTGAGGCCACTTTCATCATACTGTAAGCATGGTTATCTTATTAGCGTCAATCTATTTTCATGGTGTAGGACTTATTTGCATCAAAGTGCCATTAACATCCACATAGCTGCACTGTTAGGATTAAAACTTGTTCAAACACCAGTTGAAACAAAGACTCAGCGTCTTGCTGCTAACGTGTGAATGATCTGAAAGTGCTGCCGTGTTCGGTGACTCCAGAGCGTTAATGCCAGCAACAGATAGGACAGGAGCGAAGGCGGATTAAATACAATTTAAATGACTGTTGATTTGTATCCAAGTAAATTACAGATTTGTGGAGCCGCACAGGAAAAGTCTTTCTAAGTTCTGAGTAACTATTAACTAGTTTAGTGGACCTGAATGAGCTTCAGTGTTAAGGAAATCTCAGCTAGTAAAAACGTAAAAGTCAGTGGAGCTCTGTCCAGTCAAACGTAATAAAGTACAGAGTAAAAAAATCTCATGAAACTAAGTATGAAGTGTGTGTCCCTTGTTGTGTGTGAATCACTTACCTGCTCTGTGGGGACAGCATGTACAATGACCAGTCTTTATGCTGTTGGCACCACAGCAGCACTTTCTGAATCCTATTCAAAAATCTCTGCAGGAGTCAACGGTCACACATCGGTCACTCCTCTTTATCCAAAGCATAAATAAAATACTGAAAAAAAGCCAACCTAGACCTTAAAAACAATCATTTTTATACTTACAGTGAAACTGTTGTTTTTTGTCTGTGTGGAGGGAATCTCAGAGGCTGAGGCACTCCCACTGGATCTGCTGGGCTCAGTGGCAGGAACAGAATATTCTCCTGTGATTGTTCTGGGGCCCTGGAATAACATGAGCAAAGGTGTGAGTGGCAGTGTGAATGTTTGAACAAAGGCACCTTCAGCCAGTTGCTGGATTTATAAATCAGCAAATAGCAAAGTCAATTAAAAGCCTTCTCAGTACCTCCTCAAGGGAGCTTTCGGCCTCACATGCCAAGCTGGGA
This sequence comes from Maylandia zebra, assembly GCF_041146795.1. Lineage (NCBI taxonomy): Eukaryota > Metazoa > Chordata > Actinopteri > Cichliformes > Cichlidae > Maylandia > Maylandia zebra. Next base: position 10,776,439 of record NC_135174.1, on the reverse strand, counting down.
CAGCGAGAGGAGTCTTGATGAATGTTTTCACTGGGCTGTCAGAAGGTACATCAGGAAACAGAGATCGGCAGCGGTGTGTGTGCACACACACACCTTTAATGTTATCGTAACTTAACATTAAACTCAAGAAAACTGAAACAGTTCTTACCCTGGCCTGGAAGCTGTCAACCCCTATGCCCACCAGTACATTAAGAAGAACATTTTTTCCAAACACAATGATGGCAATAAAGTAGATAGCTGCCCACGGGGAGGTGGCAGCCACGGCATTATAAAGCACCACGTTCCAGTCGTCCTGAGTCAGAATCTAGATAGATTAACAAAACTTTCATTCTTTGTGGCACAGATTCAACAAGGTGCTGGAAACACAGCTTGGAGATTTTGGTCCAAATTGACATGAGAGCATCACATGGCCAGAGGGGCTGCAGATTTGTCAGCTGTACATCAATGACATTGATGACATTCCCCCACATCCTACACTACAGCCTCATTTTCATTGTGTTTTCCATGTTCTTGAATATTTAGAAGTTCTTTGATAATATGTAGTATAATAAAAGATTATCTATTAACACATAGCACATCATTTTCCATGCATAAAGACTCCGGCCATACACTCACTGGACACTTTATGATCCCCCACATCCCGGAGGTTTCTATTGATGGTGACACATGTTCCTAATAAAGCGCCCATTGAGTGCACATGACAATGAAACAACACACATCCCAAAGTCAAAACCTCACCTGGAACACAGTGACCATGGACCACAGCAGGCTGTCAAAGTTTTTTCGATCATCAGCGGTTTCATTATATATTGACCTGAAGTGGAATTTGCATCCAAAGAGGTGCATGCCCACAATGCTGCAAACAAACAGCAAGCTGCAGTGAGAATCACATGTATGTAAATATGGCATCTGAAGGGTGACAGAAAATATAACAACTAAATCAGGAACTGTATTTAAAGAAGCAAACAGTCATTTTGAAGCCTCAACTTGTGCAAATTCTTAAATATATTTATTTATTCATCAAGTTTTTTTAAATTGTAACTAGTAGCTCTGACTGTGGAGTGAAGGACACTGCATGCTCATATGTAAATCACTTGGCAGGCGCAAAGTATCAATGCTTTAAAATCATTTTTCTCCATCATTACTTTTCATAATTTATCAAATTAGCACCACAATGTATTAAGAATTTTAAATAATGTCTATATCAGGAGATTATTTACTGATGCGAGTAGGCTCACTCACAGACCCATAAACGTCCAAAAAACCTTGACGCTAGAGGAGTCGCCCCCTGGTGGCTGTTAGGCAGAATGTAATTTAAAGGAACTTTGGTATTGGCTTTACTTTTCAGCCCAGTAAACAACGTCTATCGTTTATATACAGTCTATGAATATAACATCTTAGAGCTCACAAATGTGTACACCGAGACTCTTGGTGTGTGGATACATACCTAAAAATGAAAATGACAAACAGCATTAACCAGCACAGAGTGGATGCCTCTCTAATCGTCCTCTTCAGGACCAGCAGTTGCCTCTTCAGGTACGGGAGGAAGTGAAACACCCTCACGAAGCGCAGCACATAAAATGCTCGCACAACTGACAGCTTGCCATCAGCTTTGGAGCCTAATTCCCATAAACTGAAAACCACAAACAAACACATTAACGTGCAGCTCTGTCAGATCACTTTGTCCACAATGACTAATAACCGTATGCTGAGATGATGCTTTATTATACTGATATCATTAGTCTGACCTGTTGGAAATACATCTAACATGATACAAACACTAGGATGTGGCTTCAGAAATATTTATAAGAAAAATAAAAATGACAAAAGTAAGAAGAGCGAGAATAAAGTTACATTTATTTAAACTTGAGAAACCCCTAAGGAAACAAAGAAATGTTTGCGAATGTGACACAATAAAACAATAAGCAAAGTTTCAAAGTCAAAGGATAAAGGTTTATACCTGGTGAGAACAACCACAAAGTCGAAGATGTTGTCAAGGTCCGCAAAGTACATCCACGAGAGGGCGATCAGCTTTATTATCATCTCCACCACAAATATAATGGTAATAATTATGTTACTGACAATTAATACTCGCGTCAACTCCTGAGGCTGCAGGAGGAGAAAATGGAAATAAATAAGAAAACAGAATCACACACAGACAAGAGAAATAAGAATCATTTAAATGCATGAACGTAAGGGAAGAGTCATCATTAGATGCAAAAGTAAATATGGATTTTTTTAATGACGCCTCTTATCTCTTCTTACTCTTAATCTAACAGCGCAAGCTTCTTATATCACTGAGATCAAATTTATGTGATAAATAATCGCAGACATGTCTCACCTGGTTGTAGTGCTCCATCGCCATGGTAACAATAGTGATGAAAATAGCAATAATGATGATTCGATTAAAGAATTTAGTGTTGATGAGAATGTTAAACTTTTCCTTGAAAGGGATCCAGACCTGATGCTGGAAGATGAGACAGTTGGTTAGGCGAATCACAAACAGCTAACGCTATTATGACTGATGTTACTGCACCCAGTTGCAAACTGGTCTTACCAGTGTGGGTTTGACATGTGTTGAGCTCTTGACGGGCTGCACCCTGTTATGATGTAAACACACACTGACCTAAGCTGTGGCCTATGTTCTTCTAGTACTTTCTGTATTCTTATTCTTAAATATTTCTTCTTTTTACTTCCATTTGTAAAGAAAGCTCAACTTTGTTTTTGTTTTTTTACCTAGCTGACATGACTAATACTTTTAAAACTACATTCCTGACACAGTCTTACATACTTTAGCACCCTGTAAACTACAAATCTGACCTCAAACACAACAAAGTCTAGATTTTAAAGCCACAGTACTTTTCTTACCTGGTGGTCATCATCTTCAGGAAGGAAACAAACTTCCTGAAGAGAGTTTTAAAAGACAGAGGACCAGCATGCTGCTCTGTTGTGACTCTTGCGAAGTTCTCTGAGAACTGGGTTGCAATGATGACTGCACACACATTCATTATGATAAAGGAGCCAATCTAGTTGAGGAGATGAAGAATTAGCTATAGAGTTTCTGGGGAAATTGCACAACCAACTATGAAGGGTTGTTGAAATCTACACATAAGAAACAAAAAGTTCAGCATCCTCTGATTTAGTAGTTTTGGTTTCCAGAAGGGCACGTCAATACTTGTTATTGAATACATAATAAAAATGATTTAACAGGTGTGGGTACTTACAATAGTGACAAGTATGAAAAACACAAAACTCCAGAAGGAATAAGAGTCCATAACATAATACATGATATTGGTCCATCCTTCAAGTGTCACAACCTGGGAGCAGGGAGACACAGAGAGACATAAATACTATCCCTCTACATTACAGATGGCAAAACAGCAGGCAGATGAACAGATAAACTGCACTATATGCCAAAGAAAATGCATTTGTTTTATGAATTTTGAATCTTTGAATGAATTGCCATACAGAGGTCGACATAATCCAGATGTTTTTCTGTGCATATCAACAATTTCTTACCTGGAAAATGGTTATCCAGGCATAGCCGATGTTATCAAAGTTAATAACTCCCAAGTCAGGGTTGTGGTCCCCAGCACGGCATACATTGTAGTACATGTTCCAGTTTACACATTGGCCGGCTTGGATCGGCTCGTCTGCAGCCAGTGTGCAGATTTTGCCATGCTCCTGGTAGGGCGGCACATCACGGCAAAAGCGTCCTCCACCCTTTTCGTCAGGTGAACAGATGAACGAGGACCGTCCACCAAAGATGGGCACAAAGTATGGACTCAGAGACACGTTATAAATTCTAGATAGAAACAGATAACAATGTGCACATATTATGTAAAACAATCATTTAAATATAGTCAATCATTTCAGTGTTGTATGTATGAGAAGCTGCTGTATATGGCAACCCCTCCCTGAGCCTGGCTCTGCCAGATGTTTCTTTCTGTAAGAATGTTTTTTTTTCTGTCCCACAGTCATCTGGTACTTGCTCATGTCAGATGTTGAGGTTTTCTGTCTAATATTGTAGGGTTTTTGCAATGCCATGAAAATGTATGCCCCTTCCCGATTTGTTCATTTTTTGCATATTTGTTACACTTACTATTAGACAGAAATGACCACATTAAATAAAGAACACAGTTTTTAAATGAGGCATTTGACGGCGTCCTTTTGAGTATCCTGTGGGGGTACTTTGAGTGTATGGGACTTCTCCAAAGGGTGGCTTCTTCCTTAAAGATAGATTGAGGAGTTCACTAGTAGAGCCATTAGTCCTCCACATCGAAAGCAGCCAGATGAGATGGTTCAGGCATCTGACTGGAATGCCTCCTGGGTGAGGTGATCCAAGCAGTCCCCACCGGAAGGAGGTCCCAGGATAGACCCAAGACAAACTGGAGAGATTACATCTGTCAGATGGTGTTCCACTGGATAAGCTGGGGTGTGGGAGGTTTGGGTTTTATGCTTAGGTTGTTGCACCCACGACCCTGCCCCCAATAGGCAGTAGAAAATGGATGGAAGGCATTTGATAAATTTAATACTTACAGACATTATTTGCTATAGGCAGAGAGTTGGATTAAATAATTGGTTAAAGTTTGTTAGAAGCTTGTGCTGCCCAGAGAGAAAAGAAAAAACATGAAAGTCTTAGAAGAGCAGATGAAGCAGTTTACATACGTCAGGATGTCGTCGCCCAGGAAGCAGCGGTTGCGCAACTTCCCCGCCCACATCTGAACTCCAATGACTCCGAAGATGTGGATGACAAACGCGTAGAGGATGAGAACATTACCAAGCATGGGGGCCGTTTCAAGGAGTATTGTCACCAATATCCGCATACCTACACAAATGAGCAAGAAAATGGTAGCTTACGTGAATAATAGTTCGACTTTCTCTGAAAACTTTAATTTGTTTTGTAATTCTGGACTAAAACCCTTCTCCTTGGATCCAGCAGGTACTGTGTAATTATATAGATCATAGTAAAAAGCTTAACAGAAACTCAATTACTGCATTCCATATGCTCGACGATGACCAAACAACGAATCCATACACTGGGGGAAATAATTATTTGATCCCCTCCTGAAATTGTAAGTTTGCTCTCTGTGGTCTTATGGTGTCATGGTCCCCGTGTCTGCCCGGCTGACTCAGGTTGGCTACATATGTTTCTTGTTTACATCTACCTCTCTCACGCTTGCCGTGTCTCGCCGGGGCGGAGCTCATTGCGGGCTCCCGCCCCTGGCCCTCGCACCTGAAGTTAATCACACACCTGTGGCTCATCGCCTGAACTCATCCACTACTTAAGGCAGTGGCTGGAAACATGTCGTCGCTGGACTATTGAGTAACCTCGGTAGTAAGCTCCGAAGTACTAGTCTCTTGTTGCCTTTTCGTATCACTGACCCTTTGGATTTATCACTTGTTGTCTGTAAACAGGAATTCCGTTTCCCTGGAACCCTTGGTGTGCGGGCTTGCTGGTGTGCTGTGTTTTTTGTGAAGTATGCGCTTGAGTCCATCCCACTTCGTGACATATGGTTATTTCATTTTACTGGAGAGGGACAGAAAATCAACCAAACATCCTGAAGAAATAAATCCGAAAGTGAGAAATTTCACTAATTTCTTATTACATTGTTTTCTTATTGTTTTGAAAAGATTCCACGAAAAACGTCTCAGAATTTAATTACTTACATTACTTACTGTGAAATCTTAAATATTTAAAAGATACTTTATTGACGTTGTATACTTCAGGGAGATTTGTTACAACGGTTACAATGCAGTGATGAAATGTTAAATTTTCCCCTTTATAATCACATATAAATTAGCAAATACCTTTATTCACAGTATTCAGTTACAAATAAACAACCTGTGGAGCAAAAATCTTTGTTACTGTCGTTTAACTGGAGTGCTTCAACATTTTAAACTAAATCTGATTTTAACAAAGAAAAAACACTGCTACCCCTCAACCTCCCAGTAGACACACCTATGGATTCAATTACAAAATCCTACGTCACCTTATTCTCGAATTATCGCAATCACAAGATTTTCAGAGAACTTGAGCTTGAGGTCAAGGTCACTGAGATTTGAACTAGTCCAAGATTTTTAGTAAATACATCTATGATATCATAGGTGATGTACTGAAACTCATACATCACTTTGTACTTGAGTTATCAAATTCACAAACTTGGATGACCATGCTACATGCTCGCCTGCCTTTTAAAACTCTCCTTGTTTAGCCCTCCAGTCTAAACAATGTAGTGTACATTCAAAATAACCATACTAATCTAAATAATGACAATCATCAGGCCTCTGTTCTATCCAAACTCTGTAAATATCGACTTACTTGGTACTCGGCTGATTAGTCTCACTGGCTTGATGGCATGAGATGCTTCTACGTGGAGATTAAAGAATCTAAACGTATAATCCATTAGCCTGAGGGGGCAGTTACAGACACAAACGAGAAGAAGAGCTTTACTTTCTTTCATTCATAAAAATAAGTGTGCCTTCCAATAATGTAAAACTGCATCTTTTTGGAGTTGCCCTGCAAAAGTTTTTAAACTGAAACTAAATTCTAGAGACACATAGATATAGACACATGGATATTAACTCTGCAAAGATGATGAAAAGATCAAACTTGTTCCAGTGGCTGCTCAGGTAGCTTCCTTTATGGCCGATGAATCCCAGGGCTATTGTCTTAATGAGCATTTCCATGATGAAGTAAAGAAAGACGAGAGAACCCAAAATCTGTATACAGAGAACGAAAAACAACGTCATATCAAATATCAAAACATACAAGGCATACTGTTAACATACAATCACTGGTAACAACGGCAGTAGCACAGATATAACATACTATATCCAGATGCTGCATCTGAGCTTTTAAGGGGGTCTTGGGGTCAGGCTATGGGCTCTGATCCATTCCTACAAGATTTTACTGTTTAATTTGACTTATTACAATAAGTTACCTCCACTTTAAGATGACATATTGTTAAGTGACTGTTCTGACGCAGTTAATGCTGACTTATGTCAGGTTAAGAAAAAAGAGATAACCATTTTAATTAAAGTCATTCAACAGAAATATGTGGAAATGAAATACATGTATGTCATTCAAAATTCTCTCTTTCTGTGTTAAATCTGTTTTTGGCCACAAATAAGACAAACCAACAAATCTTTTAAATGATGTCAGTAATCCTGTCAGTTTTTAAAGAAGAACATTTAAAAAGCAGCTGCAGAATTGAAATATTAAGTGTAGGACTAGCACTGTTAGTATCATATATGGTACAAAAACTCACATTTTAAACTTAAAACCTGTCCTTGACAAAGCACTTCAGGATTTTTCAGCGGGGACATCATGAAGCCAAGAATCAAGATTACGCAAGCACATTATGGTACTAACAAATGAGAGAGTTTACGAAGTGTGTTATAAACTACAGCTTATCATTAGTCTTTAAAGGGACAGTTCATGTGTTGTACATTTGTATACTTTCTGTTGGACCTGTTGTGCCATCTTCATCTAAATTGCTATGATTTGAAGTTCAGCCGTAGTAATATTAGCAAAATATTCATGATTCCCAAAATTTACATTTTTTTCTACAGAACTAGAACAGCCAACCAAAGATGATGAAGATGAAGATGCATAATTTCTTCTGCACAGTGATAAGCATTGGACTAAAACATAAGCAGGTCTCTAGTAAACACTTCTAGTCTGCTAGTCTCTTCTTCTGACGCTCAGCTCATTATAACAACCTCTCGGGTGAAGCTCTCCTCTTCCACCTCTACACAAGGCTGGTACATGCCGTCATTCACGCAGCTGAGCAGGACCACCAGTATGGACAAATAATCCAACCATGTAGAAGAAGAAGAGGTTAAGGTCTAAACACATTCAAAAAAATTCATCAACAACAGATGAAGCTTTCATACTAAAAGTATTTTACGTGGACATATTGAGTGGTATACAAGAGAAAAAAAACCATAAAAATAAATAAAAAGGTTTGAAATTGAGTTAATGACATTCTTACTTCATTCAGTACAGAAAGGATATGGGCCAGAGACTATTTTGAGGAACCATTTGCGGGGTCTACTCGTCTGCTTTAGTCTGAAGCACACAGGCGCCACCTCTGGGAAGGGAAGCTGCTCCTCTACAACGACGCCTCTACATCTCTCATGGATTTCATGCATAATGAAACCAGAACCGCATCTGAGAGAGGTCAGGAAAAAGGGGTAAAGAAAACCATGATATACAGATCTATTTGGAGAAACAACTTCCTGCATAATTTTTCAGAGTATGAAGAGCATGGCGAGGTGTTCTCTTGCATAAAAAGGTTAAGTAGTCCCACACTAATAGAGTTGGCTTTATATGGATTTCTGTTAAATGTTTGGATACATTTCATTACACCTGTTCAACTGCTCCTTAAGTCAAATACTTAATCAGACAATCACATGGCAGCAACTCAGTGGATTTATTAATGCAAGCATGGTCAAGAATAACAGTGGAAATTTAAACTGATTATCATAATAGAGAACAAAGGGGATTTAAGTGATTTTGAATGTGGCTAATTGTTGACCCCAGAGGAGCTGGTCTGAGTATTTCAGAAACTGTTGCTCTCAGACATATCTGCAATCAGTTTCTGTCAAAGTGACTTTTATATATCATCCAGGTAAAAACTTCCATTGACATTAAAAATGTCTTGAAATCTCTTTGAAGAAAGTTATAAAAAAATGCAGCAGAAATCCAGTGGCCAAAAGGATCTGTATTGATTATAATGTAGAATACAGAGTAGATGAAATAGCGCACAGCCATTTGCAAGGATCCTTTCAAAACACGTTAATCAGTAAAAATCTATTACAGTGCTTACAGTGTGTTAGATGGAGAATTAATTAATTATATTAATAATTGGAAATATAATAAAAATATTAGACAAATAATAATAAAACTAATAATCGCGCGCACATAAAATCATAGGATTAATGTTTGGCATGACACCTGTACCAGTTACTGTGAAATGTAAAATAAGTGTAAAGTATCAACCTGGGTAATGATAGCTGAGTGTTAGCAACATGTCAGAACCAATGAGTTAGGAAAGCTGTCAAATAAATGTAAAAAAAAAAAAAAAATGATTGTAGTTCTCACTGAAATGAATTGACAACTTTTGACTGTTTTAAGTTGTATGTCCGGAAGAGCAGTGACTCAACACATTAACCTTAAGTGTACCTTATTTAGACGACATGCTAACATTTTAGTGACTTCGCATTAGCCTAAAGCTACAGTCATTGGAGGCTACATGATGGGGCTGTTAGTATGACACTGTCATAGACATGAATAGGCGACACACAATCATAAACTCTCAATTTGTTTTCTACTTATCCAAATTTGGTTGGATTAGCTAACTGGTTTTGGATAAAAGAGTTGCGTATGGCATTAGCTAGCTAACTAACTAGCCTCTTTTAAATAATAACTATAGGCACTGGAGACAAACATTTAACAGTTTGCAAACATGTTACCCTCAGGTTCAGCAGTAAACATACAATAGTAAAACTTGGAAAACCCTTTCCTAATTTAGCTCAATCAATCAATTAATCAATCAATCAACAGAAAATCCAACAATGCTTTGGGGACATTTCTGTACCCTAATTATGGTACTACAATTTATTTTAAACAAATTTAAAACTACTTTATTACACTTAACTCTGAAAATGTTCATTTTTACATTTTCAAAAACACTTAAGTTACATTTTCCCCCCAAACAGACTCACAGGTTTCTGATTGTGAATTCTCCTCTTCACCTTCACTTCGGCCAATCAAAGGTAAATGAGCCAAACTCTGACGTGAAGCTGTAACCAACAGCAACCATTCTGAAACCGGATGATGACAATGAAGAGCAAGAACTGTTTTATTAAACAGTAATTTCATCCCTTTAAGTTTTTTTATTCTTAGAATGTATCTTATAATATTTTAATGTGTGCCCAAGAAACTATTGATAGCGGGTGTGTTGAAGCTAATATTTTAATCATTAAAGTACTGGCTGAAAAGGTGGAGACTGAAGCTTAAGTTTACAGCACCTAAACTTTTTGTACAAAATGTTGCTTAACTGGCAACACTTTTCTAACCAGATCTGCCCCAAAGAAACACCAAAAATTGACGCAAAAATTAGGAATAAATACTAAACTAGGACAAAAACAAATAGTAAGCATGTTGATTGTGCCTCATGTTTATTTTTTTTAATTACCTGAGTTTTTATGTTGTTGTTTGTTTTTTTATTTTTAGATAATGATCAATCTTAATTCAATCTTAATAATTTTATATTTTGTACATCAATGCATTCCAGACGGTAGATCATATGACAATATACCATGACGATTTTTGATTTATAATGTCTTTAGTTTTATATCATTTTGCAATAGTTTTTGTTTCATTTTGGTTTTTACATTGTTAATAATGAGTCTTTCATAACTGTCAAGTTGATACTAGATGTGTAGTTAATACCTGTTACAGCTATTGTTGATTGTGGTACAGAGTACAGTATTTGTGAGGGTTTTCTGAGCGGTTCTAGAAACTGGTTGGACATACAGAGGATGATGTCACGAGGTTGGAGTGTAATTTTTTATAAACCGAAAAAAACCCTTACTAGTTAAGCAACAATCGTGTATCCATATTGGCACGTTTCTATACATCCAGCTATGTTTCTATTCAACCCTTGCCATTTGAAATGTACGAAAAGTTTAGTAGTACTTAGAATAACACAGTGATAGAAGCGATCATCTTAAATCCTATTGACTCAATGGCATTTTTCAACTTTCTATTATTTACTTTCTTTTAGTTTAGTACCGAGTATTAGGACTGAGATGTCACCATATTGACACAAGCAACTTTCCAGACGATGCTGATAAAGCTGAAATTAAAAGATGTTGCAACATTACATAATGAGATCCGCTTAGTCATAATTAATATTATGAATTATTGGTGTACACTTCTTTGAAAATCATTGTATTTAATTGCAGCATGTCTATTCCTCGTGGACACACCAGCAGAGGGCAATACTGATCTAGTGATTAAACCGGAACTCTTGAAACACTATTATGTTTCTAAGGGACGAGTTAAAGAGACGTACTTCTTGGTTGACTTCAACACTAACAACAACAAAGGGAACTAAAGAAATTTGTCCTTTTAATTTTATTGCTGTGTTGTTACAGTTAAGGGATCTAATGGTTTCATACTAGAAGCGTTTATTGTTTATTGCACAGCTTATAAGTTTGGCTAGCCTCTTTTGCTAAGGTTAGCTTATGATACGTTAACAGTTTAACCGTTTTTTGTGCTTTAGCTGTGTTTTGTATTTTACTTTAATTGTTGCAAATTGAATTTCCCTGCAGTATCCGCCAGGAGTTCGTCATGAATGTGAATCAGGGGACGGTGGGTAGCGACCCGGTCATTCTGGCCACGGCTGGATACGACCACACTGTCCGCTTCTGGCAGGCCCACAGCGGGATCTGCACCAGGACGGTCCAGCACCAGGACTCAGTATCCTTACCCTGATATATGGAGGCTTACGCAGAATGTGTACTGTCATATTTGAATAATTATAGGTTATGACCATTTATAAATCTCAGGTTTTAAGTTCAAAGTTAATCAGATGTTATCTATAGCTTCTCACAAAAATCCACGTGAACGCAAAAAGTGCTTTTGTTTTAGTTCTGTGTTTATAGATCTTCTATAAACCCTTTAGGGTTTGCCACAGTGGGTTAATTGCCTTCATCTCACATTGTCCCTGGCCTCCTGTTTTGTCACACCAACCCTCTGCATGTCCAAGAATCTCTTCTGTGGTCTTCTTGTTTTCCTCCTGCCTGGCAGCTCCATATTCACACTACACAGGTCTCCTTTACACTATCTCTCTTCTGCATATGTCCAAACCATTTCAGCCTTGCCTCTAACCTGTCTCCAAACCGCTGTCTTTACTCCGAATGAATCTTGAAATCTTCATTTCTGCCACATCCAGCTCTGTCTCATGTCTTTTTGTCAGTGTCACCATCACTAAACCACACATCATAGCAGGTCTTACTACCATCTTATAAACCTTCACTTTCACTCTTGCCACCTTCTGACACTCATTCCCACATTCTCCAGCCTGCCTGCTCACTCTTTGTCATCTCTTGTGGACTGTCTTTTACTTTAGTTGGTTGACTTCAGGTATCTAAACTCAGCTACCTTCACTGTTATGGCTGTCTCTCTCTCATTCACACATGTATTCTGTTTTGCTTCTGCTGACTTTCATTCTTCCTCTCTCCAGACACTCTTCCACTTATTTAACTACAGATCACAACCTTGTCTGTGAACATCATAGTCCACAGAGACTCCGTTCTGATGTCATCTGTTCACCTGACAGTAGTACCCTGACCTTTAAATTTGATGAGCTGTAAAATATTATTGCAGCAACCTACATTGTCCACTTCCTTAACATTTACTCTCAGCAAGTAAATTCCCTCGAGGTCACACCTGACAGAAGTATGATTGCAGCTGCAGGTTGGTTACAATTTTCCCCACAATCCTTTTTCTCATTTCTCACCTTAATGTTACTTTGCTTCATAGTAATGTTTGCATTGTGCTTTCAAGGTTATCAGCATATCCGCATGTACGACTTGAACTCCAACAACCCCAACCCGGTCATCAATTACGATGGAGTTAGCAAGAACATCACATCTGTGGGCTTCCACGAAGATGGACGCTGGATGTACACAGGAGGAGAGGACTGCATGGCTCGCATATGGGATCTGAGGTACTGAAGGACAAGCTCACTGGTCTTTGTTTATTTAATGATCAGCAAACTAAACTCTGATCCCTGCCCTGCCTTGTAGGTCAAGAAATCTGCAGTGTCAGAGGATCTTCCAAGTAAACGCTCCAATCAACTGCGTGTGCTTGCATCCTAACCAGGTGAGACACTCAGTACACACAGATGAATCAGGTGAGGCTGTACTCTTGGTTACTATCTGGCCCATTTGCACTTAATGCCGAAGATTTCATTATGTTTTTTTAGGCAGAGTTGATAGTTGGAGACCAGAGTGGAGTGATCCATATCTGGGATCTGAAGACAGACCATAATGAGCAGCTGATTCCAGAGCCGGAGGTCTCAATCAATTCAGTTCACATTGACCCAGATGCGAGTTACATGGCAGCAGTCAACAGCTCGGTCAGTTGCCTAAAAGAATCTGCAGAACATGTGGCGCAGGATAATACATTCACTCTTTTATAGCATGTTATATTAATGAAAACCTTGTCCGTCCGTCCCCCGGCTGTCTTTTACAGGGAAACTGTTATGTGTGGAACCTCGCTGGAGGCATCGGGGATGAAGTGACTCAGCTCATTCCCAAGACCAAGATCCCTGCACACAAACGCTATTCCCTCCGCTGCAAGTTCAGCCCCGATTCCACGTGAGTGAACCTTTTTCTCCCATTTACCCCTCATTTCCCCACCGAAAATACGACTTGACATTTTGCATTCGTCGTCGCTTCCAGGCTGCTGGCCACCTGCTCGGCAGACCAGACGTGTAAGATCTGGAGGACGTCCAATTTCTCACTGATGACGGAGCTCAGCATCAAGAGCAATAATCCGGGAGAAACATCCAGAGGCTGGATGTGGGACTGCGCCTTCTCCGGAGACTCGCAGTATATTGTTACAGGTCCATACAGCAGCACACAGCAACACCAGATCTCTAAACTGAATAAGAGTTGTTAAAGTAAAACATTGCAGTCTATCTGAGGGCTGCAGATTTGAAATGTGGCTGTTTTTAAGATAAAAAGGACGTCTCATTTCTGATTTTGTCCTCATTTGTCATACTAACCCCTGCCCTGCCATTACATCTGGAATTATGTAAAAGGGGTTTAAAATGGTTTAAACATGGCTGTAAGTTTGTTCTCAGATTATGATTTTTTTTTTTAACTTTTAGACACTTTCATGTAAGGCTAGACATTGCTTTGTTTTAATTCTACTTTTTCACTCACTCCACAGCCTCCTCAGACAACCTGGCTCGCCTGTGGTGCGTGGAAACTGGTGAGATCAAAAGGGAATACAGCGGCCACCAGAAGGCCGTGGTGTGTCTGGCCTTTAATGACAGCGTGCTCGGCTGAGAAGGAGGAGGAAGCAGAAGGAAGAGATAATAGGTTGACAGACAGGAACTAAAGACTCTTATGAGGATGCCACTCATGTCGCGTATGTCAGCGCCAGTACAACAATCGACTCGGGGAAGCGGGCACAGTGGCCATCTCTGGCACATATGCCGAGCGACACAGCCAAAATAAAAATCTGTAAAGCTAAAATCTGTTTTAATGGACCTATTTTGTTTCCACAGACGTACAGAAAGAAATCTGTCAATGACGAGGCAGACATAATAGTTTGTTTTTTTTTTTATTCAAATTGCAAAACTCTGTTTTTACAGAGCGCTGTATTTATTGTAAAAAAGACCACATTAATCGCAGGTGCTTTGTGTGTGCAGCAGACTTGTTTAATCTCTTACATGTGCTATGTATGATTTATTTGAATAGCTGTTCTGTTCTTCGTCATGTGGAGGAGGACTGCTGAATAAATGGTGTACAGAAATGTCTTTATACCCAACAGGTTGTGTCTTTTATTCTCAGAACAAAACAGTCACGTTGTAACAGGAACGGTTACACACAGCAGTCCGTTACAGGACATACAGTTAGAGGCATTTACAACACAAAAGGGGGAGCGGGGGTTCTTTCTTCTTTAATCTCTGAAGCGTGCCACCAGAGAGGGTATTATACATGAAGAGAGTGATGATGGGGATTTGGCGATAACTGTGACAGCCCGTCTCCAGCTCAATTCTTTCTCGGAAGGAAGAAAATGGTTTACTGGTGGCTGTATGGCACAAAGGAAACAGTCAAAGCTTGCTTTTGTTCTTGAAGAGGGAGCCAAAAAAAAAAAAAAAGGACAACTTTGTTTCCCTGATCTTTTGCCGGGAGGATCGAGAGAGAATGCAGAGTCACTCTGGAAGGTAGTAGAAGCACACGGACACGCAGATGTTGCTGGGGAAGCAGATGTCGATGCAGAAGTAGACCAACCTCTGTTTGCCTGGGCCTGAGAAAATGAGAGGTCATGTGACTCATTAAAAAATACAAATTTAGATTCAAGTGTCACTTGAAAACAAATCATTTAGAAATGCAGTCATTTGCATGAATCATTCATGGTTTAAAAGCAGCCAGATTTAGTTTGGTGTTCAGAATGGGCTCACGTACATGCTGTTGAGGGAGCACACAGTAAAGTACATAAAAAGACTTTCACCCCGTGGAAAGGTCACATTAGGCCACGAATCAGGTTTCAGCCTGACACGCTGCAGCGTTGAGGAGCGGCCGCAGGGCTAATTGAAAAACCTCTCTGCGCGCAGGCTCCGGTGACCCTGACAAATGAGCCCTTGTGTGAAAACTTCAGCATAATTTCTGTTCTGTTCTCCCAATTTGTGACTCAGGTGTCTGGAAAAAAGAATCGATTCATAAATGAGTCTATGAAACTAGTAGGGAACAGTTCTGGGGTGGTTATAGAAAATTCCACTGTTTTCTGAATATTTAAGGGGATCATCATCAGAGTAGAAGACGCCGCGGTGCTCTTTGGTGCAGCTTTGTCAAACAGCATCAGAAATTGCTTTTTAAGCCGAATCTGAAGCGCTTGTGAAACCAGTTTTTATTTGTTCCAAATAAAGACACATTTCATCAAAAATCCAGAGCGTGGTCATGTATTTTGAAATGTACCTGTTCCTAAAGCACTTTAGGTCACCTTCTGTTGTTGCTGTGTGTGACAGTCAACACAAACCGGTTCAGACATTTTTCATGGTGCATGTTTGAGGTATATTCTTTCATATCCCCAAAAAATACTTTTCTCACCACAATTCAGTGAGCTACATACTGAGAGGATAGAGGATAGGATAGAAACAAAGTATCAATCCAGTACCGATACTAAAGCTGGTATCGATACTATTGATATTTGGATGTATTGATACTGATACTATTGATATCCCACCTCTAATAATGCAAAAAGATGTCACACAGTGAAAACATGAGGATTTGTTGACAACAGGTAAAATTCAAAATATATCAGCTTTGTTTTTTCACTAGTTTAACTTTGTTTTCTAAACCTTATCAGAATAATTGTAAACCTTTTTTAACTCAACATTTGACGTTTGAGCCAAAGCAGCCCCCTCACCCTCGGTCCTCCTGGTCCAGTGGACCGACCTGTCCTGACACAGGGCCTGGAGAGGCTCCTCCAGCGAGGACACATTCACCTGACTGGCTGCCAGGACTCCCAGGAACTCCATCTGCCTCTGGGTCTCATTCCCAGACAGCTGGAACTGGCTCTGCCGAGGACAGCACCGCAGTATCAATATCCACAACAAAGAGTTCTTATTTTCAGCGGAAAGTATTTTAATTACTGTGAGGAATCATATTAAACTCATAAAGGAGAAAAAGCGAGAAAAAAAGATGGAAACTTGAGCTCCTATTAGCCTGATATCTGCACTGATGAGGCCAACTTTGAATTTGTGCTCGCATTCACCCCAAACACTGTGCGTAATTGCGCCTCTTACAACTCTGATTGGCTCTGATAACAAACCGCTTAAAGTCCTGTTGTGCTCGAGTAGCTCACACAGCAACCAGTTTTCCTTTTCTGTTAAAAAGAACCAATAAGACCATTGTGCCTCAGCACAAACAAGCCACGTCTGCTAGCCCCAATGTCATAGATTAAATGGCTACAGCAGCTACGTTTGAATACACAGAGCCTGTATGAGATATGTGACACCATGAGACAGGATCACAGAAAAGCAGCTTCTGAGACGAGGAACTTGGGTATTGTGTAAAAAGATGATAAGAAGTCCCTCTCAGTTTACCTCCAAGGTCCCACAACTCATCTCAAGGTCTCCATTCAGCCAGGGCCAGCACCATTCACCTGATCATATTGTCAATTCATAATTAAGAATCAGATAATGACACAGATGAAAACTTTTTAAAGACTGGATGTCAGTGTTCAAGATCCAGGC
Organism: Maylandia zebra; assembly: GCF_041146795.1. Lineage (NCBI taxonomy): Eukaryota > Metazoa > Chordata > Actinopteri > Cichliformes > Cichlidae > Maylandia > Maylandia zebra. Next base: position 10,759,430 of record NC_135174.1, on the reverse strand, counting down.
ATTTGTCAACAAGCAGATACACGCTGGCCCTTTAATGCATCAACCTGTATTTTAATCCAAAAAGAAGCGCCTTAAAAGTTGAAAAGCCCTCACACAGAGCGGCCATTGTGCCCAGGCCAGGGCTCGGGCTCGCTGCCGTAACCTCCTGTAAGAATATCCTCGGGCACGCCGAGGGGGCTGAAGGGATCAGATGTGCTGAGGAATTCAGCCATCGGAGTAACAGAGACAGACTATGAGGCTCTTCAAGGCGCTGTACACTTCACCTCTCTCTTTGTGCGGCGTACCCAACAAAGTCATGCAAAACCACCAAGTCCTGGCTCAGTGGTGCAGTGCACTGAAATGCCAGTTCACACATTAGTGCGGCTGCTACCTTAGAAACACCTGGCAGAGCTAAAAGGGCAACTTTTTCTTAATATGCCTGGTGCACTTTGATGTCTCTCGTAATGCAGTAATGCAGTGGGGAAGACCATATTATGTAACATATCCCCTGCCCGCTACCTTGCGTGCCGACTCGTGGAGGACGGAGTTCACATTCTTGTAGTCTGACTGCTCCATCTTTCTCAGGAAGCAGCTCTCCTGGCTGACGGGCTTGTAGCAGATCAGACTCTGAAACACAGAAACACATTTACCCATCATAACTCGCAGATGTTCCCCCTTTTTTCTAATTATTCAGAGTAATTCAAGTCATCTGGACATACATGTTTTATATCAAAGAGCACAGTGGACGTCTGATTCAGCGACGAGGTCACAGAGAAGGTCACCAAGTCATTCTGCTGGTCAACAACTGCTGACTGGTTGATAAGCGCGCCAGTCTGATCTGAAACAGTGAACCTCACAGTCTGCAAAGGCTGAAAAAACAGAGATTTGTAAATCAGAAGTTGGAAAATGTAAACCAGGGCATGATAAGGGAAGGTGTGTGTCATACCTGAGTGTGAGGCTGAGACCTCCCGAAGTGCCCCGTCAAACCCAGGGCGAGGATGGCCAGGAGCAGGCAGGCTGAGAGGCTGACCCAGAATGCCTTGTGCGGGAAGTGGAACAAAGGGGACTCCTCAGGGCCCCCATCCTGAGAACACATGAACCAGCAACAGGCTTTAAAAAAACCTATTGGATGGTTATTTGGGGTATTTAAATCCCAGGCTGTGGCAGAACAGGAACCCACCCAGCAATAAACTTGTAAACTTGTAATACAACAAAAGTGGGGTCTGTAAGTAACCAACATACCCCAGCTATTTCAAATCTTCCATCTTGTCTGTAACGCGCTTACCGTGCACTCTTCTTCCTCCAGGCAGTTTTCTGAACGCTTCCAGCACCTCACCATCGCTGTGTCCCTTGGCGGCTCCTCACTCGGTCTGCTCCCTTCTCGTAGCTACCGGCATGGAGCGGTGGTCATGACCAGCACTGGACTGAGACTCGGCACACCTGAGCGGCTTCTCTTTTCTTTGTCCTCACAAACCTCACACCTCCCCCTCCCCTCATCCCCTCCTCAGGTCTCACAGATTCCCTCCCCCCAAAAACCGGGGAAAAAAAGTCACGCTTCACCCAAAACTTCCTAACCTCGCCAAACTCAATTTCCAAGTTTTGCCTTCCAGAAATTACCTTCATTTTTTTTTTTTATGTCTTCTCTAATGTGGCTTAATACGCCTCTTTAACATGATCCATCTCTTTATTGCCCCTGTCCCCCCACTCCTTTTCCCCCTTGCTCCAACATACACTTACACGAGAGGAACTGGCTTCTCCCCAACAGTCCAAACAATGGACAAAGAGGTAAGGCAGGCACGGGCTGGGAAGCCTCTCTCGTCAGGTGAGGGGTGATATGCTGCCGCTGGTGCTGCATCCAGCCGATGACAGCTCAAGGTGACTGAGGACTTTGAGAGAAGCTCTAAACCTAAAGCAACGAGGAAGTAAGTATGTAAGGTTTGTTTATATAGAGCTTTACAGGAAGCAAGGTCACAAAGTGATTTACAGAATAAGATACAACAACTAAAATGCTACAAACAGATACAACTAACTAAAGGCATGCCATCACAGGTGGTTCTTGAGTTTCTTTTCAAAGGTATGAACAGCATCCACAGGAGTTAGGTTCAGGAGTAAAGGAGTCTATCTATATCAGCTGTGCACAATCCTCACTGAACAGAGATTGTGACTAATGACACCAGCTGTCAGCCAAGGCAGTAAATTATAATAATCAAGGCATCTACCGCACCGTCTGCCTGGTCCAAATGTTCCACTGTTGAATGCTATCAATTATTAATACTGTTACTCATCCAGGGTAAGGATTTAGCAGAGGGGGCATTTCTGGTTTTAAAAGGAGCTACCTTATTTAAAACAGTGATCATTAAAAGAATGCACAATTGAATTTACATGGCTGTCCAGGGAAGGGGAAAGGCATTATCAGTGTTAAAAACAACAGAAAACCTATGTGCAGAAAGATGATAAAAAATATTTTTCTGTATTTATATGTTAACCAGTAACAGGATTCAAATCGTAAGTGAATAAAAAAAGAACACACAAGTGGCCAGAATAAATGGACTTGATGTTCAGGCCTAGATTAAAAACAGCATGTAAAACGTGTTCTTTGTTGACACACTGTGAGTTTGACACACTGCAAAAGAGAGCCAGAGATTAATAATAACTAATGGTGAAATAAAGAGTGATTTATAAACACATTGAGTGAAAAAGAAACACTCAGTGCATCATGGGAGCCCCCAGCAGCCTAGACCACTGCAGCATAATTAAAGGAGGGTTCAGGGTCACCTTATCCAGCCCCAACTATAAGCTTTATCAAAAAAGGTTTTAAGTCTAATCTTAAAAGCAGAGTGGGTGTCTATCTCACGAGCCCAAACGGGAAGTTGGAGGCTCTGCCTCCTATTCTATCTCTAAATAGCCACAAGTAGGCTACCAGTCTGAGTGAAGTGCTCTACTGGGGTGATACAGTACTATGAAGTCTTCAACAAAAGATAAGGCCTGATTATTCAAGCCAGTGATAGGAGAAATATGCTCTCTTTCTAGTCCCTGTGCATGCATTTTAGAGATGTTGTGCAAATGCATGAAAACAATTCGTGTTTACTATGAACACTGAAGGACATGTCCTGGTCAATAGTCTATCAAGCTGATGAATTTTGCTGTAGTATCTTCTATATGAAAATTAAAACCACCCAAAAATAAGAAGTTTCAACAACTTTAAAAGTAATAATCAGGAAATCAGTGAATGTGTTGAAAAACAAGAAACATGAACCAGGCAGAGGGTATGGTAGATCATGTAAAAATAGTTTATTTTTGAGTTTAACATGTGTTTTTTGTATATGATACTTACCCTTAAGGAAAGTCAGACATTTTTTTAAAATGTTAATGTGATTGTTTTATGAAGTAATAAATAACATGACGGATCCAAATATTACTCTTGCACAATCCCTTGAATCTAAATGCAGATATCGGAACATTGTGTTGAGGTCTTAGAATACAGAACAAACAAAGCTCAAGTTCAGCGCCTTTCAGTCTGCTTTTGTCCGTTGGAACAATGATGTAAACCTTATTACTAAACTGTTGACACTTCATGTGTGCTCACCTCTCTTCCAAAGTTTGACTTGTAGTTGCTCAAGAGGTTACATTGCATATCTGGTGAGGGCCTTTATAGTTCACTGACATCTTCTTTTTAAAAAAAGAAAAGGAACACACTCATTTTTGCAGCGTAACTTAACGCTTAAATACATTGAAAAAAATACTGAGGATTATTGTTCTCACGCTGTTAATAATCACTTAAAACATATTAAAATTAGGTTTAGCAGATAAAATAAAATATAGATATATATAGCTTTAGTCTCCTGTCCAAGCAGGTAAGTGCTGTTACAGTACTGAAGCAGCAGAAAACAACACAAAACAAAAAAATTCCCTTTTTAAAAGAAAAAAACAAAACAAAAAACACTGGATCCTGAGTGTTGTGCAGGTTTCTCAGTCTCATCCCTGCAAAGCTGGAAGGAGGTCCGCGATGCTCTCCACATAGTAATCCGGCACCATCCCCTGCCTCTCTGGGCAGCCACTTTTCTGATGGGCTTCGGCATCTGCCACAGTGCTGACCCCCGTGAGGGTTAGAAGGGTCTTCAGGCCGCAGTTGGAGCCCAGCAAGATGTCAGTGTCCAGACGGTCGCCGACCATCAGGCAACGGTCGGCTTTCACACCAAACTGGGAGGCCACACAGTCGAACATGAAGTGGTTGGGCTTCCCAACAGTCCGGGCCTCACGCTGGGCTGCCGTCTCAACGGCCTGAAGCAGACAGCCGGTACCTGAGGGTTAAGAGTGACAGTCAGTAGGTGAGGTGACAGTTTACTCTTTAATCCAACAGAACAGGTCTGTTCAGATTGACAGGAAAGTCAAAAATTGAAAATAAATTGTTGCCAATACACTTAAAAGCCTCTATTCAGGTGTTCTAACATCTGTTTAGGGTTAAACACGGCTGAACAATAAATCCCTTGTGCTGACATCACCCTGAAAACAGTTCTGTGGATTATCTGGCCTAAATAAAAGCAAATAAAAGGTTTTAAAAATGCGTTAAATGGAACAAAGTGCAGAGTAACTGTTTACCTGCGACGGCCTTGCCTCCTTCCAGGGGCAGCCTGGTGTCCCTGTTGGTCCCCACAAACAGACAGCCCTGCTGGGTCAGATACTGCATGGCTCGGTTCAATTTCATGTAACTGAAATGCTCATCGAAACCGACCACCACCGCCTTCACCTCGGGGTCCAAGGTCACGTTGGCCCAGTCAATCGGCTTTCCGCAGATGTGGTCGGGTCCCACCCCGGTCTGCTGGATCCCCACCGCCTCCAGCTCCTGCCTCATCGCGTTGCTTCCTATCAGGTACACTTTGCCCTCCAGCTCGCAGACCGTTTTCAGGTACATAGCGCAGCAGTACGCGGTCCCGAACACTTCATCTTCCGTCACGTCGAAGCCGAGTGCGGTCATTTTATCGGCGTACATTTTCCTGGACTTGGTGCTGTTGTTAGTGACGAAAAACACCCTCTTGCCCTTTTCCTTGAGAAGGTTTATGACTTGAGGCGCTCCGGGAATGGCCTGGTCCCCCCGCCAGATGACGCCGTCGCAGTCGAACAGGATGCTGTCCACAGAGTCCAGTAGCTGCTTCACCAGAGCTCCACTCAGCCGGGTGCATTTTGACACAGACATCGGGGAAGACTGCGGTGAACGGAGCGTGAAGAAATGTAAAAACGGGAAGCTTACTTACTCAAGTAAAGTAGTAGCGCTATGTCAGGAGTCAAAGAGGCGAGTTGTAAATGTTAACCGTTAATAACCGGTCAAAACAACCGGTTTTGGTGTGCTGTGTGAGGAGCTCCGGAGAAGCAGGCTGACGTTCTGACCGCCGAGTGTTGCATCAATGCAACGACTACTTCCGCACCGGCTTAAAGTGACAGGAGCCACACACTAAGAAGTCCGGTGTTGTGCCAAAAAGTGATTGTCTGCCAAAAACTGATTTCCAGTATTTGCCAAAAAGTGATTGCTCGTATTTAAACTGCTATAAGTAACTTGTTGGGCTATAATATGTGAAACATATGTCAAATGCATCCCTCATGGATGACATAAAGTCATCTTGAGCCACAAACAACATTCGTGTAACAAGGTAGAAGCCGCAATCAGTTTTTGGCAGTGACTTTTATATAACCTTTATTTATCCAGTTAAAAAAAATCTCATTAACATTAAAAATGTCTTTTGTAAGAGTAAGTTGGCCAAGAGGACAGCAGAAATGGCAGCAAATATTACAATATTTCTGTAAAAATATTTTAAGTGGGGATAAAGGACCGGATTGGTTATAATGTAAGTACAATAGCAGAGAGTTGTAAAGATACTTGAAAAACAGATATTGTTTTAATTCTCTATATAACCCCTTTGTAAACCCTGTTCACCGAAGTCTATTTACGAACATACGTAAAGATATTACACATAAAAAATACACAGAAACATTGGAAATCAGTTTTTGGCAGACAATCACTTTTTGGCACAACACCGGTCAAACTTCCGCTTTGATAAAATTAAAGTAATAAAATATTTTTTCTTTTTCTTTTTTAATGAGAAGAACAGGCGCTTTATGATGGTGTGAATAACTTAATCAGCAAACACATTTGTTTTCTAACCCACCTTCTGATTTTTTTTAATTGCTATGTTACTTTGTATCGTGGTTTAATAAAGTTTAAGAAAAAAAATCAAAACACTGGATGCTGACGATCAATGACGATCCACAGTTGTTGTGATTCAGTGAAAGTTGTGTGGTGGATGTCAAACATGTAGCCTACTGGTGCACTGCTTTAACCTACACCAAACACTTTTAAAATCCTCGGTTTAAAGTTAGAATGTCAAGCGACCCCCCCCCCCCCCCCCCCCACTGTGTTCTTACCGGGTTTTCCATGATGGCTGGAAAGCTATGCTAATGTAAATGTTTATGTAGCTTCACTGATTCACCTGCAGATACAGAATGGTCACATGTCTGTCTTTACATTACAAGTGATCACGCGCGGTGAGTTTCAGCCACCAAAGAGTCCATTCAATTTTTGTTGATAATTTAATTGAATCTTGTTTTTTATTAAAAAATATTTTCATTCCAAGTCTTTATAGCCTATAACAAACTTACACAACAGAAGCTGACCCAAACTCCTTTAAAGACAGCACATTTACATTTCAGGTCTCTAAAAATCCACAGTATCAATACACAAGAAAACTGTGTTAACTAGTATATTACTGTGGGTTGTTAAACTTACAACATTGTTGTGTTGGTGTTCATGAAAATGTGTTCCAAACTTGGCAAATGTACGATGATTCAGCTCATAAATAATAACACACTGCTCTCCCCTACATAAGCTCCCTTTATAGGTTAAAAGTATCGGTATCTGCAATACTGCTCTTAATTTACTCGATAACGAAATTTGCAAGATGCACAGCACTGCTGCTGATGAGTAGCAAAATAACTGAATATGTCAGGAAATAGTTCACTAGATATATAAATAAGTAATTAAAATATACATTGACTTAGTTTAAAATGCTCTGTATTTCTATTTTTAAATAATTAATTACACATTTTTAATTCATTCTAGTTTTATTCCAGACCCCAATATACTGAGGCTATGTATTTGCATAATGATCTTAACTGCTTTCATAGAGAAAGACCTTATAAAAAGCCTTATAATTTAACTTATAACTTTCTTACAAGTGTGGTGTATATTGTCAACATAAGAATGTACCGCATTAGGATTTGATGCCACATTTGACCTCCGACCTTTTGTTCTGACTTGTCATACAGACTATCCGGTTGTTCAGTGATGACGCGACAAATCCTACTTCCGGGTCTAAAGTAGTCTGCGTTTAATATGGCTTTTGTGTTGTTAACATGTTTAATGTTATGTATTTTCTTCTATTTGATCTCAAAAAGCTCCTAAAACAGTCAGTGATCACTGTTGACCTCCCTCGGCTTTTATTACCGCTAATCATTTATTTAAGCTCAGTTTTTAAAACCTTAGGATGTAACTACAGCCCAGCCCATGCAGCAGTATATGAATGACTAACCCCGTATTGTGGATGGATTATCTCAGTTGTTCTCCTGGCTGAAGTTTGGTTTTTACAGCATCCTGCCATGCGATTACATTTGTTCATGACCACCGAGAACACTCACGTTAACTTTTATCGAGTGGAAAAAAAGGTAGCTTGTTTATATTATGCTAACATAGCTGTGTCGCTAGCGGTCACGTAACACATCATTATATACCAGCTAGCCCAACTTCAGTAACCCTACAAACGTCACTGCTGTTTAGTTTTCTGTCTTCATTTATGCTGGAAGTGATAACAGAGCTGTACATTTTAATTTGTTTCCAAAACCCCGCAGTCAGGACATGCTATATTGTATTTAGATAGAAGCTAGCGAGCTAACTCCCTGCTAACTTCTAACTCCGTTAAATGTCATAAATTCGGTTTTCATGGATGCCTGGATGCCAAACTCAATTGTTACACCTGGTAGAGCAGAACGCTGATCATTTTATTAAAGATGAAAGACTTTAGACAGTGTAAGTTTTGGCCGGCGGTCATAGGTTCTGTCCAATAACATGACGCGAGACTGGAGTAAAAGACATCGATGGATTGGCACTTTATTAAAGAAGGCGCATGATAACAGCACAAACACTGACTACAACTAAACAAAATGGCTTCCTTTTATACTCTACCTTTTCAGGTGAGCATCTGGAATAGCCCAAGTATGGGGGTTAACTAATCAAAATGAACACATAACCCTCCACACAAACACACGTACAATAACATTAAAGCACATCACAAACATATACATATTTCCAACACATACTATAAACAAACCAATAACATAAGCTTCACCCATTTCTATCTAAATTAAAACCCTCTTTAACCACACTCCCTAACCCGGCACACTGGTCTGTTCCAAGAGCTCTTAAACAGGTGATTGAGCCGCTTTTACTCTTTTGCTCCACATCCTGCAAGAAGCAACCAGGACAGGTGAGTACTAGTGATGGGCAGATGAAGCCCCATGAAGCACTGAAGCTTTTCATCCAATTGGTTCACCCCAACGCGAAGCTTCATGAAGCTTCATTTGCTCTAGCAGGACACCTACTGGACGTAAAAATAATAGCTGGCATGAATTTGAAGAGTGTGGCATTTTGCACACAGCCTGTAAATGTCAACAACAAAAGGAGTGTGTAAAACACCTATAGTGTAGTGATGGCAGTATACTGTGTATATTTATGCTGGCAGTATGGAAAATGATTATTTGCGGCAAAGTTCGAACCGCTTCATGAACCAGTCACGTGGTACAGCCGGGCAGCGAGGCTTCGGACGTCATCATTTTCAGCTCCTCCCATAAATGAAGCAAGCCTCGATACGCGCTTCGCGGAAACGCCCCCTCCATTACTCGACACACGCTCCGAAGCCTCGATACAGAACGTCACATCACTAGTGAGTACCTTTACAAGTTCTCATTTCACATATGTTTAGGTTATTGATAAATGATTAACTGCAAGCAGCTCTAACTTTGGTAGTGATGGGCAGATGAAGCCCCATGAAGCACTGAAGCTTTTCATCCAATTGGTTCACCCCAACGCGAAGCTTCATGAAGCTTCATTTGCTCTAGCAGGACACCTACTGGACGTAAAAATAATAGCTGGCATGAATTTGAAGAGTGTGGCATTTTGCACACAGCCTGTAAATGTCAACAACAAAAGGAGTGTGTAAAACATGTATATTGTAGTGATGGCAGTATACTGTGTATATTTATAGTGGCAGTATGGAAAATGATTATTTGGAAATGCTTGAAATGGAAATGATCATTTACTGTGAGGTGAGGTGTGGTTGGGGTGTGGACAGTAGTTGTGCTTTTGTAACGTTGAGGTATGGACAGCTACACACTGAGGCTTTGAGCCTCAGTCCTGCCTGTTCACATTTTATTCTGTAAAAACTAAATTTTCACTGATTTTATGACCTTTTTAGTGGGGAGAACATAGCTGGGATTTAATGATTTAACAAATCTTTTGAATCCTTTGTCCTCCACAATGCTAAATGGCTGGGAGTCCTCAATCACCATGCTGACCAGGTCTTCATCTATTTGAGATTGTTCTCCTGAGGAAAGACAATAATAAAGCACAAATATAAATGTCACATACGTAACTTATAACAGTTGTATAATATTGTTATATCATTTAGTAACATTACTGCATGCTATATTATCATTGCATTTGATGGCTCACCTGGTCTTGCTCCACAATCGGTGTTCCTCTTATTCTCATGCAAAGCTCTGCAGTGCCTAAGCATGGATGAGGTGTAGTTGTTATATCCCAGCTCCCTGGCACATAGCAAACACTTCACCTTGTACAAAAGTCAAGACAGCTTAACATAAATTGTATTGCACCATCAGTATCATGAAAATACATCTTCTGTAGAAATTTACATACCTTGTTGGGAGGAATAAGATCAAAATGTTCCCACACAGGGGAGGACATCCTCCTCTTCTTAGCTGGCTCCATTCTCTCCTGACTTTCTCTCCTCACTCTCATAAACCTCCAAACTGTCTCCAAACTCTCTCTAACCGCAACTCTCCATCAAACACCCACATTTTGAATGAAGTCTGAGGGGTTTATATCGCTGTCATATCTCGCGGCAAAGTTCGAACCGCTTCATGAACCAGTCACGTGGTACAGCCGGGTAGCGAGGCTTCGGACGTCATCATTTTCAGCTCCTCCCATAAATGAAGCAAGCCTCGATACGCGCTTCGCGGAAACGCCCCCTCCATTACTCGACACACGCTCCGAAGCCTCGATACAGAACGTCCCATCACTAAACTTTGGCTCTTCTCCGACACAGGTAGGATGGCCAGTAGTGATGGGCAGATGAAGCCCCATGAAGCACTGAAGCTTTTCATCCAATTGGTTCACCCCAACGCGAAGCTTCATGAAGCTTCATTTGCTCTAGTAGGACACCTACTGGACGTAAAAATAATAGCTGGCATGAATTTGAAGAGAGTGGCATTTTGCACACAGCCTGTAAATGTCAACAACAAAAGGAGTGTGTAAAACATGTATATTGTAGTGATGGCAGTATACTGTGTATATTTATAGTGGCAGTATGGGAAATGATTATTTGGAAATGCTTGAAATGGAAATGATCATTTACTGTGAGGTGAGGTGTGGTTGGGGTGTGGACAGTAGTTGTGCTTTTGTAACGTTGAGGTATGGACAGCTACACACTGAGGCTTTGAGCCTCAGTCCTGCCCGTTCACATTTTATTCTATAAAAACTACATTTTCACTGCTTTTATGACCTTTTTAGTGGGGAGAACATAGCTAGGATTTAATGATTTAACAAATCTTTTGAATCCTTTGTCCTCCACAATGCTAAATGGCTGGGAGTCCTCAATCACCATGCTGACCAGGTCTTCATCTATTTGAGATTGTTCTCCTGAGGAAAGACAATAAAGATAAAGCACAAATATAAATATCACACACGTAACTTATAACAGTTGTATAATATTGTTATATCATTTAGTAACATTACTGCATGCTATATTATCATTGCATTTGATGGCTCACCTGGTCTTGCTCCTCAATCGGTGTTCCCCTTATTCTCATGCAAAGCTCTGTAGTGCCTAAGCATGGATGTTGTTGTTATATCCCAGCTCCCTGGCACATAGCAAACACTTCACCTTGTACAAAAGTCAAGACAGCTCAACATAAATTGTATTGCACCATCAGTATTATGAAAATACATCTTCTGTAGAAATTCACATACCTTGTTGGGAGGAATAAGATCAAAATGTTCCCACACAGGGGAGGACATCCTCCTCTTCTTAGCTGGCTCCATTCTCTCCTGACTTTCTCTCATAAACCTCCAAACTGTCTCCAAACTCTCACTAACCGCAACTCTCCATCAAACACCCACATTTTTGAATGAAGTCTGAGGGGTTTATATCGCTGTCATATCTCGCGGCAAAGTTCGAACCACTTCATGAACCAGTCACGTGGTACAGCCGGGCAGTGAGGCTTCGGACGTCATCATTTTCAGCTCCTCCCATAAATGAAGCAAGCCTCGATACGCGCTTCGCGGAAACGCCCCCTCCATTACTCGACACACGCTCCGAAGCCTCGATACAGAACGTCCCATCACTAATGGCCAGTCCCACTGTCTCTTTTCTGTTACAAGCTGTCAATTTAATTGTATGTCAAATAACCTAATAAAAGACTCCATAAGAACTAATGTGTTTTCTTTATTACCCCATTTTAAATCCCCAATCCAACAATTTATTATTAACAATACCAACCAGGTAATGGAACCCCTGGTCCCCATTACAGACAGTTTTTCAACTCTCAGTAATGCCATAGTGATCGTTTGATATATGGACCTGCAGCGGAGTTTAGGTCCAGACACGGCTAGTGACGTCAGACTGAACAACCGGATAGTGAGGGTCAAAAAGATGATAATGTTATTTAGAGCTATGTTCCTTACTGCCATTGGCAACATTTAGGAGATTATATACCAATATATGTGGATTCTGATATCACATATCCTATCATCCTGTATCTCTGTGAGGTCAGAGGTCAAATTTACAAATAACCTACTCCTACATAAAGTTTGTGTAATCAGAGTAAAACCTCTGCCATATTTTAATACAGTAGTTGCTACTAAAATGTTTGATTTTGAATAGAAGACAAACACACATGTTCAGTGTAGGCTGAAAATGTACAAACAAAGTCATGTTCATGTTACCAGAAAAATGTGTGCAGGTATAACATAAAAACTAAGGTTAACCAAACATAACTTAATTTCGTGCAACCGATTACAATAATTTTTTTATGTTTATCCCACTGATTAGTTTGTTTTCAGTGTAGGCTGAAAATGTACACATTTGTGTGACAATGAAAACATGCAATATTCACAATATAATCTTTTTAGGACTTTATTAATGAATAAAAAAAAAATCAATTTGGAATGCCCAATAAGATCGCAGGGCTCGCAAAATCGCCCGTCGGGCTATATGATAACCCGACGGGCGGGGCTGAGATAGATTTTGGTCGCCCGACCGGAGATATCGCTAGCTCCGGGACGTCGGGCTAGAGATTTTGCGAGCCCCGAGTTGTGTATTAGTTGACAAATAAATAAATAAAACCCCAATAATCTGACAATTCCCTCTGAGCAAGCACTCGGCGACAGTGGGGAGGAAAAACTTTCTTTTAAAAGCAAGAAACCTCCGGCAGAACCAGGCTCAGTGAGGGACGGCCATCTGCCTCGACCGGTCGTGGGATTTTTAAAGTGACTCATTGGATGTGAAATAAATTAGCTTGTTTGAATCGTTTGTTGTTAGCCAATTTAAAGAGTCACTTTGATGTCAACTAATACACTTAAACTGTCCAAATAATTTTAAATAATAATTTTGCAGGCAGTTGGAGTGGTCAGAAGCACTTGGTATGGACATCAAGTTGTTATTAATTTCCTCGAGCTCTGTGTTTTCCTTGAGCATTTTCTTCTTTTTGTATTTTAAGTTGTTATTAATTTCCTCGAGCTCTGTGTTTTCCTTGAGCATTTTCTTCTTTTTGTATTTTAAGTTGTTATTAATTTCCTCGAGCTCTGTGTTTTCTTTGAGCATTTTCTTGTTTTTGTATTTTAAGTTGTTATTAATTTCCTCGAGCTCTGTGTTTTCCTTGAGCATTTTCTTCTTTTTGTATTTTAAGTTGTTATTAATTTCCTCGAGCTCTGTGTTTTCCTTGAGCATTTTCTTCTTTTTGTATTTTAAGTTGTTATTAATTTCCTCGAGCTCTGTGTTTTCCTTGAGCATTTTCTTCTTTTTGTATTTTAAGTTGTTATTAATTTCCTCGAGCTCTGTGTTTTCCTTGAGCATTTTCTTCTTTTTGTATTTTAAGTTGTTATTAATTTCCTCGAGCTCTGTGTTTTCTTTGAGCATTTTCTTGTTTTTGTATTTTAAGTTGTTATGAAGTTCCTCAAGCTCTGTGCTCTTTTTTAGGAGTTCACTGTATTTGTAGTTTAAGTTCTTATTCTGTCCCTCGAGCTCTGTGTTCTTTCTCAGGATTTCATCAATTTTGTATTTTATGATGTTAGAAAGTTCCACAAGCTCTGAGTTCTTGCTTAGCATTTCATTGCAAATGTGCTGCGCGCCTGAGTATTGTTTTATCAGTTTTTCCCTTTCTCCTTCTAGTTCCATGATTTTCTCCTTCATTTCATTAGAACATGCGTGTAGCTGTAGATTTTTCCTTTCTAAGTCTTGGAGAATAACTTGTGTCTTTTTCTGCATTTTTTCCTGTTGCTGTTTCTCTTGAAGAAACTCTTTGTTTTTCTCCAGGGCTTCATCAAGTTTTAGGTGAAGCTGCAGATTCTTGTTCTCAGTGTCTTTGAGATTCCCATAGAGCTCCTGATTAATAGCTTCTGTTTGTTGAAGCTGGTAGGACATTTTTCTTAACTGGTCGCAGTTCTGCTTGTTTGTTGTCATCAGGCTTGCAATATGCTGCGGATCTTCAATAAAGATTATTTCCCAGCCCTTATTTACAATATCTACACCGGGCAGGTTTTGTGTATTTTTATTTTCTTCGTCTTGCTGGTTTATGAGACTTTCATCGTGAAACATTTCTGCATTTCTGTGCAGTGCTTCATTAAGCTTTACTTGCAAGACTTTATTTTGTTTCTTCATGGTCTGAAGTTTACATTCCATTTTTTTCTCCTTTCTTTCCTGTTGTTTCTTCTCTTGAAGCAACTCTTTGTTTTTTTCCTGGGCTTCATCAAGTTTTCCTTCCATCTCCAGGTTCTTAAACTCAGTGTCTTCCAGTTTCCCACAGAGCTCCTGATTAATATCTTCTTTTTCTTCAAGCAGATGGGACATTTGTCTTAATTCAGCACAGTTGTGTTTGTTTTTTGTCATCAGGTTTAAAATCTTCTCCTGTGCTCGATTAAATAGTATTTTCCAGCCCTCATTTATATTATCCACATTGGGCTGCCTTCGATGATTTTCTTTTTCTCGTTGGTTCTTGACAAATTCATTATGCCTTTCTTCCAACTGGTTATTTAGGGCCTCCATGTGTCTGCACTTCTCTACAAGCTGAATTTTCTCTGCCTGGATTTGTTCAATCATGTTGTGTAGATTTTGGTTTTCCTGCCTACTTTCAGCTAATGCCCTTTGGATGGATGGACCCTCGAGCAGAGGGCCAGCGTAAGTTTGTTGTTTTTTGCTGTGTTTTCTCTGAGACATGTTGGAATCTTAGTAAAACAACTGTGTAAATGATCCAACTGTTTCAAAATGTTTCTCAGGTTTATGTTTGAATGCTGCGAACACGAGTGCTGCGAATAAACTGACTAAAAGTTTGCAGTTCTCACCCCTATTTATACCTTTTGAATGGATCACATGCCTTTGATCTATATGATGTCATAGGGCTTTGGAGTGTGATGTCACGGGGGTGGGCGTGGAAAGGATTTTGGCCCGATCCGCCATTTTGGGGGTCTAAACAAAGCGCTCACTCACATGTTAGTCGTGTTTTCTCCTCAAGCTCCGCCCCCTGGAAAGGAAAAATCGGCTGCACTGTCCGCCATTTTGTTTCTCGCTTTGGAAAATCTACTATCATCTGGAGTTTTACAGTTGAAGGTAAATAAGATTTTAAAGCTAACACACCAGTGAGAAAGAGTGTAGACCCTTTATATATGTGGACTTTTACTGGACTGTTTATCAAAAACCATGAAAGGCCAATGTTAGGCTCCAGTTAGCAAATGGTAACCGAAATTATGCGATAAGCAAATTAGTAATTAACATATATAATGTGAGTTAATATTGTTTGTATATTCTTTCAGTCTAAATTAACAGACTATTACAAACTTGCATCGGTGTCTGTAGTAAGTGGTGGTACCTGCAGTGTCTTAACCATTAAACAAGCTAATGTAGGGCCGGGATATGACTAGTTTGTTGAAACATGCCTGCTGCCAATGTGACTGCTCACACATGGTAACATTACCAGCACATAGCCACAGCCGCTATAAACATGCTGAAAGGTCAGTCTAGCTTCTGTAGTCAGCAGCTGGAAGACTCAACACAGACCCAAGCTTCAGTGTAACGGTTATCTAAATGTTGTGTGTCCTGTTTGTAAGCCCAGAAAAAGAAATTAAATAAAATGACGACCTTGAGCTTCAAGCTAATGTAAGCGTAATGCTATAGCATAAAGCGACTAATGCAATGATGAGGTTGTTAAATTAGTAAAAATACAGTAAATATATCCAACATGAATCATTTATATTTTTGGTCTAAACATAATTAAGTCTCACGCCTTTCACTTGTTTTAGAAGGATGTTCAGTCTTTTAAAACCAGTCATATCAAAATAACAGAAAACAGTAAGTGGGTCTAAAGTGGGTCTATTTAGGGCATGACACCTATGCAGTACTCATTAGGAGAGGAAGTGCATGACGTGGGGCTTTATTTCATGTTCTGGGGCAGTGAATGTAATGTACTGTACACACAAAAACAAATTATTTTAACTGATTTATAGACAGACTGAGAGGAGGGCTTAAAGAGATAAAAATAATGACAATATAAATATGTTAAATTTATTTTTTCTGTAAAGGTATATGGTGCTTATCCCTGCTGAAGGGCAGATTGGTGTTGCTTCAGAACAATTCTCTAGCGCTGTTACGTAGAGGTGTTACAGTTAAGGTTTTAATAACATTATTTTATTTACTAGTGAAGATTTGCATATGTTATCTCACATTCTGTAAGGTAAATTTTCTGGAAAGGTCAAATTAACTAATTTAACTAAGTATTAATGAAAGACCTCGATGTGTATATGACAATAATAGATGTAGTTTCTGGGTCATTTGGCAGAACTGCAAAATGGCCAGAAGGAGGCAACTGCTGTGGTTGCAAACAGGCTTTGGGTGGTATGGAAGTAAGGGCAACTATGGAACTGCTCAGCAACATGGGACCCATAGCTAATAAATAGTAATATGACAAAAAATAACAACTTTGTGTGGATGTAACCTTGTGAGAGTTGACATTTTGACAGCATTTTTATGTGACAACTTCTCTTTTTAGATAAATGCAGAGTTTAAGCGCATTACCACCATGCCACTGCAGTCCAGATTACTCTCGCAGATAGATGTGCTATCTGACAAACTAATAAAGGTCTTCAAAAGGCGAGGAGGACAAATAGGAAGAAGACTTCAGAACATTCTGGAGCCCATGGCCCAGGTAAGAAAAAAATTAATTTGTGTATACACTTTAGGGAAAATAATAATTTTAACAAAATGCTGCTTGTCACTCTATGCCAGGAGTATGTTGAAAATCACCTGGGATTTTCACAATTTACCATGGGTGCGTTTTTTGTTTTTGTTTTCTTTTACCTGCATTAGAACTGTGTGTGGAGTTCATAGTTGAACACCTCTCTATGCTCTGACAGTATTCTGCTTCTTTGCATGGAGATTTCACTTCATGCATTAAGCATTCTGAGGACTCAAATCAGTTGCTGTAATGAATCCATTTTTGTTCACCTAATGTGTTAATGTTAACATTTTTTGGAATAGTGACACAGATTAAAATAAGATTTGGTATAATGTTCTTTGACTAGTGTTCTGTTTAATTAAATTTCGGAATTCTGCATTTTCTAGGCCACAGATGAAGCCATTATCCAACGATCTAATAAGGAAACAACCATGGGAATTTACATCATAAAGTCAAGAGATGGCAGGATTATCCCCTGAGGACATCGGGATAATCCTTGAAGGTCAGAGAGTCTGGCAGGATTTGGATAACTATACCCTAGCAGCTGCAATGCTGTTTGGACTAATGTACACTTTGAACCTCACCTACCCACTGGAAAAGTATACCTTCGAGGTATTATAGAAACTGGTTATGGAGCTCAAAAGGAACAGCCTTTCAAAGAAGGCCCAGGTTTTCAGGACCAGACTGTACGATTGAACAGTTTTCCAGTTATGATGTGGGAACAACATGTTTACCTCTTCGAATATGTGCCATCCTTTCTTTTAAGCCAGCACTGGTAAAGTTTTCACTTTTCAAGCCATGGCTCGTTTAAAAAAAAAATTCAAACTTTGAATGTCCATTTTTCTCAATGGAAATGGTGCCTTGCACCAATTTCACCAGTTTGCAATTTTTTTCCCAAGGTGCACCGCTACAAACAGATTGCATCGTCTAGTATAGTGATTGTGATGTTTAGTGATAGAAGCAAGCCAATACTAATCAGTTTAGGTCTCTTGGTTTTGTGCCTGTGGGTTATAATGTTATTTTAAGTCTCTTCTTTGTGTCATTTTAATAATTACACCCCTGTTGCCATATTACCTTATGGCTCTTACATTTAAAAAACTATTTTTTACATAAGCGCGATGTCATAAGGCCCCACAATGTTGAATTCAGGTTACAGCAGATAACTTTGAGGAATGTTGTGGAATGTTTTTCAAGAGATGCATTGTACAAATATGACTCATGTATATTTTGGAAGCCTGAATTGAAAGTCCATTGTTACAACTGTGTAGTATTTTCAAAGATACAGGTCATTGTTCAAAAATGTTTTGCTTATTTCTTTGATTGAAGAGAAAGTGTACAGTACATACAGTAAGATCAGCCTTAATTTAGTTTTATTTATTGAACACTCAATTATATATTAGATTATATATTATATATTAGAAATTTGTTATAAAATAAAATAAGCTTACCATAAAATAATCTTGTCACTATACCACATAGTAGTCCAATACAATTAACACAAAAAGTTCATGTCTGATAAACAAGTGGTTTCTATAAATATTTGACCGGAATGAAAAACATAACAACAACATAACAAAGTCATGTTCATGTTACCAGAAAAATGTGTGCAGGTATAACATAAAAACTAAGGTTAACCAAACATAACTTAATTTCGTGCAACCGATTACAATAATTTTTTTATGTTTATCCCACTGATTAGTTTGTTTTCAGTGTAGGCTGAAAATGTACACATTTGTGTGACAATGAAAACATGCAATATTCACAATATAATCTTTTTAGGACTTTATTAATGAATAAAAAAAACAATCAATTTGGAATGCCCAATAAGATCGCAGGGCTCGCAAAATCGCCCGTCGGGCTATATGATAACCCGACGGGCGGGGCTGAGATAGATTTTGGTCGCCCGACCGGAGATATCGCTAGCTCCGGGACGTCGGGCTAGAGATTTTGCGAGCCCCGAGTTGTGTATTAGTTGACAAAAAATAAATAAAACCCCAATAATCTGACAATTCCCTCTGAGCAAGCACTCGGCGACAGTGGGGAGGAAAAACTTTCTTTTAAAAGCAAGAAACCTCCGGCAGAACCAGGCTCAGTGAGGGACGGCCATCTGCCTCGACCGGTCGTGGGATTTTTAAAGTGACTCATTGGATGTGAAATAAATTAGCTTGTTTGAATCGTTTGTTGTTAGCCAATTTAAAGAGTCACTTTGATGTCAACTAATACACTTAAACTGTCCAAATAATTTTAAATAATAATTTTGCAGGCAGTTGGAGTGGTCAGAAGCACTTGGTATGGACATCAAGTTGTTATTAAGTTCTGTTTTTCCTGAGAATTTCATTTTTTTTTGCACTTTAAGTTGCTATTAAGTTTCTCAAGCTCTTTGTTTTCCCTGAGCATTTCATTGTTTTTGCACTTTAAAGTCTTATTAATTTCCTCGAGCTCTTTGTTTTCCTTGAGCATTTTCTTCTTTTTGTATTTTAAGTTGTTATTAATTTCCTCGAGCTCTGTGTTTTCCCTGAGCATTTTCTTGTTTTTGTATTTTAAGTTGTTATTAATTTCCTCGAGCTCTGTGTTTTCCTTGAGCATTTTCTTCTTTTTGTATTTTAAGTTGTTATTAATTTCCTCGAGCTCTGTGTTTTCCTTGAGCATTTTCTTGTTTTTGTATTTTAAGTTGTTATTAATTTCCTCGAGCTCTGTGTTTTCCTTGAGCATTTTCTTCTTTTTGTATTTTAAGTTGTTATTAATTTCCTCGAGCTCTGTGTTTTCCTTGAGCATTTTCTTCTTTTTGTATTTTAAGTTGTTATTAATTTCCTCGAGCTCTGTGTTTTCCTTGAGCATTTTCTTCTTTTTGTATTTTAAGTTGTTATGAAGTTCCTCAAGCTCTGTGCTCTTTTTTAGGATTTCACTGTATTTGTAGTTTAAGTTCTTATTCTGTCCCTCGAGCTCTGTGTTCTTTCTCAGGATTTCATCAATTTTGTATTTTAAGATGTTACAAAGTTCCACAAGCTCTGAGTTCTTGCTTAGCATTTCATTGCAAATGTGCTGCGCGCCTGACTGTTGTTTTATCAGTTTTTCCCTTTCTCCTTCTAGTTCCATGATTTTCTCCTTCATTTCATTAGAACATGCGTGTAGCTGTAGATTTTTCCTTTCTAAGTCTTGGAGAATAACTTGTGTCTTTTTCTGCATTTTTTCCTGTTGCTGTTTCTCTTGAAGAAACTCTTTGTTTTTCTCCAGGGCTTCATCAAGTTTTAGGTGAAGCTGCAGATTCTTGTTCTCAGTGTCTTTGAGATTCCCATAGAGCTCCTGATTAATAGCTTCTGTTTGTTGAAGCTGGTAGGACATTTTTCTTAACTGGTCGCAGTTCTGCTTGTTTGTTGTCATCAGGCTTGCAATATGCTGCGGATCTTCAATAAAGATTATTTCCCAGCCCTTATCTACACTGGGCAGGTTTTGTGTATTTTTATTTTCTTCGTCTTGCTGGTTTATGAGACTTTCATCGTGAAACATTTCTGCATTTCTGTGCAGTGCTTCATTAAGCTTTACTTGCAAGACTTTATTTTGTTTCTTCATGGTCTGAAGTTTACATTCCATTTTTTTCTCCTTTCTTTCCTGTTGTTTCTTCTCTTGAAGCAACTCTTTGTTTTTTTCCTGGGCTTCATCAAGTTTTCCTTCCATCTCCAGGTTCTTAAACTCAGTGTCTTCCAGTTTCCCACAGAGCTCCTGATTAATATCTTCTTTTTCTTCGAGCAGGTGGGACATTTGTCTTAATTCAGCACAGTTGTGTTTGTTTTCTGTCATCAAGTTTAAAATCTTCTCCTGTGCTCGATTAAATAGTATTTTCCAGCCCTCATTTATATTATCCACATTGGGCTGCCTTCGATTATTTTCTTTTTCTCGTTGGTTCTTGACAAATTCATTATGCCTTTCTTCCAACTGGTTATTTAGGGCCTCCATGTGTCTGCACTTCTCTACAAGCTGAATTTTCTCTGCCTGGATTTGTTCAATCATGTTGTGTAGATTTTGGTTTTCCTGCCTACTTTCAGCTAATGCCCTTTGGATGGATGGACCCTCGAGCAGAGGGCCAGCGTAAGCTTGTTGTTTTTTGCTGTGTTTTCTCTGAGACATGTTGGAATCTTAGTAAAACAACTGTGTAAATGATCCAACTGTTTCAAAATGTTTCTCAGGTTTATGTTTGAATGCTGCGAACACGAGTGCTGCGAATAAACTGACTAAAAGTTTGCAGTTCTCACCCCTATTTATACCTTTTGAATGGATCACATGACTTTGATCTATATGATGTCATAGGGCTTTGGAGCGTGATGTCACGGGGGTGGGCGTGGAAAGGATTTTGGCCCGATCCGCCATTTTGGGGTCTAAACAAAGCGCTCACTCACATGTTAGTCGCGTTTTATCCTCAAGCTCCGCCCCCTGGAAAGGAAAAATCGGCTGCACTGTCCGCCATTTTGTTTCTCGCTTTGGAAAATCTACTATCATCTGGAGTTTTACAGTTGAAAGTAAATAAGATTTTAAAGCTAACACACCAGTGAGAAAGAGTTTAGACCCTTTATATATGTGGACTTTTACTGGGGTGTTGTTATTTTACAGGTATGTGGGCTGTTTATCGAAAACCATGAAAGGCCAATGTTAGGCTCCAGTCAGCTAATGGTAACCGAAATTATGTGATAAGCAAATTAGTAATTAACATATATAATGTGAGTTAATATTGTTTGTATATTCTTTCAGTCTAAATTAACAGACTATTACAAACATGCATCGGTGTCTGTAGTAAGTGGTGGTGTAACCCAGTGTTAATTTGGTTATCTGATATTGTGTGATATTCAGTATATATGTATATATCTATATTGGGTGTTATAAAATGTTCTTCAATGATTTTGAGGTTGTTGGTTTTTTTTTTTTTTAATTGCTATTGGTTTGCGGCTGCTTTACGACAGTCGACTGTGGTAGTACATCCTAGCGGGAGGGGCTATGAGCTCACATGGCTTGTAGCTTTGCCAGAGAGCAAGCTTGGGTGAGCTAGCGGGGAATATCTCCTTCTGCAGTAGCCTTAAAAAAAGACTATTGTTCATTCTCCTGCCAGGTAAAAATCTGTTTCGTATGTATATTATAGTATTCCATGTGTTATCGTGTGTTTGCTATGATGTGATGTGTAGTAATGGTTATTAAGGTGCTAATCGAGGCTAAGCTAGCAAGCTTGACAATTAGCCGCCATGCTAAGCGGACGTTAGTAGCCAAGTTCGTATGTCACTATCCGGTTGTTCAGTGATGACGCGACGAATCCTACTTCCGGGTCTAAAGTAGTCTGCGTTTAATATGGCTTTTGTGTTGTTAACATGTTTAATGTTATGTATTTTCTTCTATTTGATCTCAAAAAGCTCCTAAAACAGTCAGTGATCACTGTTGACCTCCCTCGGCTTTTATTACCGCTAATCATTTATTTAAGCTCAGTTTTTAAAACCTTAGGATGTAACTACAGCCCAGCCCATGCAGCAGTATATGAATGACTAACCTCGTATTGTGGATGGATTATCTCAGTTGTTCTCCTGGCTGAAGTTTGGTCCTTTTACAGCATCCTGCCATGCGATTACATTTGTTCCTGACCACCGAGAACACTCACGGTAACTTTTATCAAGTGGAAAAAAAAGTTAGCTTGTTTATATTATGCTAACGTAGCTGTGTCGCTAGCAGTCACGCAGCACATCATTATATACCAGCTAGCCCAACTTCAGTAACCCTACAAACGTTACTGCTGTTTAGTTTTCTGTCTTCATTTATGCTGGAAGTAATAACAGAGCTGTACGTTTTAATTTGTTTCCAAAACCCCGCAGTCAGGACATGCTATATTGTATTTAGATAGAAGCTAGCGAGCTAACTCCCTGCTAACTTCTAACTCCGTTAAATGTCATAAATTCCGTTTTCATGGATGCCTGGATGTTAAACTCAATTGTTACACCTGGGAGAGCAGAACGCTGATCATTTTATTAAAGATGAAAGACTTTAGACAGTTTTTCAACTCTCAGTAATGCCACAGTGATCGTTTGATATATGGACCTGCAGCGGAGTTTAGACCCAGACACGGCTAGTGACGTCAGCTGTGCCAGAGAGCAAGCTTGGGTGAGCTAGCGGGGAATATCTCCTTCTGCAGTAGCCTTAAAAAAAGACTATTGTTCGTTCTCCTGCCAGAGGCCTCGCTGCTGTGCTGCCTTACTGCTGTGCTGTCTCGCTGGTGCCATTAAAGGACAAGCGGCTGCCATCCCTTCATCCATCCGGACCTTGGTTATTTGGACCGAAGTACTCACACACACGCCCGCACTCGGTGCCATACACTCTCTTTATTTTGCTGGCCAGCTAATACCCTTGGTTTTTTTTTTTGTTTGCATTCACAAAGACTATCCAAAGACATTTTGGTTATTGTCAAATAGACACTCTCTGATTACGGACTGAGGAGGTTGTGGTGTTACAACCCCAGGACTGAGAAAAAGGACTCTTTACATAATATATTCACTTGTCTCCTGGTTAGGAGAAGTGACTATTGATGGAAATATTTTTCTTCTTCTTGTCTTTGTTTACATTGTATCCCAGAGAAGTTTTAAGTTGTTCAGGTTGAAACATTTGCACTTAAAGTCAGTTAAGTTTCCTTTGATATATCAGTGTCAAGCTGATGTTTAAGAGGGTATGTTAAGGACAGATGTGCTCCAGTCCATCAATCCTTTAAAGTGCTGGACACCGATGGTAAATTGCCATCAGACCCTAAATAAATTGTCCTCTGCTGTTATCCATATTGCTTCACTCATTCTTTGGTGAGTAGACGTATTGGTTACAGTGGTACCTGCAGTGTCTTAACTATTAAACAAGCTAATGTAGGGCCGGGATATGACTAGTTTGTTGAAACATGTCTGCTGCCAATGTGACTGCTCACACACGGTAACATTACCAGCACATAGCCACAGCCGCTATAAACATGCTGAAAGGTCAGTCTAGCTTCTGTAGTCAGCAGCTGGAAGACTCAACACAGACCCAAGATTCAGTGTAACGGTTATCTAAATGTTGTGTGTCCTGTTTGTAAGCCCAGAAAAAGAAATTAAATAAAATGACGACCTTGAGCTTCAAGCTAATGTTTTCTGTCTTCATTTATGTTGGAAGTGATAACAGAGCTGTAAGTTTTAATTTGTTTCCAAAACCCCGCAGTCAGGACATGCTATATTGTATTTAGATAGAAGCTAGCGAGCTAACTCCGTTAAATGTCATAAATTCCGTTTTCATGGATGCCTGGATGCCAAACTCAATTGTTACACCTGGTAGAGCAGAACGCTGATAATTTTATTAAAGATGAAAGACTTTAGACAGTTTTTCAACTCTCAGTAATGCCATAGTGATCGTTTGATATATGGACCTGCAGCGGAGTTTAGGTCCAGACACGGCTAGTGACGTCAGACTGAACAACCGGATAGTGAGGGTCAAAAAGATGATAATGTTATTTAGAGCTATGTTCCTTACTGCCATTGGCAACATTTAGGAGATTATATACCAATATATGTGGATTCTAATATCACATATCCTGTCATCCTGTGTCTCTGTGAGGTCAGAGGTCAAATTTACAAATAACCTACTCCTACATAAAGTTTGTGTAATCAGAGTAAAACCTCTGCCATATTTTAATACAGTAGTTGCTACTAAAATGTTTGATTTTGAATAGAAGACAAACACACATGTTCAGTCTAGGCTGAAAATGTACACATTTGTGTGACAATGAAAACATGCAATATTCACAATATAATCTTTGTAGGACTTTATTAATGAATAAAAAAAAAAATCAATTTGGAATGCCCAATAAGATCGCAGGGCTCGCAAAATCGCCGGGGCTGAGATAGATTTTGGTCGCCCGACCGGAGATATCGCTAGCTCCGGGACATCGGGCTAGAGATTTTGCGAGCCTCGAGTTGTGTATTAGTTGACAAAAAATAAATAAAACCCCAATAATCTGACAATTCCCTGAGCAAGCACTCGGCGACAGTGGGGAGGAAAAACTTTCTTTTAAAAGCAAGAAACCTCCGGCAGAACCAGGCTCAGTGAGGGACGGCCATCTGCCTCGACCGGTCGTGGGATTTTTAAAGTGACCATGTGAAATAAATTAGCTTGTTTGAATCGTTTGTTGTTAGCCAATTTAAAGAGTCACTTTGATGTCAACTAATACACTTAAACTGTCCAAATAATTTTAAATAATAATTTTGCAGGCAGTTGGAGTGGTCAGAAGCACTTGGTATGGACATCAAGTTGTTATTAAGTTCTGTTTTTCCTGAGAATTTCATTTTTTTTTGCACTTTAAGTTGTTATTAAGTTTCTCAAGCTCTTTGTTTTCCCTGAGCATTTCATTGTTTTTGCACTTTAAAGTCTTATTAATTTCCTCGAGCTCTGTGTTTTCCTTGAGCATTTTCTTCTTTTTGTATTTTAAGTTGTTATTAATTTCCTCGAGCTCTGTGTTTTCCTTGAGCATTTTCTTCTTTTTGTATTTTAAGTTGTTATTAATTTCCTCGAGCTCTGTGTTTTCCTTGAGCATTTTCTTCTTTTTGTATTTTAAGTTGTTATGAAGTTCCTCAAGCTCTGTGCTCTTTCTCAGGATTTCATCAATTTTGTATTTTATGATGTTAGAAAGTTCCACAAGCTCTGAGTTCTTGCTTAGCATTTCATTGCAAATGTGCTGCGCGCCTGAGTATTGTTTTATCAGTTTTTCCCTTTCTCCTTCTAGTTCCATGATTTTCTCCTTCATTTCATTAGAACATGCGTGTAGCTGTAGATTTTTCCTTTCTAAGTCCTGGAGAATAACTTGTGTCTTTTTCTGCATTTTTTCCTGTTGCTGTTTCTCTTGAAGAAACTCTTTGTTTTTCTCCAGGGCTTCATCAAGTTTTAGGTGAAGCTGCAGATTCTTGTTCTCAGTGTCTTTGAGATTCCCATAGAGCTCCTGATTAATAGCTTCTGTTTGTTGAAGCTGGTAGGACATTTTTCTTAACTGGTCGCAGTTCTGCTTGTTTGTTGTCATCAGGCTTGCAATATGCTGCGGATCTTCAATAAAGATTATTTCCCAGCCCTTATTTACAATATCTACACTGGGCAGGTTTTGTGTATTTTTATTTTCTTCGTCTTGCTGGTTTATGAGACTTTCATCGTGAAACATTTCTGCATTTCTGTGCAGTGCTTCATTAAGCTTTACTTGCAAGACTTTGTTTTGTTTCTTCATGGTCTGAAGTTTACATTCCATTTTTTTCTCCTTTCTTTAAATGTAAAGACTTCTTTTTAAATGTAATAACATTAAAAAAAAACCCTCCTCAGCCATCAAAATAACTTGTGTAAATACATCCCCATTAATCCCACAAGCAGCAGCTACTTTGAGATTAAACATAATCATAGAAGCTACCTCTAAGTGTTTGATTTGGTAAACTTGTAGCTGCAACAGTTAATTAAAACAATCTTCAATTCACAAACCAGAGGCCATAAAGAAACCAATAAACTTTATTTTCCAGTAGTGTTTACAGTAGTTATGGTAGACAGTAAATGGAACCAATCAATTGTCTTTTTTCTGAACAAGCCGTGGAGGGAAGACAATCTCCCTCAGATTTCGGAGGACCCCCCTGCTGTAGTAGTATCTTTTAGAGTGATCTGGGATGGGGCTACAGAGAATATCGGCCGCTGTAGATGGGTGGCAGTGCTGGCAAACGTAGCCTCGACTTTTGTACCACTCATTGGAGGTCTGGTTCACAACAGCAAGAAAGGAATGGAACATGGTGTAACCCGCCAGGAGGAAGAATACAAAGAGTAAGAAGCCCAGCATGAAGACAATTCGGGGAAAAGTAAGGAAGAGATGCTGGAAGAAAAAAGTGGGAGGAGGGGCGGATGATTAAAATTGAATTTCAGTTAGAAGCAAAAACAGCTGTGTGCAATATTCAGTGTGTCAGCAGTACCTGCACGACAAACAGAAATCCTGCTGGCTGCCGTTGGCCATTCTCATCTAAGTAACTGGCCCCCAGGAGCCCTGTGCGCAGCACGACATGAAGCAGCATGTCCACCGTTAACAGGGCGATGTCGCACGCCATGGCACAGATGCTGAAGAGGTAAAGCAGGAAGTAACGTGTGTTCTGAGCACCGATGCAGTTGTTCACCCAGACGCAGTGGTGGTCGAAACGCTGCACACACCTGTTGCAGACCCCTGAATCACAGGAGGAGTTACAGTCAGCACTGAGACACGCTACCTTTCTTTTTCTCCCAGTACCTCAGGTGCTGACATTGACAAATTAAAAAGCACTCACTACAGTGTTTCGAGCGGGCTGGTTTGACAAGCTGGCAAGTCGAACATATGATTCCCGGGTGAAACAACCTCCTATCGTACGAATAGATGTGCAGCTGACCGGCAACTTTCTTCTTTGTCACTGTGCCTGACAGATGGAGAGAAGTGAGATAACACACTGCCATTGCTGACACCACCACCGCACATTTAAACAAGATGTGGTCAAACTAAAATGAACCTGGGTCTGTCTTGATGCAGAGGTAGAAGAAGAAGGTCTTGATGGCCAACAGGATATAAGGCACAGATAGGCTGATCAGAGTGGTGTCCATCTCCCTACAGAAGCCAAACACCTCGTAAGTGAACTCTGCATACACGGCGCCCTCCAGCAGGATGTGCAGGTATATGAACGCGTTGCTCCTGCAGTCAAATTCAAATAACACTGAATCAAGCCTCAAATAAACATTAAACTCTGTAAACGCTAAGAGAGAACTACAAACCTCTGATGGAACAGTCTGTGCAAAGTCCACTGTGAAAACTTCTGCAGCCACTTTGGAGTAATCGATGAAAGTCTCTGTGAAAAAAAGCACATAGTTGTAAGTGAAGTGGATACGTTTTCTTTATATTGAGACAACAGCGCCACAGAGTGTCGGTCTTTGGAATTGCATGAAAAGAAAAGCTTCATACTCATCCCGTTTCTGCTCTTTTCTTACCTTTAATGCAAAGCTGTAGAGTGAATTAAGGGGGCTGTGTTGCTGGCCGGAGTATCTGCACACTAGAGCTATGCATGTGAGCACCACCACAACGTAAATGCCAAACAGCGTCAGGAAATCCATATCTCACCTGGCAGCATCGCAGAGAGGCAAACAACAGGTGTTTACGGTACAAACTCACCGACAGCAGGTAGCAAGCTTAAAAAGAAACAATTAGGCTTTGTTACAGTTAAATTTCAGTCATAGTTACTTCCTTTAAACGCGTTAAAGACTCAGGTGAACAAGTTACATTAGCATCCGCTGAAACCTCTCAGTACCCACACTGCAGCGTTAGCAAAACTGAACCAAGTCTTCGTTTCTTCTCCTTGTAAACCCATTTTCATGCTCGCTCTCACCTTACCATCTAGTCGAGGTTACACATAGCTGCCTTTTAGTGTTTGTCTCAAGTCAACAGAGTCGGTTTAGGAGGCTTCTAGTTTTACTTTTGCTCCATGCTCACGTCCTGCCCCTGTAAACAATGCTACTTCCTTAGCATCGCTAATGGGCTGGGCTAACGTCGAAGCCTCCCCGCTGTGAGAGGACAGTGGAAATGTGTCCTACTCCTTTTTACTTTACACTGATATAAATGAACAGTGTGTTTTGTTTTTTTGGGTTTTTTTCGGCTGATTAAGAGAGGGGATTATTAATTTTAAAAGTTGTAAGTATACTTTGCGTTAAAAGTCCCTGTCTCCTGTTATAAACGTGTATTAATAGCCATACAAGGAGGTGTGCAAGACAAGTGCATTCAGCCAGCTCTTTCTTTTATTGAAAATCCTGTTATTTTTCGACAGTTTACATCCCCATCCCAATATCTAAAACAGGCTTCAGACATTTCTAAAGTTTGCTTAAACATCTTCTATTTAAAAAAGAAGAGAGAGCTATGATGCACATCACTACCCACATACACTCACTGGTTACTACATTGTCAACACAGATGTTAAATCAGCCTATGGCAGCAGCTCAGTGCATTTACCCATGCAGACGTAGCCAAGACGACCTGCTGAAGTTCACTAAACTGAGCATCAGAAAAGGGTGAAAGGTGATTTAAGTGACTATGAATGTGGCATTGCTGTTGGGGCTGGACAGGCTGGTCCAAGCATTTCAGAAACTGCTGGTTGACTGTGATTTTCCACCACACAAGCATCTCTAGGGTTTCCAGAGGATGGTACCAAAAAAGAGTCAATATCCGGTGAGCATCAGTTCTCTGGGTGAAAATGTCTTGTTGATGCTAGATGTCAAAGAAAAAGCTAACAGGAAGGCAATAAAAACTCAAATAACTCATCACAGAGTTACTCTAAACTCAAAACACATCAACACTTGAAGAAAATGGGCTACAGCAGCGACCACACCAGGTGCCATCTCAGCTAAGATCAAGAAACTGAGGCTAGAATTCTCACAGGCTCACCAAACTTGGACAGAAGACTGGAAAAATGTTGCCTGGAGCCTGCTTTGACATGTAATTGTTAAGGTTGGAATTTGGAGTAAAAACCATGAAGCAGGGATTCATCCTGCTTTGTGTTAATGGTTCAGGCTGCTGCTGCTGCTGGTGTAATGGTGTGTGGGGCATTTTTTGGCACACTTTAGGCCCCTTTACCAAATGGGCATAATTTAAATTCCACATCCCACCTGAGTATTATTGCCAACCATGTGCATCTCTCTACGATGGCTGCTTCTAGCTGGATCATGTGCAGTGTCAAGGGAGGAATATTGAATGTGTGCCACAAAGAATGAAGGCAGCCCTGAAGGCAAACGGGTGTCCAAGGTGTACTTAACGAAGTGACTGGTCAGTGTATAAACTGGAAGTTTTGAGGCCTTTGCCAGAGCCAATAATACACGTGTTTTATAAATGCATTACTCTTGATTTTACTGTTAAATGTGTTACTGGTTAATTCACTATTTCATTGAGAGAATTTCTGCCTGCAGTTTCTATAGTTCAAGAAAGAGAGAGGTGATGTCTGGAGCTTTGCTACCTGAGGAATCCAGTGTGAGATAGCATCAACAGTAATGTTTTGTTTCCTGTGTCCAAAATACATGTGAGTAATTAGAGTATTTTATACTTTCTCTCTCTCTTTTTTGGGACTTCAAAACATGCATTGAAGTATAAAAGGTTTTGTCTAAAAGTTAGCACACAAACTTCAAAAAGGAGAATTTTAAATATATAATTTCAGTATAACAACAGTTAACTTCCTTTTGTTTATTGAATGCCTGGATGCGCTGTGCTGGTGCTTTAATCATCTTTTATTGACTGTTATATAAGATAAATCAAGTTACAGTGCTGTGAGCAATGCTTTTATCCCACCCTTTGTGCCAGAGACATGAAGAAATGTCTTTCAACTCTTCATTACACTAGCTTTGAACATGTATTTTGTTCAAAAATTGATCCGACAATGACAAACAAATATCAGCTACTGTCATCTGGTTTGATTATAGACTGATACCCGCCATCGAGGTTAATTTAGGCCTATAGTGTTTGACTTTGGTGCCTGAATAAAATCATTAACTGTTTGCTGTTTGTCTCTGCAATCCAGTCCTCCACACAATGCATCAAGGCACCACAGGACACCAGTCAGTGGATACTGTTGCGGACATGGCCCAACACTCATATTACAGCTCACAGAGCTGCAGAGGGGAGCATTACTCGGGAGCTGCGCAGGCTCATCTCCGAATGCTGCTTAAACAGGTACTGAATGTTTGGATGTGCTGTGCTGGGGGCCTTAATCATTTTTTATTGTCTCTTATGTCGGATAAATCAAGTTACAGTGCCACGAGCGTATCTGCTGTTACAGTTTGAAATCAAAATTACAGCTTTATACCTGAAATGACAATTTTCTTTGTCAAAAGATAAATTGTTTCAGGTGGTTTAAAGTTTTTCTGTCACGCATCTTGTCATAGACGACTCAATCGTCTTTAAGACTGTAAGTGTAAGAGGAGAGTTTGATTGAAGTGAAAAGTGTGTTTGGAGATGCAGTCATTTGTGTTTAATTATTCAGTTTGCACTGAACTGTTTGTTCCTTATTGTGCGCTTTGGCACTAATGACAGTTTACACTCCAATAAGCCCACCTGCGCGCTTCCTCAGCTTCCTCTCCAGCTGTTATGCATGTCAGTTAAAAAATACGTGTAATACTGTAAAAGTAAAACTTGATGTGAGCTTCAGTTCAAGGATATAAGCAGATAGTCACACGTGCAGCTTAGAGCCTGCTCGATATAGGATTTTTAAGACCTATGCCAACATTTGGTGATTTAAAAAATCTGATATATTGGCTGATATGTTTTTTTTCTTTCAGACGCACATACATAAATGGATTAGCAATTGTTATGTGTATTGATTCATTAGTCCTTACTAAGAAGATAAAGCATTGCAGTTTAAAAAAATAGTCATGTTTTACCGTCACAGCAAGATCTTCATGCTCTGCTCGACTCTGCTGGTAAACGTGTGTTGCCAACAGGGAAGTTGCAGAGCACAACATCAGCACCCATAGCATGGTTGAAGGGTTTTTCCTTCTTGATGTTGATATTGATATGTTGGCAAATAGCTGATATCTGCTGATAAATCCACCGGGCTAATTTTTAATCAGCACACTGACGCCATAAATTTTCAGTTTTAAGTTTTAGTTTTCAGCTCTGATCTGGCTCTATATAAATACAATTGAATTGAATTGAACTAGAGCAGCATTTAGCCTATTTCATCATAAATACACGTCTAAAAGTGTGCACAGTGCTAAAATAAACTTCAATAGAGGCACTCTAAATATCTAATACGGGAGGGGAGCATGTGTTCCTACAGTATTAATAACAAGGGGGGGTGGAGGAGAGCAGATTCAGCTGATAATCCTACTAATCCCACAGGCTAAAGTCTTAAATTGCCCCCGCTCCTTATCAATGGACCGACCATTTCAGAGTACGCAGAGAATCACAGGCATGCAGACGCTCCAATTAGAGCTCCTCGGGCTTTCTCGCATCGACGCAGAGTGATTCTGGGCCAGGAGCGGTCCCACGGAGAGCCACCTTGCCAAGAGAGGAGGGGGAGGAAGAAAAGACACATGGGTGTATTTATAGAAAAATGAGGCCTTACAATACCCTTTTTGGAGAGAGAATTATTAAGGAACCGAGGTGCGCGGGTGCACGCGTCCCAGTTTTCTGATTAACACTGTGCAAGCAGGCTGGCCCTAGGATGAATCAGGGATGAGATGCAGGACCAACTCCTTGACATACTCACAGGAAGAGACTGCACTTGCTTTTCATGCACACTCACCCTTTGCTCATGAGGAGACTGCTGTGGTTTCAGGGAGGAGGAATGGGGCAGTATTTTGAGTTTGTCACCTTTTCTCTTTGACTTTGGGTTGTGGGTGGTGGGGATATTATTTTTTTAAAAACACTACACTTGAGAAGACTGGATAACAGCCTCCTAGCAGGCCACCGGGTATCTGACATTCAAGATGAAGAAATTTTTGCAAAACAAAAAGGGCAGATACTCTTTCCGCCAGAGCAAACGGGGCTCTCGGTATCCAGCCAAAGATTTCTGTAAGTCTTTATAACCTTCGTCTTCGTCAGCTCTGTGAATTCTGCTGCGCTGTGGCTTTTGGAAAGCTGTGCAGCACATCATTAGCCTACAGCTGAGCTACAGGGTTTATAGCAATTCATTGCTGTGAAATTTGTACTTGTTCCATTAGAGGTGGTTCTGAAAGCCTTATATTTCCTGCTATTTTCCCATTTGGTTGGAAATAATCCTGTTATTTAACCTGGAATTCAACCTCTTACCTGTTCATCCATGCAGCCAGTGGTGTGCTCTGTCGCGTTATTGCTTTTCCATTCAATTACCGTTCGACAGGAGAGACATGCATGTGCTCTGAGTGCAAAAAATAGCAAGAGGAACTTCTGTCTCCTGAGCTAATTAAGGTCACAATCTTTCAATGCTTTAATTTGATTGGCTGTGAAAGAGTTTATGAACCAGGTCAGGGACTGCTGAGTGTGTCATGGTTCAGCATAGAGGGTTACAGAGCCACACTTGATGTACAGCTAAGACAGGGAAGGAGACAGAGAACAAACTGAATATCTTTAAAACAAAAGACTGTATCATAGAGTTTTCTTGCGATGTCGCTGAACTTGAATCCACTGGCTACAGTGGGTAAGTATTTTTAAGTACCACGAGACTCCATATTGAAGCAAACCTCACTGTCCTTTTCTCCCTGTTTCTAAAAGTCCTCAGCATGCCGACATCCAACCAGGGCTGGCCTGAGGATTTTGGCTTCCACCTTGGTGGGGCTGGACCTAGCTACATCTTGTCAGTGGAGGAAGGCAGCAGTGCCCACCTGGCAGGGTTGCAGGCAGGGGACCAGGTCCTGGAGATCGAAGGCCACAATGTGTCGACGCTAGGTCCTCAAGCTGTCATCGCCATCGCCCAGACTCAGAAGAACATCCCTCCCAGCATTGGAGTGGTGTCCCGCATACAGCAGGTCATGCAGCTCTCAAATCCTTCAGATCTATACTGCATGCGTAGGTTAATGGGTGTGGAAATGCATGTCATAATATAGTAAGCAGTAGATCTGCACTATTGTGGATACCTGTTGGGGGATATGTTCTGTGGTCAAACACTGAGGCAAATGTCTCGTACAGATGGACATCACGCCAGGTCCAGATGGTCGTTTTGGGTTTACCATTGTGGGAGACTGCCCCCTACTGGTGGAGGACTGCTCTCCTTGTTCTCCAGCTGGCCGTGCAGGCCTGAGGGCTGGGGATTATGTCATGGAAGTGAACGGTATCCCAGTCAGGCAGCACGAGATGGCTGCAGCACTAATCAAGGCATCCCAGGGGAGGACACTCCGCCTGGGAGTGCTGTGCCTTGGGCCAAGGCACAAATGGAGCATCAGCATAGAGGACAGTCAGATGGGTGGAGAGGGGGCGAGACTGGACCGCAAACACAAGGCTCTGGAGTTCAACAGGAAGGTAGGTTTCGCATTAAAAGGTATTTTCTAATTAAAGACAACATTCTCTGCCTAAGCTGTTTTTTTTGTTCCCATGCAACTGTTTTGGAGAGGGCAGGGCTTATTTGACAAAAAAATAAACAAGTATTTCTGTGCACCAAGCAGAGTTTTGCAAAACCTTATATGAATTTAAGGACCTATTATGGTTGCTGTTTATTTCTTCTGTGCCTCTACTGGAATAATTTTGCATGAGTCATGGTTAAAATAAAATCCTTATTTATCCTTAAGTCCCTCAATTTGTCCCGTGTCTGAAACAAGCGCCTTTATTTTCAAGGTTTCCCTTACTAAAACCTGTCTTTCTTATGATTGGCCAACCTCCAGAAGCCACATGAAGGGCAGCACCCAGTGCTTCTGAGCTGTACTGTCTGTATATTGTGTGCTTACTGCAGATAACCATATAAAGAAATTTGTATCATCAGAGTGCTTTAGACAGTCAAAGATCAGAGAAGCCTGATGCTCAACAGAATATGAGC
This sequence comes from Maylandia zebra, assembly GCF_041146795.1. Taxonomy (NCBI): domain Eukaryota; kingdom Metazoa; phylum Chordata; class Actinopteri; order Cichliformes; family Cichlidae; genus Maylandia; species Maylandia zebra. The sequence continues at coordinate 10,725,165 of NC_135174.1, read as the reverse complement.
TTTGGGTTAAAAGGGATTACTTTTATATACTTGCCAACATTTTATATATATACTAATCAATTGTACACACTTCAGATGAGGTCGGGGATGTCATGTAACAATGTTTGTTTTTTAAATTTTAAGTTGTATGTGTTTTTAGTGCCTATTTCATGAATATTTAATGTAATCGAATGTAGAATGTCGACATGTTTTTGAGACCAGAATGAATGAAAGTCTATAGTTATCCACCTTCTTATGACAGGCCAGATAGTAACTCTATAAAATCACTCAAAATTCAACAACGTTCTGTTTACAGTCATGTGGAAAAGAAAACACACCCTCTTTCAATTTGAAGGCTTTATGTGTCAGGTCACTATGAAAATATTATTCTGGTTTGTACCAGGTTATCAAATTATTTAAACATAACTTAAAATAAAAAAGCAGCACATAAAATATTACACCATGCTGTTATTAGTTTAAGAAAAACAAATCCAGAATCAGTGTGTGAAAAACTAAGTACTCTACTGCTTCACTAAGTATAAAGATGTAAATAGTCATCAGCAAGAATGAACACCTCTATAAAAGCAAAAGATTTGGTAGCTTGTCTGTTATAACACACCTGAATGCTCTAGTTGTGTGAAATGTGGTGCTCAACAGAAGAAATTGCTGCTACCCATTAGTCTGTGAGGGGTTATAAGGCCATTGCATTTGAAGTACATAATTCTACAGCGAGAAAGATTGTTCAAAAGTACAGAACATTCAGGACAGTTGCCAGTTCCCAGGATTGGACATCCCAGTAAATTTACCCCAAGGTCAGAGGAATCTCAGACTCTTCGGGGTTCACTTATCATGTTAAATCTTAAACTTAAGACTGAACAAATGTGACTTGTTTGGAAGGGTTGCGAGGAGTAAACCTCTTGTCTCTAAAAAGAACATGGCAGCATGGTTTAAGTTTGCAAAGTTGCATTTGAATTCAATTTCACTTTAGCACCAAATCTCAACAACAGTTGCCTCAAGAAGCTTTACATTGTAAGGTAAAGACCCCACAATAATACAGAGAAAACTCCAACAATCTGATTCCCCTATAAGCAAGCACTTGGCAACAGTGGGAAGGAAAAACTTCCATTTAACAGGAAAATCTCCCAGCACCAGTTGGGGTTCAGTGGAGGGAGTCAGGACAAAAGACACATTGTGGAAAAGAGCCAGAACTTCATAGTAACTAGTAATTAAATGCAAAGAAGTGTATAAACACAGAGTGAGTGAAAAAGGTGAGTGAAGAAGAAACACCCAGTGAAGCCTGCAGTAGCCTAGGCTTACTGCAGTATAACTAAGGGAGGGTTTATGATCAAAGTCTAACTATGTTTCAAACCTAATCTTAAAAGCAGAGACTGTGTCTGTCTCCTGAATCCAAACTTGGAGCTGGTTCCACAGAAGACTGGCCTGAAAGCTGAAGGCTTGCTTTCTTGTCCCTGTCAGTACTCCTGCAACAAACCATAAGACTTCTGGAAAAATGTGCTTTGGACAGAAGAGACCAAAGTGGAGATGTTTGGCTATAATGTATAGCGTCACAAACACAACATATTGGTACAAACACCACATACCAACTGCAAAACACGGTGATGGACAGGTGATGGTTTGGGCCTATTTTGCAGCTACAGGACCTACGTACTTTGCAATCACTGAGTCAACCATGAACTTTGTATAGCACAAGTGTTCTAGAGTCAAAGGTGAGGCCATCTGTCCAGCACCTAAAACTTGTCTCAAACTGGGTCATGCAAAAAAACAATGATCTCCCTTACTCTACAAAATCTTGGCTGAAAAGTGCTGTAGTTAACAGAGCTATGCATGAATGAATGCCACAACGATAATCATACAGTAAATGATTACTTCAACTTATTGCTACTAAAGGTGGTTCTACAAGCTACTGAATCATGGGGTGTACTAGTTTTTCATACGCTGCTTTTTGGTTAAATAATGACAAGAGAAATGAAAATTACAGCATAAAATATACACAAAAATAAATACTTCTGTTTGGTACTATGCTAAAAACAGTGAGGTCATAGCTTTTCCTCTTTTACTGACTACCCTCCTCTCTACCAGAAGCTACCCTCTTTTGAATCTCCAACAGGTCGACCAGATTTTAGGTGACGATCCCGAAGTGAAAGAGAGACTCTTTGCTGTGCTGAAGCAGTACGCCGCAGAGAAGAAAGTTGAGTGGTTAGCTTCTGTCCTGCCGGACATACTCACCACTGACGAACATCGACAGCTCATCTCCAGCATCAGGTAGGGGACAGAGGTTTGAGCTCACATTGCACAGGTAGGAAGTAGATTAGTCTTCATTGGAGAAGATGCAAAAAGATGCAAACAATGCAAGCAATTTGTGAGTGAGCTGTAAACGTCAAATGCTCTCTAAAGTACGCTACCATACTAGGCCATCTCTTTGTGTTGCATCACAGAGATTTGCACGTGTTCGGTCCTAGTGAGACTGAAATAATCTGCATGGATTGAATTCATGATGACTGTAAACTGGATTTTCCTGCACATTTGGTTGCAGATTAGAGAAATGTGTGGGTTCCATCTGCAACACATGGTAAATCCACAGTGACCCACCCGAGTTTCTTAAACTTTCATTTAAAGAGAAACTGAGAGACTAAACTGACAAGGACGGGTCTATAACTGGGAGCTTAGAGTTTTAGGGGGGGAAATGAGGATTGGCAAAATGTTCTGCATTCACTGCATGGAGGTGCCTGTGATGATGAGCCACTCACAGATTTAGTAGAGTACTCGCTTCGTGGAACTACTGGTAGCCATGCTGCTCTCTCTGTCTCTGCAGCCCTTTCAAATAAAAAAAAAATTAAAATAAAATCTGGAGCTACATCCAGCAGGTTTTTTTTTTCTTTTTTGAAGATGCGTGGAGGTGGCTTTCTACCAGACAGAATTGTGCCAGGTAACCAAATGTGAACAACTCTTTAGTTATGGGCTGTCTGTGTGCCAAAATAAATCCCCAGACAGTGTGTCCACAGATTCCTCTCCATCCACAAGTCCAGCCAATTGAAGCTTTTATTCTGTTACTACGCTGGCTTCCTTCCTCCAGTACTACTACACCACTTTCAACTCTCTTTCGTGATATTAATATACCGTAAGAAGGGTTTCCATTTGTATGAGGTCACTGCTGAGATAGGCAACAAGATTTTTAGTGCCTTCAATTAGGCATGAATAATCCAAAGCTGAGAGTTGGTATTTGTGCAATGAGGGACACTCCTATCTGCTACAAGGACCGATACCAGCATTAATAGCATCTCTCTGTGGACTTCCATCCTTGCCCGTCTCCCAGCTCTCTTACCTCACTCTCCCTCTCTCTTAAGGGGTGTTTGTGTTTAGCACTGATAGATTGTCCTCTCATTATACCGCTCAGACTGTTTCCCTGCTTTCTCTGTGCGGTGACCATTTTTTTCTTGACACTTGGTGAAGACGGCCTCCTGGCCGCACCGAGGTCCCAGAAGACCTTTTATCCCCCACAGAGGAGCAGCTCAGGAGCAGTGCACGAGCCCAGTATTCTGCTCACTGCTGCTTTTAGACTTGTGCAGATGTTTAGCTGATTATTGAGCTATGGCTGACAGCTAAAGCAATGAACTGCCTGGGGTGAGTATATCCTCCTCTCATTGCTGATATTCTCCAGTGTTGTGTGAAATGTGGCTTCTTTGTGTGTTTTTGCAGACGTTGTGAATTTTTATCACCTCCCATCTGCTGGTGGCTGTGCAGGTGTAATAATGTGAGAGCTTGAGTGGATGTTTAATGCAGTCCTTAAAGTATAGGACAGGCTGCTGCTGCAGCTGCTGCTGATGTTTGATAGATTTTAAATTCATTATCCCCCTGATTTCGGGGATAACAAAGCTCATTTGGACCATTGGCAGTTTATTCATATAGTTTGATGTAATGCAGTCTCACTTGGGTTGATAAAAACTGTTTGTGGTTAACAACACAGTTAACAATGCAACGCTTTCGTGTCTGTGTATGAAGTGACTGGGTGTTCTTAGGATCACTAAGTCTCTGCTTTTAAGGTGTACTCTCTTTTCACATGTATGAGCAGAGGGTGTGGTTCAGTTAATGTCTGTGTGCTAGAATTGGACCATCGTTTTGACTCTGAGATTATGTAAATAATCAGTTGAAAATATTTATTATGTTGTTTATTATTTTTTTAACGGCTAAATGTATACATCAGTCAAAAAATCTCTCATTTGTAGCCATTCAGACATTAAAAACAATTATCCAGATGTGGTCGCAGGCAGTAGTCTGCCTCATCATGCTGCACACTGAGCACAAATCTTGCTTTGTTAGTGGTGCTGATAATGATGGTGTTTAGTTCTGACTGCAGGAATCAGAGGCTGGAGCTTGTTTCTAACGATTCCCGAGCTACTGCTGCACTGTACTCTGTACATGAAAAAAAAAAAAAAGCTCCTCACAGGAGCCTTGTACAGCGTCTTCAATGAAGTGAACACAAAGTACAAAGTGGGTACAGTCAAGAGTGGAACAAGTTGCCTCCTTCTATTAGTGTAAACCTTGTTCCAAATGATTAAGCACTTGCAGAATGTGTTTGTTCCTCCAGAACAGTCTGCCGGAGAAGATCGATACTCAATAAATATGTTATAGTATGAAAATAGCTGCGGGACAAAACAAAATGCAGATGGCATTTGATTATTTGGAGAGATCCAGGTGATCGTAATGAACAGATGTCTGTTATATTTTTTTATGACAGAATGTTCTTCAGTTTAGAGAAAGCTTTTCTCGCTAAATGAACTTCTTTGATATCACTTCAACCACCATCCAGCTGAGGATGACAGTTGCCTTCCAAGCAAGCAGCTGCCTCAGGGTATACTGTCTGACCTTTAGATTTTCCGAGTGTGATTGCTTCACAGATTCTCCACAGGTTAAAAAGGAATGATGGTGGTCTTTCAAGTCTCTTTAACATAGTACCCGAGTCTTTGGTGTCTCTGTGGTCTTCTGTAGCAGGGCGATGGTTCAGTATCATGCAGGAAGTCCTCTGAAAGGCACCAAAGAAAGAGTTTTCTTTGCATGAAAGAAATAATCAGTTAAGAACTGCATACATTGCAGATGGCCTTTATAAGACCCCCGAGGCCCCTGACAGGGCCAGCCTTGTTAATCACGGCAAACCCAGATCATCAATGAACAAGTGTCACGCATTTTTCTGAACCACGTTGTGTATCACGATAGCATTTCTGTGCGACTAGAACAGTGAGTATTAGTCTTCATGCATTTCTGAGCCTTGTCCTTTATGCACAGCTTGCAGGCTTTGGGGGATTCTGCAGTATTTTTAAATACGGCCTTTTTTCTAGCAGCCTTTTTGTGTGTTTTTTTTTTTGCCTCGTGGAAATTATAAGTTAAATTAAGTTTCTGATCCTTTTACAACATTTATTTTCTGTGCTCTGAATCATCACTCACTTTTTTATGTTCAGACTATCCAGTCAGTTTGATGGCAAACACACTATCTGGATAGCGGACATATGCTACCACGAACCTGCTGAATTAGTGCGTTAGCGCCGTCACCTCGAGCGTGAGAGGATATTAAAGCGCGATTTCTGCTCAGGAACAGCCTCGCAGAGGTGCTAGAGTGATTGTCCAAGATAGACTCTTTGTTTTTATAAGATGACAAAGACTAAGTTTACTTCCTAATGTCCTAATTTGTTCCTTATTCAATATATTTCTACATTCCTAAATGTAATGAGTTCCTACCATGTGATTGGCTGATTGGGTATTTATTTATAAGCAGCTGAACAGGCATACCTAATAAAGTGGCTGGTGAGTGTATATCCCTTGTAAATAATTTATGTTATATTAATTATCTGGAATTGCTATTTCTTTCATCACTGTGGTCATAGTTTGATTGCAACACTTTAATTTTAAACTGCAGTGTTTTTAATGATCTGCCCTCAAAAGGTCAGATGCTCTGCTAACTTTAACAGATCACATCATCTGCCCATCTTACTTATCCAACCTATATGTATTTAGGCTTTGCACCAAACTTCCTTCTCTGCATCAGAGTCACATCTGGACACTCAAAATGAAATGAGGTCTTTGTAGTTTTCTGCTTGTCATTCCTCCCTTCTGAGAAATCTGTCCCTTCCTCCCAGCTTGCTTCCTCCTCCACAACCCTCCTTCAGATAATTATAGATCTCCGTTCTTTATAAATGAGGTCAAATCAGAGCGCTCATTTAGTTTCCAAGAGTTGACGCGGAAAACTTCTTTTGATTATGTTGTTGTTGTTTGCAACAGATAGCTGTGTTTATATGGTGGGTAAACAGCTGCATATATATAAAAAGATGCTAATAGCCACAGCTACACACCAACAGAGATTAGCCTTGCGTAGACAGGTACCACATCTCTGTGTGAGAGATGGGAGGGCATAATAGTGCTGTGATGTGAATAAATGGCAAATAGCAGGCGGGCACAGAGAGCAGAGAAGGGCTGTGTGGGCTGCAACACCTACGGCACTAAGAGAACATTTATTTATATCTAGGGAGTCTGCTTATTGTAGCCAGTAGTCTGTGCTCAGGCAACACTGTCTCAGGCTGCAGATACATCCACACCTCAGCCTGATCAAAGTCTGCAGAGACAGTGACAGCGGGCTAAGAATATGTGTCCTATATCTTTAACTGAGCAGATTTGTTTCAAAGAGACGGTACACACCAGCGCTTAAAAGCTTCTCTAAAACAAGAGATAGGAAAAAACCTCAAAGAAGATTTAACAAATGGTGTAGGATGGCAGGTCGCTTAAAGTTGCAGCATGTGGATTTTTAAGCCTTTAAAAATAATGTTGCTAAACCTGGAGCCTGGCTGATGATTAAGACATTTTTGGAAGCACGATTGTGCAGTTTTCTGCAAATGGCAGGTTATATTAGAGGGGAAAAAGTAATATTTCTGAAAAGTCATATTTATTTAAACTTCTTTGGTGAGACTATTTCTGTGAATATTTTGCCCTGTACCTCAAAACACCCAGAAAACATTGATCTTGCGCATCTGCAGCTGTTTAATTTCCCACTTTGCTGTGATGATGGGGGAGTGTACTCTCAGGCATGCCTGTGGACTTTGACATCACTTTTGGGTGTGGTTTCAGATGGGTGCAAAATTACACCTGTAAACTATGTTGTTTAGCAATGTTGGAAAAACCTCAAAGCTTATACAGTAGAGCTTAGGTAATCCTGACTTTTATGGTTCACATACTCTAAACCTTGTATTTCACATTTCCCATAATGCAGCTTGTTAGCGTTTTAACGATTTAGCGAATTAGTATCCATCCATCCACTTTTTTTAACCTAGACTGGAGCTTGTGTCAGCTGTCATTGGGCGAGATTCAGGGCAGTCCGTTACAAAGAGGGGTAACAAAGAGACGAATCAGTCATTCACACTCGCAGTCACACCTATAGTCAATTTAAAACTCCCAGTTAGCTTGTTAACATGCATCCACACAGGCACAGTGACAACATGATATCATCGCCATGACACAGTCAGTGTCATTTTCTCCACAGCATCAGCTATCAGCTGACCAAAGACCAAAGAGCTTATAGGAAGGAGCTGACACTTAAAATTTCACATATGTCGCTGTCAGAAGTACAATATTTGTTTTGCTGATTTCATCTGATCACTCTATTCTTATGTGTTCTGTGACACCCTTGAAATCGGGAAAAAAAAAATTTTTTTCCAATTCAATTCAGTTTTTTTTATGTGGTGCTAAATGACAACAACAGTCGCTTCAAGGTGCTTAATATTGTGAGGTAAAGACTGCACAAAAACTCCAACAGTCAGACTGTGAGCAAGCACTTGGTGACAGTGGGAAGTAAAAAGTCCCTTCTTACAGGAAGAAACCTCCAGTTTAAATGGGAGTTGTGGTTCGATTTTCCCGGGAAATTTTGCAAGGTAACCACTGGACCAAGTTGGAAATGTCTGAATTCTTTATGCATTTGTACAGAAGCGTCTAGAAAAAAGATGCTAATTGTTTGAATTACCAAGGCCCCACACGGCCTGCCCACTTAGTTTAAAACAGTTGTATCTTGGTGTGTATTTTTGTGCAAAAATCTTGACAAATTCCTTCAGATCATTAATACTGGATGTACGGAGAGAGGAACGCTGAATGTCTATACCAAGGGTAGGCAACTCCAGGCCTCGAGTGCCAGTGTCCTGCAGGTTTTAGATCTCACTCTGGGTCAACACACCTGAATCAAATGATTAGTTCATTATCAGGCCTCTGGGGAACTTCAAGAGATGTTGAGGAGGTAATTTAACAATTTGAACCTGCTGTGTTGGTTCAAGCACACACCTAAAACCTGCAGGACACCGGCATTTGAGGCCTGGAGTTGCCTACCCCTGGGTACACCCATCTGTAAAACATGGTGGAGGCTGTGTCATGGTTTGGGGCTGCATTTCAGCCAGTATTGTTGGAGCTCATGTTAAAATTGATGGAATTATGAATGCAAAAAAATGCCTTCAGATCATGCAATGCAATCTGAAAGGTGTCTGGAAACAGCTTCATTTTTCAGCATGACTACTACGACTACTGTCTATCACCCCTGCCAGGGTAAGGGCAGCCAAAGATAGATCTCCAGAGATTTCTGTCCTGAGCCATTCTTTCTAGTTGGCTCCATCTTTTTTACTTCTGCCTCGAGGTCTCATCTCCAGGTGTTTCTTGGGCAGCCTCTCTTTCGCCTTGAGGGTTCCACCTGAGAGCCTGCCTAGAGATGTTGGTTGGCGGATGGAGTAGAGCGTGCCCTTCCCAGCACCATCTTTGACAATGACAGTGCTCCCAGAAAACACTACCAATGCAGTAAAACCGTACCTGGATAGAAAAACACGCAGCGGAAGAGCATCAGTCATGGATTGACCTCCTCAGAGCCTGTACCTGAGCATTAATGAAGCAGTGTGGGATCATCTTGACATAGAGAAGAGATCAGAAAGCAGCAAACATCCAAAAAGTCCTTCAAGAGGCCTGGAAAATTACTCCTGAAGACTACTTAAATAATAATTTTACCTTTAGTATAAGATTGTGTACTCCCTGTGCATGCTGGCAAAACAGCTGTGACAGGTTGGGGCACAAACACCACACCTATAGCTGCAGTGGGACGTTGGCAGTAGATGCTTTTGGTGTTGTTATTTGTGACCTTGGAAGATTGTGGCGTCTCCTGCTGGAGGCGGCTGCTGTCATTAAAGACTGCCGCTGAAATGTGCCTGATGGGTTTATACTGGTTGTCAACATCAGCTGCTGTTTTGTAGTTATTACAGTGTCAAATACCACCACTGGCCAGAAGGACAATGGTTCAGGCTCTAATGACATCATTGTTATCTCTACAGGCCTGTTTCTACAGCTTATAAAGAGTGAAAATGTTTTGGGCAGGTTTTTCAAAAACAAGCTCTTCATTAGTTGACAAGTTGTTAACAGCAGCTGTGACCGGTAGGTTCTGGATGTGAGTGAGTCTTCATTATTTGCCTCACTTACAAGTACAGAACAGGGCTGAAGGTGCTGCATATTTTCCTGAATACCTCCTAATAAAGCACTTCAGCAGCCATGGATAATTAAATGCACGCTGGCGAAAAGTCACATCTGCTGTGAAGTTGCTTCTCTCTCTGTCCAACGAGTGTCCTAATTGCTTTATTTAGCTGTCAGAATTGTTGCTGCAGCTTAATTAGCTCCGCGTGGACATGAACAGTGGTAGCTGTTGTTCCTCCCTCCTTTCTGTTTGCGCGTTCGTGGTTAATTGCTTGACTGGTGCTGTTTTTCACCGACCCTGCGCCCTGTCTGCTAATGACTGATTCATCTGATCAGCAGATAAGCGGCAGCAGACAGTCAGAGCACAACAGGCTGATGTAGGTGGGAATCAAAATGGTTGTTTGTGCAAATATGTGTCCGGCCTCAGCTCACTGATCCAACAATCATCAAATGTTAACTTCAAATGTTTTTGGTGCTCTTTGAATTTTCTACACGTCCTTCACATGTGGTCCTTGAGAAGTAAAGAAAAAGCGTAGTGTTAATAGACTTTATACAGCATGCATTGTTTTCAGGATGTGTAGGCTGCTGCCTTCTTGTGGCAGTATGTGCTTGTGCTAATAAATTCTCAGAGGTGGCGTGATTTCTTTTGGGGTTTTTTCCAGTTCTCACCGCTCATGAGCTGGTTTGGTGTACTGAAAGGAGTAGCTCCACAGTGTAGTGGTTTACACACTCACCTAACAAATGATAGATTCCTGCCAGTGGTGGGAGACAAAAGTCCCCTGGGAGTTGCATAAGGAAGGGCATCAGCTTAAAACAATCTGCCAAATCAAAAAGGCAGAGCCTATCTGCTGTGACAACCTCCTGTGACAACCTGAAAGTAGCCTTAGCATACTTATAGAATTAGATCTCCTCGAATTCATGTGGGGATAAATAACTATCTATATAGTCAAACAGTCAGACTCTATACAAGGACTTTGAGGGATCCCTAAATTCATCTACTAAAAAAAGCTACCCCACTCCCTACATTTCAGTTTTCTGCCCCTCGTAAAGAAAAAGCTGAAGGAACTTTTGTGCTCACAGCTACAAACGTATGTATCTGTGATGACCACCATATTAAGAATATCCAATCTAACTGACATAGGTGTGAATGATTGTGTGTCTCTGCGTTAGCCCTGTGACAGACTGGCGATCTGCCCAGGGTGTACCCCACCTCTCGCCCTAAATGTATGAGCATGTAATTATCTATTAATGAAAAAAAAAAAGGAAATGAATAGAAAATCCACTTTAAACGAGTGGACGGTGCCATGCGAGCTGTTTCTCCCACTGTGTTCAGTATGTAATCTAAGCTCAACTGCTATTATAAGGTAGAAATGATCGGAATAACCACATAAACATGGGAGGGGGGTTCCTGTTACTCCAGTTTTCTTGGATACTTTGTTTACTTTGTATACCTAATATTAGGATAATTGACTTTTCCAACTGTTTTTTATTTCGGAGCTATGCATATCATAAAACCTGATGATCAGTCATTTAATGTTAGATCATCTACATTTAAGAAATATAGTTCCAGAAAGTGTGTGTGCATGTATGTGTGTGTGGGTGGCTGTCTTGTCTCCTGGCAGCAGTTCTAATCTTTTGAATGAATAGTTGTTTTCTGGTGTGTGTGTGTGTGTGTGTGTGTGTGTGTGTGTGTGTGTGTGTGTGTGTGTGTGTGTGTGTGTGTGTGTGTGTGTGTGTGTTTGCTGGTGAGTGGGGACTTGTTTTGTTTTGTCTCTTAGTCACTGCTATTGTTTGCAGCACTCCATAAGAAACAGCATGTACAGTTCACTCTTATCCCCCTCTTTGATATTTAGTTTGTTCCCAGTCTGCTCAGAAAGACGAGCAAGAGAACCTCTACATGTTTTCGGTACCAGCGAAAAGTATCTGTAACGCTACGTAGCAAAAATTGTCAAATTCTTACAAACTTGTAAAAAGAAAAAAGAAAAAAAAGAACACAAACCCCCCAAAGAAACACCTGAATGATTCAGGTGAGACTTCTGAGAATGTGATGTGGTTACATGAGAACAAAATTGACTTGGTTTGTATCAATCCACTTATTGTGTTTGGAGTGAAGAGAAGGGTGAATGTGACCCAAAGAACAGCATCCCTACTGTCATGGTGGTGGAAGCTTTGTGCTCTGAGGATGTTTTTCTGCCAAAGCTACACGATGACTGTATCGCTCAATTGGAAAGATGGACAAATCTTGGACAAGAATCTCCTTCACTCAGCCGGGGCCCGACAAACGCATCATGGGCAGGTCCAGTAGGACACTGATCCAAAGCATATGCCAAGACAACAAAGGAGTCCCTCGAGAAGAAGAAGCACATCATAGTCTCGAGGTGAAGTAGCATTAAGAATTTGGAGAAGATCAGGAAAGAGGAGATCTGAAAACTTAGCTCAAACCTAGCAATAGCTATAAGAAATATCTAAAAGCTGTGCTTGCTAAGGATGGTTACTCCACCAAGTAACAAATGTGATCAAATACTTATACCTCATTAAATGCACATTAATTCATAAGTGTTACACAATGTTTATTTCTATTATTGTGTGTGGATAACGTAGCTTTCGATATCGGTCGTCATAGATCATAACCCTAGAGAAAGGCAAAACCTAACTCTTTGGGGGGAGAAAAACAGATGTATAGTTTTAGATTATTAGATTATTTTCTTTGTTCTGGGAGAATAATACCATTAAATCTCAATTCTGATTGGCTAGGATTAGGGCTAGGGTTATGTAAAAAACATTCCATTGTTAGATACATCGTTTGTAAGCGGTTAAAATAATGAATTCATCCCCTCTGGATTGTTGCAATGTGTCTTATTGTTTTTACAGCATAAACCAGATAAATGCTCCCACTCTCGATGCCAGCTGCATGTCCCACCCCTCCATCTGACAAGCCAGCACGGCTACTGTTTGAAACCCTTCAGCACCCCAGCAACCAACTGTAGGCTCCACAGGGGATAGTTACTCATCACTCATGAGTGATGACGACTAACCCTACCAATGTTCAGCTGCTATAACATATCAGTCACTGTGACTGCTTATGTTTAAAATGTTATATTACAAGCATAACATTTCAAGTGTTTGACTTTTCTCAAAGTAAGACTTCAGGAAAATAACTTTTATCGATGTCATAGCTGTATATTGATATTTAAATGAAAACAGTAGGTGTTTAGTAGGAAATCACATTGGATTACAAAATAAAAAAACATTGTGATTTCATACAGTTTAACTCAGTATTTCACTGTAATTGATGCCCCTGCTCCTATTTTATCCCAGTGCGTTACACTTTGCGTTTCCTTGTCAGGGCCTAGGTGGATGAAATGACAGCTTCCTGCCTCAGTTGTAGGTGATGTGTAGACGGAAGTGTAGGAAAGACCGAGAATCAGTTGCTGTATGGAGAGAGAGAGAGAGAGGAGAAATCCCTTGCTCACTCACTCCCACACCTTTTTCTCATGCTGTATTCTGGCTCTGGTACCCCTGCTGCAGCAGTAAGACTCCAGCAAGCAGTGAGTGACGCCACGATTTCTTCACCGTCTATTTCCTCAGAGAAAGATTGCATCAAATTCAACTTCTTTTCTTTTTCAGTCAGGGGAAAGACTCTCCATTCAGTCAAAACCTTTTCATCTTTTCTTCAGATCTGAGACATGAAGATGGAAGCCTGTTGAGCCGAATCTGTGCCGACTAGGACTGTGAACATTTTCTCAGTAGAGTTTGAAGTATATCATAACTTTTAATCTCTTCCAACACTGGCTGTCATCGCTCTCAGAGTCGTGATTGTGGAATTTGTGTCTTTAAAATGGATCGAGGTGGATCTGTGATGTAGATCCATCCTCTACCCATCTCTTTGCTTTTCGTAGAGGAACTCTTATGGAAAAACAGTTAACACCAACCAATTTGTTTTCCTCATATGCTGCCATGTTGGCCAGAATCTTCATTCCCAAGAAGCACCGGCAGCGCTTCGACGACACCGTCTCCCAGAACGTGATCAACCGACTCTGCCGCAGCAAGAGCATCAGCGAGCCGCATGGCAGAATCCGTCGCAGTCGGAGCGAGGATCACTCCGACCGCCACCGCGGGTCCAAACGGGCCAGCTCAGTGCCAAGGGATGGAGGAGAACCCGGAGGGAGGGGAGAAGCAGAGAGAGACAGGGGCTTAAGGAAGTCCGTCTCAGGGATACCCGTGCATCCCCCCATTGGACCCAATCAGAGGTAAGCACACATATCAAACACAGCAGGTTTCACGAGTCCTTTCGCTCTGTTTTAAGTGTTGTTAACTGTTAATTCATAATTCAAGAGCCGAGAAGTCCCTTTTAAAAATTATAGCAGAATCCAGGGACTGCTTTATCTGTTAACGTGTGCTAAAACTCCTCTTCCTCAGAGTTTTATAAAGCTGCACTTAGAGCAAGTCTGTGCATGCACGAAGATGTTCACACACAGCTGCGTATTTGTTTCATTTAACAAAACATCACATTGTAACCATCTTCTACCATCTTCTTGGTTGTTTCTTGGCAACCATCCTACATGGGGTAGACCCCCCCCCCCTAACCATTTGACACTTTTCCTCCACCCACTAACACACTTGATTACACGACTGTCCAGTTAATAACACCACAGTGGACATGGTGCAGCACAGGACTGTGGCAGTAAATCTCTGTAGCGAGCTAACTAATAAAATCCTGGGGTCTTTGAGTATTCAGCAACAGGAGGTCTTAAAAAACATGTGGCCCTTTATGACAAATGTGATCATACAGGCCGGGCACAATGCAGCAGGAAGTGAGCTGATTGTGTTAAAGGGGCATCATGTGTCAGTAAGAAGTCGCGCTGCATTGCTGGTGCCTTCCATGCACTGAATAAACCCAAAAGACTGTTGTGTAACACTGTTGTGTCTCCACAGTAACTGGAAATATGCATAGAGCAGTGAGAGAGAGCGAGAGACAGAGCTAGAGGTGGGAACAGAGAGATAGATATAGATATCAACAGAAAAAGAGACGAACAGAAGTAAGGAGTAAACAGATGTAGAGATGGAGATCGATGGCAATGAGAATAGAGAGATGGGGAATACAGGTAAACGGAGTGATAAAGAGTGATATGAGGTGATGATATAGATGCAGTCTATATATCTATATCTAGACGAAATAATATAGACAGAAGGAAATAAATATAGATAAAACATATAGGAACGAGAGAATTCAAGAGACTGCATAACTGAAAACTGAAAATCTGCATAAATTAAAGTGAGCCTCTGAATCCAAGAGATTATTTAGGTTTCCTGACATCATCAGGACAATGTCCCCCAGTTTTCCCCATTTCCAGTTATCTGGCAATACTAAGGAGTTGTCAAAAAAAAAAACCTTCAAAAACACTAGATTTTGGATGTGGATCTAGATAGACTGTGAAAGTTAGTTGCTTCTAAGTTGCGCCAAACTGTCCATAACTTCATTAGTAATCCTGCCAGACAAACAAACCGACCACAAAAGCTGATTGGCAGAGGTGAAGAAACAGTGACAGACAGATGGCTGAAGGCAGGGAGATAGAAATAGACCGAGAAACATGGTGACATTTCGGTAGGGAGATGGAGAAAGGGATCGATAGACCAGTGGGATACAGGTGGAGAGAGATGTCGACATAACATTTCGGGTAAATCCACCCCCAGATGTATTGTTGTACAAAATGTTCTACTGACTATTGATACACAAAATCAAGCACTATAGTGTGGTAGCTGTCTGCATAGTGTGTGTACAATGTGACGGTTGTTGATGTACCAGCAGACTGACTGATACCTTTTCAGAGTGCATTCAGCTGAGGTCATGTGAAATTATACATAAGTGTATGAAGCTCTGCTGGTGTAGCCCGGAGGGAATGAGGAGAGGCCTCAAGCAGCCTGATAGTCACAGACACTTAGTTTGTCAAGTGTGCTCAGAGCTGATGCTTCTTTTTTTCTATTCAGCCCTCAAACACACACACAAATCCACATTCAGCACCCAGTGTGCCTTTCTGCATTTAGCTTGGCTTACATAAGAGCGTATAACCACGGCTATCAAAGAATAGGTTTGTCTCTTTTCTCTTGTTGTCTTTTTTGCCTTCCTCCTGTTTATATACCAAAGCAGCGTTGCCTTTAGTTATCTCCATGGCAACGCTCCACGGATAGACTGAACGAGCCTCATCTTTGATACACCGGGAGGTTTTCCGACGCATATTCTTCCGACTGGGGTGAATGAGAGAGAGGAGCCCCGCATTCAGCAAAATGTCAAAGCTATTCTGAACATGTCCCAAATTTTTTTTATTAAAGCCGGAAACAAAAAACAATGTCTGGCATTCAAGCAGGACTGATTTGGGTTACGTTAGAAAAATGTCAGCTTGGATCGAGGCAAACAGAGGGTCACGTCTGTGCTTGTTCAGACTCCCACTTACAGGAAGTGACAAAAGCAAAAACGAAGCGCAGGCAGGATTGTAAACAACAGCGAGTGAGTGCTCACTCCAGGGACAGCTGGGCTTCCCATTCATTCATTCACAGCCATCAATGCTGTTAAATGACGTCACGAGCAACACTGAGAACTCGCTCGTCCGATTTTGTTTGACTGATCACTTTTACAAATTCCACACATTTTCCACTTCCAGCTTTTTCTTCCTTTGTTTGCGTTTTAGACTGTTCAGATTTTGGCTAAATGGGTGATGAGGGAATCAAAAAAGCCCAAAAAATAAATTACAGGTTTTGGTTACTGCTCAAATTGAAAGTTTTTAAGTCGGTTAAAGGTGCTGCTTTTGGAGGATGGATTGACGCAAACACAAGAAATTCGAAAATGTGATTCAGCAGAGAGCGTCGGCTGAAAGTGTTCAGAACAAAGGAAAAATGCTTTGGACATAAATGCCATGAATGCGCTCTGCTTCATGTAGAGTTTGTGTCACCCTCTTTGAAAGTTGAAGGCCAGTAGACAGGCACAAAGCTTTTCGTTGTTAGAAACATTTAGTCACGAAGGTTTTTCAGAGAGCTCTAAATCCGAACGAATGAACTGCTCATCTCACTTCTTGCCTGCATCCCTTCCTCAGGATCATCCGTGTCTACAGGGGGAAGAAGAACTTTGGCTTCACGCTGCGGGGTCACGCTCCCGTCTGCATCGACTCCGTCATCCCAGGTACTGCTTCTATAATGAAACCAAGTACAGTGCAGTCCTGACTGACGCCTCCTCTCTTTGTGTGGCGGCTTTTCACTCGTGCGCCGTTCTGCGTTGTGGGCGGTGAGGGGGGCAGATGTATTTTACGCGGGTGAGGCTGTTGTGGTGCCAGCCGCTCGGGGCCGAAGGTGATCAGGAGGCGTTTGTGTGTGTGTGTGAGAGACTGTGAGTGTTGTCGGAAGTGGACTTATCTGACTCACTAGTGAAATGCTAACAGGCTGTGCTGTGCGGCAGCAGGTACACCTGTGGTCAGTCAGTGCCGCACAGATGTACTTTATATTCTGTTTATTGCTCTTCCTGTGCAGTTTAACTGGTCATAGGGTGGAGGAGTAAATCCTTTGTACATCAAGTCATACTGCAAATATATTAGTGTCATATACTTACAATGAAGGGCACTCAAATGCTTCTGGGACTGAGGACAAGACAAAACAGCTTGCTGTGGTAATCATCTCTTCTAGAGCTTACTTACCAACAGGTTTCATCGTTAATATTTAAGCCATGCAGAAAACGTCATCTTAGAGCTGTCAGCTTGGGGTTTTGTGGGCAGTTAAATGCCTGATAGCAATCTAGCCAGCCTAGCTGTTGATCTCCTTGTCTAACTCTGGCCAAACATGCAATTAGGCTGATTTCCCATTTGTTCTTTTTCTTATTGTCGACTATTTCTACAAGCAGCCGTGGTTTAATATGTTTTTCCTTTATAGACTTGCATCAACATATAGGGTGACTATAAGGCTGAACGACTCTCACAGGTGGTTTTTGCTTGTTTTATTAAAGCTAGCTTTTAAATCTAATTTCCACTTAGAGCTTATGTGAAATATTCATAATTACTTTCTTAAGTTTCCCGCAGTAAAAGGTTATTTAATTCACAGTTATTGCTTTTTGAAGCAAAACTAGCAGACAAGGAGGCTGTGAAGCTACTGCTGAGGGAATTTGCCAGGTTCCTTGGTGAGGAAGGCGGTGTGCGTGTGCGTTGTGTGTGTGTTTGACGATGACGGCACTGCTCCCGCCCACCATCATCCCCCACCAACATGTGCTGAAACAGCCAGAGCGGACTGACTCAGTGGGCCCTTGTGGAGGTGGGTGGCATAGTTCTCATCGTGATCTGACCACAGATTCTTTGCCGATAGCCCGGAAGCCACAACCCCGTTTCCCCATTAAGACTTTACTGCATCCAAAAGAACAAGAAAAAAAAACAAATGACATGACAGCTCCTCATCCACAGTGTGCTGACAGATGAGGAGGCGATGGGTACAGTCCAGTCAGAACTTATTCTGCCAGGGATTGTTTTGACAGCACTGTTTCCTTACGTAATAAGATTTAGCATGGAGCTCATCTTGTTTGTTGATGGGCTTTGTTGGCTCTCATACACAGATTGACAGCATCACATTAGTCACCATCTCTCCCCCCGTTGTGCCCGTCTGTTCTGTGCACCTCGTTAGCTGGAAGGATTGGTTTCAGGGGGTTTTTTCAGTCTCTGATTGATGTTTGATTTTCTGCCATCTTTGTCGACCTCTCAGATAGTCCTGCCGAGGAATGTGGACTGAAAACAGGCGACCGTATCCTCTTTCTCAACGGACTGGACATGAGGTTTGTCTTTAATGGAAATTATTGTTAGCAGCAGTAGTAGTTTGTAGTATTTTGCCTTTCCCTGCTGCCTGAGTTCTTGACCTTACACAGTATATTTAGACATCAGCACTTGTCTTTCTCCAGCAGAAGCCATCTGCTGCCATTTATTCTGCCTCAGTTTGAAAAACAGCTCTCACTGAGCCAGATAATCCATCACAAACACATAACCCTTCTGATTTTTTTCTGACGTAGATTCTCCTCGATATTTTCACAAGCACATGACGCTCATAGTTTCTGTGCTGAATTTTATGAGATTTTCATCATAGAAACAGTTTGTGGACTGTGTCTTCAGCTGTGCACTGCAAGACCATAGGTTTTAGTAACTGTTCATCACTACCCAAACAAATCTCACATTAAATAGACAGTTTTTTTGGCACACAATTTAAAGTCTAGTTATCAGACTCTTTACTTTGATGCAAATCAACATATGTATATCAAAGAAAACACAGAAAGCCCTAGACATGCTTGAGTGCTGTCTGTAAGAGAACAGTGTTTATTGCTTTCAGCTGTTTACAGGATTTCTTCCTCTGATTTACCTGGAGTTTCATAAAACGATCTAAAGCAGCAGGATCCATATGAGTATCCCCACTCTGAGGGAGTTGCCTGCATTTTTACATATTGCACAGCAGCACTAACTTTATTGATCAGTCAACACAAGATAAGACGAGTCAAGACCTTACAGGAAATCTTTCATTTCTACAACTCACAGCACGAATGATGGTGTTACTGTTAAATTTGTTACACAGTGACCGTTTTCAGGCTAAATTCTGGCATTAAGTTCAATGTCAGGACGTACAGCAGTGTTTTCGTTAGAGTCATTATTTAGTTCAGGGATGTGTACCATAACTATATCTGTTACTATCTATCGCCTGTTATCTTTATATATGAGCAGAATTTTTAGTGTTTTGAAAAACCCACAAAGATAGCATTTTTTTTACACCAGCACGTTTTATCAGCCCTCAGCAAAAGCCTTGAGTCAGTCCTCATTCTTTATATTTTGCTGCCAATGAGCCAGACTTTCTTTGTGGTCTTGGGGACTTTTTTCATGTTGAACCACTTAACACGGACCTATGAGTCATTCAAGCATTAAAAAAAAACATCTAACTGAAGGGATGAATCAGTGTTGTGTCTACACTAAGCAAAGAATCCATTTTAAATTGTATCTTTAGATATTTTGTTACTAGCAGCCTGTTACAAAAACACATAATGTCCAATCAGAAGGGTTCTCAGTGGAAAGATAAGATAAGATAAGATAATAAGAAAGGTGGCTGTCAAGAAGCCATTCTCAAGGAAGGGAAACAGGGAGAAAATGCAGAAGTATACCAAATTAGACAAGAACTGGTCTGAAAAGCAGTGGTAACAGGTCTGAGTGATGAAATTTGACAGGTCTGGATCAGATTTTGGCCAGTATGTAGAGAACGTCAGAAGCAAGATGCTGGAGTGAATGTCTGTAGCCATCTGTAAAACACAGTGGAGACTGTCATGTTTACAGCTGCAGTAGGGGATCTAATAATGAGCACCGAAAAGTAAAGTCGGATTTTATTAAAAACGTGGTTATACCAAATATTGACTTTAAAGCTAATTAAAACTGTGCAAACAAAATGATGTACCTATTCGCATTTTCTAAGCAAAATATGATAATATGACTGGTGGTTCAAGACTTTTGCACAGTACTCAGCTCTTTTTTATTGGATATTTGACAATCAGATCTCCACATTTTCAAGTAATTACATCTCCAGGAAAAATGGGTTCTTACAGCCCATCCTGAGGGGTATGTGAATGAAGCGCTCCTTCACATACCTTGACACGTGTGCAGGTGCCCTATGCGCGCATGGGCTGATGAACGTGATCACAGCCTTTATGTAAACTGAACTTTCCTCGTGGGAGTCACTGTAGTTCTTCTGTAGACTTGACAACTTCTTGACCTTCTCCTTCTCGTGAGTGAGTGTGGGAGTGCACATAAGAAATCTGAATTTGAACTGTACATGTGCGAGCTCAGCAAATACACTATACCAAGCAATACATCAGACAGTATTTCCATGTGAGGAAACAGCACTACTTATCCTGTCACCCTGATAACCATGTGAAAGAAGAGTCACAGCGCATCTCCCAGGCTGCTTGATGTACTCATTTGATTGGCAATGTATAATTTCGCTGCTCTCCCTGATAACATGCTGCTGCAGCCGTAGGAGGTGATCAGGAAAACAGTGGGAGGTGCTCGCCAGCAAGAAGGAGGAAAAGAAAGTACAAGAGATTTGGACGTTACAGTCTAGTGTTTACAAAGCGTCTGCAACAATGTGGAAAATGATATATTTGTTATAATGATGGAAACAATTATTTTTGCAGTCCTCATACCTTTAAGGTAAAAAAAACAACAACGTGTATTTGTTAAAACTTTGCAGTACGTGATTACCAGGGCTTATATTTGGATTCATAGTGTCTGTGTACATCACATAAAGAACAAGATGCTCTCACATATTGTACCAAAATATAGAAGTAAGTGTGGGAAGCTTCTCGTGGCTTGCAAGGTGTCTTAGAGCAGCAGCAGTGTTTCTGGGCAGACTGAAACAAAATATTTTTTATTATATAATCCTGTTAAATGTAGTTTTTATGTATGTCTGCTTACATAATTTTTCAATTTCAATACTTATCTTAGTATTACATAATAACACAGTGATTCTGCTGGTTTGTGCACATTGCTTCAGTCCTTCTATTATACAGCTAACAGCCATCGTCTCTCCTTTTTGTTTCCCTTGCTTTAGGAACTGCTCCCATGAGAAGGTGGTGTCTATGCTGCAGGGCAGCGGGGCAGTGCCCACTCTCGTGGTGGAGGAGGGTCCATCTGACTTTTCTTCAGACCAAACAGATGCAGATGAATCCTCTAGTCTGGCCCCCACCACATTGCCACGCTCTAGGTTAGCACACCAAAAATCTGACACTAGACCTAGCCTGTAGCAGTGTATTAGTTTTGAATGAAGGAGAAGGATTAGTTCAGTAAGTAGGAATGGAAAAATTAATGTTTGGTTTCCTCCATACATGCTGTCCAGGTCTCCTGGTCTCAGTTCTCTGCAGTGGGTTGCAGAGATTCTTCCACCGAGCATCAAAGTCCACGGGCGGACTTTCAGCCAGCAGCTGGAGCACCTGTTGACCATCCAGGAGAGATACAGTGTCTGCAAAGCTTTAGAGACATTCTTCCAGCACAGGTCAGTGAGCGAAGGGACAGGGAGCAGAGGGTTACAGGGTTACAGAGGAATCTGTTAGCAAAAGAAGACATGGATTATTGAGCAAATGAAGGGTTAGCAGCGGAAGCAGGAAGTTACAGCTTAAGTTAGGTTCTGATATTATTTCCTATATAGGATGAAGGGATCGAGAAAGACGGGATGATGAATTAGCTCAGCACATGATGCAAACATGTGAGGCAGCAGGATTAAAATACCACTGTTATTCAACTCTATATGCATACAGCGTACACCCAACAACATAAATCATACCATAAGTGACATCTTTGTTATCCTCCCACCCTTTTCATTGCTCTCTCCCAGCGTCTCTTTTTCAGCTTTACATGGTACAAAGAATATAAAATAAACCCTTGCACTGAATGATAGTCAGCCATGAGCAGGAATTATATAAAGAAGACAGTGAGTGGATATGGAGCACGTGTGTTTGCAGGAACGTGGACACCCTGATCGTGGACGTGTTTCCAGTGTTGGACACTCCAGCCAAGCAGCTGATCTGGAAGTTCATCTACCAGCTGCTGACCTACGATGAACAGGAGCGCTGCCAGGGCAAGCTGTCTCGTTTCCTTGGCTACAAGAGCAACGGTGAGGCATGAAACGAATGAGAAGTTGAATTGGATTTTTATCATGATGTACTATCGATGTTTATCGTGCTTTTTATATAAATAGCAAAGTAGAGCCAATCTGACCCTGTGTGTGTGTGTGTGTGTGTGTGTGTGTGTGTGTGTGTGTGTGTGTGTGTGTGTGTGTGTGTGTGTGTGTGTGTGTGTGTGTGTGTGTTTTGCAGCATTATTAGAGCCTGACAACGGTCCAGAGCACCACCGGCGCAGCAGCTCCATGCGGGTGACGGGGTCGTCGTACCGCAACAACGTCCGAGAGAGGAGCTCCGATGACTGCATCATCGGGACTCACCTAGGAATGGGTACGCTTATGCACGGCAACGTCCCAGCGGGATAAACATGTTCAATGAGAGCCTGTTGTCCTTTAGCACAAAATCATTATAATTCCAGAAATTGTTCAGCTGGGTTTGATACAAAGGTTTTAAAAAGCCTTCGAGCTCCTTCCTGCAACACATCTGCTACAATATAACCACTTTAAGCAATTTATCTTGTCGTCGGGCAACCTTTCTTTGATGTAAAAGCTTTAATAAGCCACTGTAGGCTACAGCGCAAAGACAGCTGGAAGACAAAGTTAGCAATTAAAGGTAGAGCCGGTGAACATTTAGCTGATGAAGATGAAGATTTTTTTCCCTCGGGAGGCAAAAAAAGAGAGACTTGAGTGGGAACGTTGCTTCGTCACTGCTGGATGAACTGAAATGGTGTCGTAACAAGGTTGTTTGCCCCAGGTGACCAACACAGAATGTTAATGCCGCTTTAATGAAATCTGTAAAGCAAGAGGGATTTAAATGGGGTTGTTATTGCTAATAAGCTGTGTGCTTATTTAAATCTGTGTTCCCATCGTTATAACACAACTCATACAAGAGAAATCGACGATGAGACAGTAAATGGGGATTCCTGATGAAGTTACTGTACTATTCACCCGCCGCTACCTAAATTCCCATTGATCCAGGTCTTATCAGAGATAAGTAATGAGGCTTTATTTGCAGTGGCCAAGTCCCAGGTGGGAATGTGTGTAAGTGTTTGAGCTCACATAGGACTGCTACTAACAAAAAGAAAAAAAGTCATCACCAGGTCATACATTACATCCATTTCTCAGCATCCGTTTGCTTTTAAAAACTTCCCCAACCTCTCAGTTTGAAACAGTGTTTATTTCCTGGCTGTTTCAGGCTTCAGGTACTTTACTTTTCCCCAGTTTTCCATTACCATTGCTAACCCCCGTTGCGGGACCTGAGCTTTTTTTGCTCCTTCTGCGCTGTTCTGCTCTGCTTCATCCGCTCTCCTCCCAGGCTGGAGGTGGATGGTGGATGAACACGTGTCACTGTTCATGCTTTATTGTGCTTTAGGAATTCATATCGATGAATCCGGGAGCCCGGAGGAGAGGCAGTCAGGAGATGGAACCTCCTTCCCCGAGTCCCCTGACCTCAATCATGTAGGTATACCCGCAGCTTTCCCGCGCCTAGCTCCTCAGCGACTGGCATTTACGGAACGCTAGCTATGATCTCTGTGCTCTCTGGTCTCACTTGATTTGAAGGTTTGCTGATCATTACTATTACTTTGATAATTGGTCAGATGTGAGTCTGCAGCTTAACCGAAAAAAAAAAAAAATTAAAACACTAATAAGCAGCAGACCTTCAAAGAAAATGTGCCCAGCAATAATGTGCTAATGAGATGATCATGCCTTCATCTGTAGATGACAGGTGTGTATACGGAGCTGGAGAACGTGTACGCAGGAAAGAGTGTGCCTCCACTGCAGTGCGGCTCCTCACCAGAGCCCGAGAGCCCTCTCTCTCCCCTCACACTCCCCACCCTCACAGGTATTCTGGGTTCCTAAAAACTCACCGCATCCACACGCTTTCAGATACATGCTTTCATCTTGCTGTTTTAAGCCACCAGGGTCCCATATTTGCATAATGAACAGATAAAATGACATGCAAAGTGATAGAAGCCGATCAGTTTTGGGCCTTGGTGGCACGTGACTGATGCCATGTTTACATCATGATGAGATTTGGGGGGTTGTGGTGGACGATGTGTCCTTATAGGTGGCAAACAAGCAGAATTGCTGCTAAGTGATGCTATTTTTTTGCCAGTCTGATGTGAACATGGCATGGCAACCACTCAAACACACAAGCTTTCAGTTTATTTTTTTATTTATTTTGCAATGGTTACCTCTCAGAAGAAATAATCCTCCTGGTGACTACATGGTCTAGAATGTCAGATATTTACTAAGAGGAAAGATCCTCACGTCAAGGTGGCCTAAATATAAATCGAGGCCATCGTTGTTAATGTGCGTCTCTACAGGTAATCGTAAATCTGGCCTGTCCCTGTCTTGGAAGGAGCCTCTTCCCACTCCCGTGTATGAAATCCACCATCAAAGCAGCATAGACTCCAACCCTTATGTCAGTCTGGAGAGCCCCCCGGCCTCCCCTCATCACTCAGACAGCGGCCACAACGTGCTGACCCACCGCAAAAAACTGTTCACCTTCTCCCGGCCGCCACGCAGCCGAGACACAGACAAGTTCCTGGACTCCCTGAGCGAGCAGCTGGGCCACCGGGTCACTCTGGTGGATGACTTCGTGCCCGGGGAGAACGACTACGAGGAGGTGAGGAAGAAAAACAGGCGTTATTGTTTCTTAAGACGTGATTTTCAGTTATTCCACCGCTGAGCTGCCAGCTGTGAGAGGCAGAACTATGCTACAAGTGTTTTACCTTTATTTGGAGCAGGAGCAGAAAAAGTGGAACGCTCTCATTGTTGAGCCCTGACCCCTAGCCCGCAGTGGATTTTAAACCAGACTTGTCTAACAATTTATGGACCTAACCTTAAGAGTGAGTGACTTACTATTCAGCCTACAGCAGCCTATGCAGAAGGAGCTAGCTTCTGTAATGTTTACATTCTACAAGTATAAAATCTCCATTGATTAAACCTTCAGACTCTTGTAGGTGCTGGTTCAGTGAGAGGAATAACTGGAAGCCGTGCCTGCAATTAACGTGCGTCATGCATCACAGGATTATTATTATTGTCTATATTTCACATTTAAAGCTGCTACATTCATTACTTTTAAATTACAAGTGAGTTTAAATTTCAATGCAGAGTGCGAGTAATGCTGTAATAAAAGCTAATGCTGGTCATACTTTCACTTTCACTGCCACAATATTGATTGGGCCAGACGGGAAAATGTCATCCTGTCTGACTCAGTTGCACAGAATGTGCGCCGCTGCGGCGTGGAAGCTGTTAGACCACCGTGATCTCGATTTATATATTTAGCATGATAAGGAGAAAATCTGTTGTTTGTGCATTTGCTCCTTAATAAACAGTAAGCAAGTTGAACATTTAGAGAAGTATTAACGTTGTAGTGTTGCATGTTTACATTAGAGCACCTCTAATGTACGCTACAATGAACACTTGTGTCACACGAACAGATATATCAAGGTGGTTGTCATGGTTTCAGAAGAAGAGTTGTGCCTGTAAGTAAAACGATACTCAGTTATATCATAGTTTTATCTACATGTTTCTGTTTAGTAATCTGTATTTAGAATAAGTACTGGGCTTTTTATAGCATTGTCACGGTTCTTTTCCATTCACATTATGTTATATTATAATATATTGTATTGTTATTTTCATAGTTTTTATATAGAGGTTTGGAGATATTTAAGTGCATGGGTTTTAAATTCTGTAGATCAGCACTTTGATTTGATGTTATTTTGTAGATATTTTCTATTCTAAAAGTCAAAAAGAGAGAAAAAAAAAAAGCAGAATTTCTGAACTTGCTATGAAGTGTGATAAATATATTTTGGGATTACACCTGTAAATTAAAATCTCCTTTTTAAACAAGCAAACTTGAATTTGGCTAGTCACCCCTTCAAGATTGCATCTTCGTGCACCTCTGCATTGATTTTAGTGAACTAGTTAACTTTAACTTTATTTCTGGGGAAAAGATAGAGTTGTAGGGAGCCAGATCTGCATGGAGCTGAAGTAGAAGTTTGTGTGAACAGTCTGACCTTCCTGAGCAAGCTTGGACTTTATGTACTGAAAACTGCTTTTTGGTTCGCTGGTGGTAGCCGGACACCCACCTCTCACCAGCACAGATGGTTCAGGACATTAAAGCTGGGTCAGTCTGACACAGATGTCGGCTTTTAGCCAACGTTTGTGGTCTAGATAGAAATCACAGATGAATGGGACGTAAAAAGCAGCACTATTAGAAGTAGTCCAGAGGTGCACAAAGACAAAACCTTTCTTTAAAATAAATTGTCAGAGTTCCAAAACATTCTGATCGCACCCCGTGTCGCTTTTTCTGTTCAAATATAAACAGGCAGTGGAGTAAGTTTCAGTACAACATTTCAAGCAAACGTCAAAGCCGTAATGAACCTAATAATAACCTAATCAGCTTGAATAGACTGGATTTTAAAACGTAGAAGCTGTTTATTAGCCGTTTACTAGACTATGTGGAGGTGAAGGTGGTTCTCGGGGCTGATGGTGCACTCCTCCTCCCTCCAGATGAGCTTCCAGGAGGACCAGGAAATCGGCTTCATGCCCCGGCAGCTCAGCAGCGGCAGTGAGGATCACAGCAGCAGCGACGAGGCCTCCTCTCCCTGCTACTCCTCTGGATCCGAACCGATCCCACCACCTCCCACCCAAAGCCCCCCGCCTCCTCCGGCCTTGCAGGCTCTCATACCCCCTCCCATTCCGTTTACCGACCCTCTCCCACCAGTGCGCTTCTCACCCGAGCACGTGCCCCGCAGCCGGATGCCCTTCCAACCGCACCACCCCATCATCCCTCCTCCTCCACCCCCTCCGAGGACCATCCTGTCCTGCCGCTCTCCCCTACACAAAAAGCACCCGAGCAGAGACGAAAATGAGAAGACTCTCCAGCGCTTCCAACCCACCACCCGCCTCGGCCACACAACCCTGACCTCCACCAAAACCCTGCGCTCCCGCCCCACCTACCTCCCACGACAGTTCAGCCAGCCTCAGCCTATCCGCCAGCCCTCCCCGCAGCCCTCCCCGCAGCTGCTGCGGCCGAGCCAGCTCGTCCTGCAGAGGCACCACCAGCTCCACCACCAACACAGCTACCAGGGCCCACTGCCGCCGTCCCTCCAGGAGCACAGCCCATCCCAATGTCAAAGCCAGGGCCACGCGGGCTCCTCGCTGCTCTCGCAGCCTCCAACCTCTCACTCCACCCTCCCCAGTCACATGAAGACCTTGGAAACCACAAGGCAGGAACACCACACCTCCAAACAGGTAACATCTGCACTTTGTGGTTTGTTTGTTTTTTGTCTTGTTACTTGAAGTACAAATAAGACATCAGCACACAGAAATAGAAAATGAAAACACAAAGAGGTTCACTCCATCAGTGCTGCAACCAAGAGCGCTTAGCAACAGAGGTGCAAACTAGCACTTAAACACTCTGGTGCTAATCAAGATTCTGCATCATTTGCCCCATTTTAACCTTTTAACATCGCTCATGTTTGCCAGCAGCCAGTTTCGGATTTGATGTACCGTCTGATCTATAATCAACTTTTTAAAATCTATTTCATCCCCAAATGTGCCTTTTATGACAGAAGATCTATTAGGCCAAAAACCACTTAAGAGGCTTGATTTGAAAGTTAACGCCTTCAGTATGTTAAGTGTAGCCCAACCTTGACTCTGTGTGGTTTGACCTGTGGGACGTCAGAGGATAAGGAGAAATAAAAGGACTACATGACCAGTCTGAGACTGTATTCTTCCACCAAAACCCCAAATTCCCCCAACACTGTTCGTGAATTTAACATGATTCCAGATTTTAATTGGACTTCATTACTCGAGAACAGCATTCAGGCAGACCATCAACTTCATCCCGATAGGTCACATGATCTCTTTGCAACACAGTTCAGCTGATATTCTCCTATAGACCTGAGTGGGAAATCTATTTATTTTGTTTTAATCTTCTTTATCCTGTCCACAGTGTGCTGTAAGCCACTTTGCAACCCATCTCAACCCCAGTACTTCCTGCCATGCTCTTTCTAGCTTAACCTCGTGCTCTGTCCCCGGTTTTGCTGTTGCTTTCCACGACAGACCCATACCCTAAATAACTAATAATAGCAGTAATAATTTCTTTGTCTACAACTGCTAAAGAGTATACAAGAAACTTGTGAGGTCCATGCGCACAGTGGGAATATGATTCAGTAGTGAGAACTGCTGTCTTTGTGCTGAACTAGAACACTATGGCTTAAGTGTTAAGTAACTGTTTTTCCATCTTCAAGGCTCCACCACCACCTCCTCCACCATTACCTCCTCCTTGTGACCCACCTCCGCTGCCCAAGCCGGGCCAGCAAGCCTCAGACGTTAACCACATGAGTGTAAAGAGGCTCCGCTGGGAGCAGGTGGAGAACTCTGAGGGAACAATATGGGGTCAGGTGAGTGGTGATCTCCAGTTATCTTGCATTACCCTGTGGTTAGAGGCTGTACGGATACATATATGTATGGCTCTGTCGGTAAAAAAAGAAAACAACATGTGAATCTACCCACTCGGACTGTGAGTTTTCTCACTACTCCTACATATCTCCATCCATATTTGGAAAAACCTCCTTATGTGTCTCCGATGAGTCATCAAGGCAACAATGTTGTTTTTGTAAACAGAGGCTGTGCCAGACTTGATCTGCTTTTAGATGTTAAAACGTTGAGCCTTTTTGATCCC
Source organism: Maylandia zebra (assembly GCF_041146795.1). NCBI lineage: Eukaryota > Metazoa > Chordata > Actinopteri > Cichliformes > Cichlidae > Maylandia > Maylandia zebra. The sequence continues at coordinate 10,696,325 of NC_135174.1, read as the reverse complement.
AGCATATATTCCTATCAGACATGAATAAAATCTGAACACCAAACATAAAAGAAATAAGTTAAAAAAGCTGAGTTTGACTGTGCCTTCGGAGAGTACAGTGTGTCCTTGTCTGTGTTTAGCTCGGGGAGGATTCAGAGTATGACAAGCTCACCGACATGGTGAAGCACTTAGACCTGGACCTGCACTTTGGGACTCAACGCAGATCCAGTGAGTGATTTTGTAACTTTGTCACGTCTTCATCAATTCATACACATCAAGTCATCTTAACCTCTTTGTGTCTAAAACGATACATTTGCATTGCATCTGAATATATGTGTGTCTTTATTGACGTCGCCTGTTGTGTTTGTACCTTCACAGTTATGTTCTCCATTGGAGCTGCTTCATTCACCTGCACCTCAAATCCATTCTCCATACGGCACCATATCCCCCTCTTGTTTTCTGTCATGATTATCAGTAATAACACAGATCTGCCTATGTAAAAAACAAACCACACAACTTGCTGTTACCGATTAAAAATCATTTTATTGGCCTCTAATGGCAGAGTGTGTTATTAACCCACCAACCCGCCACGTTCAGCCTCTTAGACTTAGTTTGCGTATTGACCCCTGGTGCCAGGAGAACGCATCCTTACACTGTTTGTTAAAATTATCAGTCTCTCCTCCAGAGCCAGCCTTCCAGCCAGAGAACTTAAAAAAGAAAGACGTGGTGGAGATTCTGTCTCATAAGAAAGCCTACAATGCCTGTGAGTGCCACACAAACACGACACAAGGGTCGAGGATCAAGGATGTGAGACTGCAGCAAAAATACCTTTTATAGTTACAAAAACGTTGCACAAGTAGAAGACAAAGAACATCACTTAACGAAGGCCAAACATTTTCTGCGTAACTGATGTGGAAGAGGAATTATAGACACTATTTAGACAAGGTATCAAATCCACATTGTGCCCACAAGATAATATATAGCTGATAAACTTGATGAAAATTAACTGATAAAGTGATTAACCTGATAAAAACATGTTAGCCTGAAGTAGTAACGCTGCATCGAAGGGCAGGGTTCAGGTGAGAGCGCACTCAGACATATATATTAGCATAACAAGGATAATGGAACAGAATCAAGAGTTGAAAATTACCACTGACTCTGCAGCTGTTAAACTTCTGCTACTACTTATTCAGCTTCCCATGTGTGCTCTGTGCTTTTGCAGCATTTTTTTTTACCTGCTTGCATTTTAAGTTGCATTTGACCTCTCAGGGCCACCGTAATGGATACAGTTACACTGTTCAAGTAAATTAAAGGAACACTGGATGATCCAAGTGAGTTAAAGTTCAGGAATATCAGTTATAAACCATCATGAGTCCATTTCACCTCCCTTGGTTGGAATGAAGGTGAAAACAAGTGCACTGCAGAAGTAACAGCGAGATAACTCCCTTAAAGAAAATGGATTTGGCCACAGATCATTGCTCTCTCCTTATACCTTCTGACTGATTTTTCTCTAGATTTGCTTTGTGCTAACTGGTACCTGATAGGTTTGTAGCTTGAACCTATTCGCTGGAACGTTGAGGACAATATAATTACACAGCAAGCAAGTCACGAAGTAGGCAAACCTAACAGTACCAACAGGTCGTTCATGTTTCATTCACAAGGAAAAAGAGTGAGTCTCTACAAGAAGAAAAAGACATGTATATTTATGTTCTTCTTAGATCGTGGATCAGATTTGGCCAAATTTGATCAAAGAATTACAAAGAGTCATCTTACGTCAGTGTAACAATAGAGGCCAGTGTAGCAATATAGCAAGACAATGAAAAGTCTAAAAATGATGCCTTGCTTCTCTGCAGTTATCCAGATTGGACTCTTTGGCACAGCAACTTCTGTCTTCTGTCACGGCACTGCTAATTCACTGTTAATTAGCGGGTTTATGATGTGACTCTGGGTTTCAGAGCTACATGTTACAGACACATGGTAATAAATGTGAGTGAAAGACACGCAGATGAAGGGTTTGTCAGCAGAGCGGGAACACAGTGATCCTCTTTGGTACATAAATTCTCCACATTTCCCCCCGCCTACTCACCCTCCTCCTCCTCCCTGCAGCCATCCTCATCGCCCATCTGAAAATCTCCCCCGAAGAGCTGCGTCAGGTGTTGATGAACATGACCACCGACAGGCTGGAGCCGGCCCACATCAAGCAGCTGCTGCTGTATGCCCCAGACGAAGAAGAGGTGAAACAGTACGAACAGTTTGATCAGGACCCGGGCAAGCTGAGCGAGCCGGACCAGTTCATTTTCCAGGTGACTGTGAGGGAAAAATGTCAGAGATGATCAGACATGTTTTAAAGAGTAAAACTAAATGATTTAACATTGTCTGTGTTTCAGATGCTAATGGTGCCTGATTATAAGACTCGCCTGCGGAGCCTCTACTTTAAAACGACCCTACAGGAGAGGACGGAGGAGATGAAGATCGCGTACGATTACATCTACAAGGCTTCAGTGGAGCTCAGGAGCAGCAAGAAATTAGCCAAGATCCTGGAGGTATGAAATGAGCAGTCGAAATGAAAATAAATCTGTGAATATCTGTGTTAGCAGTGAATACTTACGGCTTTACTTTACCAACAGTTTGTTCTTGCAATGGGAAATTACCTGAACAACGGGCAGCCGAAGAGCAACAGGACGACCAGTTTTAAGATCAACTTCCTAACTGAGGTACAGCACGGATGTCTGTGCCTTCAACACGGTAAGCTCGAGTTCAGTGTTTAGTCGCTCATGCGCTTCTCCTTCTGTCTCTTAGCTAAGCACAACCAAAACAGTCGACGGGAAATCCACCTTTCTCCACATTTTGGCCAAGTCTTTGTGCCAACACTTCCCAGAGCTGCTCAGCTTTCCCAGAGACCTCACAACAGTGCCTCTGGCAGCTAAAGGTACAATGCTCTTAGTTAATAGTTAATATACAGTAGAATCAGGTGTGCTTCTTTTGCATATTTTATGCTGTTGTTACAGTTTGATTTGCATATTTCCTTTGAGTTTCAATGGGTTTGTTACCTCATCTCCAATATTTTCCTGTGACAGTGAACCAGAGGGCCATTACAACAGAGCTGAGTGACCTTCACTCCACCGTGCAGGACATCAGGGCGGCCTGTCAGAAGATCCAGTCTACCCCTGACGATCACTTCACTTCAGTCATGAGTGTACGATAAAACCCATCCATTTTCAAGGCTGGAGCCTATTCCAGCACACGCAGGGTGTACAATGGGTAGTTTGCATGTTATCACAAAGCTGAAACAGTAGGAACGACACTCAGATTAATGTCATAGGGAGAACATGCACACAAAGGCCCAGGTGGGCAGCAGGGTTGAACCCTTATACTGAGAGGTGACAGTGTTAACCGCTGTTCCACCATGCACCCCTACAGTAAAATCTGTAAATAAATGAATGCTGTTTATCAACGGTTAAGAGTTAAAGAGACACTCTTGTGTCTTTGCAGTTTCAGCTTAGCAAAGGAATCACTTGGCTGGCCCTGTCCAGTTCTCATCGAATACAAGCACTCTGATGTTTACTACCATACAGGTTATAATATAAGTGTAAAAAATATTATAAAAGCTCAGGAAAAACTTGACAAAATCAGCTGGTTTTGTTGTCTGGGTTCCATATTGTTGAAACAAGCGACATAATGACTTGCCCGTTTCGCACTGCTAAGCTAACCGTTTCCTGGTTGTTTAGGATAGTAACACAAACACAAATAATATGATAATGTTGCACTTCAACAGTCTAATTGACCACAAAGCTACTCATTCAAACATTTATTTGTGCACTGTATCTGTCTGACATTTAATCCGAATTTAACAAGCAAGCTCCTCGGTCTGTGGGAGGAAAGCAGGGTATTTGGAGAAAAACAACAAAGAAACAATACGATACATTCCCTGTGCTCGTGTTATTAGGTGTCAGTAACCAGGAGTATAAGAGGAAAGTCCAGACATATTTGTATGGACTCTCAATAGATATCAATAACATTTCCAAACCAGGACTACTTCAGTAAAAGAGTTGTTAGTGTACAGGTGGTGGCACCTTGCTTTGCCTCAAACAATTTTGTAGCACCCATCCATTATCATGGAGGAGTGTAAATATAGAGACAAGAGAAATCAGGGCATCATGGCAGCATCACTAATTGTTTTCTAAATCTTCACCCAGTTGCACCATTCATTAAGAGCCCCTGTATATTTGTATGTTTGTGCCCACAGACTTTCCTGGAGAACAGCCACCCTGCGATCCAGTCTCTTGAATCTTTGCAGACCAGAGCCATGGAGGAGTTCTCCAAGGTGGCCTCCTACTTTGGAGAGGACAGCAAGTCCTCCAGCACAGAGACCTTCTTTGGCATTTTTTCAGAGTTCGTATCCAAGTTTGAGGTGAGCTATTACTCCACTGTTCTCTGTCAAGGTGTTGATAGATGAGCAAGGCTAAATTTGACTTGTTCCAGAAGGTGACAGTCATATTTTGGATATATTCAGCAGGCGTGTGACAGACTCAAACCTACTAAACAATGAGGCATTCAAACAGTGCTCTCACACAGACCGGCTGCCTGCAGCTATAAACTGATTAGGCTGCAAAGCGGCCCTGTCTATGGAATAAATGAATGTGCTCTAAATCTGAAAATAATGGGGTAAAATGAGTATAAATAAGAGGAGATTATGGTTTTTCTTTTGCAGAGAGCTCTCAGTGAGATCCAGACTCCGGAAAACCCCAGAAGCCCCAGACTGTCTTCCCCTTTGGCCTGGTAGAAGCAAGAAATGCGGGCAGATGTCGGGCCAAACCGAAAAGGCCGGCTGGCTCAGTTTTCACTCTGCTCTCCATAACCAAAGTGCCAAGATCACACACAGACACTCAAACCAACGGGAACAGAGACCACGTCATCTATAGCAAACACAATGGAAATGCGCTGTATCTGTATGTAGATAAACCACAAGTTAACGAGTGCCCCGTGTGCAGCAGTGCTATTACTTCAGGTGCTGGTAGAGCAGGACTATTCAGGTGTCCACAGATCAATAGGAACTCCACAGCACACACGCAATACTCCCGCCACTTATCAACGTTATTTACATCTCTTTTTAATGCGCATTAATTGGTAAATTTGTAAAGATTGTTAGAAGGAAGCCTTTCAAGGCCGTTGATTGTGATGCTGCATTAAAGTGAGGTTTAAGCAACGACAACAACTGGTATGACTATTTACATGTTTATTATACGACTATATAAAGTTTATATTTTCTATCAGATCATATTTGAAAATTGTAAAGACGAAGCATAAATGTAGGCTGATGACAGTTATCTGGACTCAAGATGACTGACAGGTGTAGTTCAGTGTTAGTGTTTGATGGTGCGCTCACTGCCACCCATACTGCAGGATATATTTTAAACATTCAGAAATAGTAGACGGTAGGAGTTTTTAAACAATTTATGTCCAAATTGTGAATCTAGAACATGAATTGTATGACTTGTAGTCATATTTATTTCCTTTACTGTGACATCTATGATGAAAATCCTTTTTCTTTTCTCTTCTGATAGAGGCGAGTTAACGTCACACACACCCAGCTCTGGTCCTAAAGTGTTGAGGATCTGATGTCTATGGAAGCAAAGCAAGGCCGTAAAGATTGTAGAAATTTACAAATTTAAGTTTTATTAATATTTTAATTTTTCTTCTTCTTGTTATTATTATTATTATTATTATAAAATGTGTTAAAATAACTCAAAATGTCAAAACTCATCTTGCAGTGATAAAATCAAATTTGTCATTTGAACAAACAAACAGATCTGAAGAGGATTCTTTGGCCTGCATCCTTTAAGGTTACATTGTTATGTCAGTCAAGTGTAAACACTCTACCATGACAGCTCGCAATCAATTTTTTGCCTTTGAATTGTTGCGTTGAAGACTCGGATGGAAATAAAACGGCAATAAGATGGAGTCTGACTGCTATCAGTTTGCGATTGAAGGGGGTCAAGCCGGCAATCGCATGAAATCTGTTGATGTCAAAATTCACATAAAACAAAAATTAACCACTTGTATTCCCAGTCCAGCCAGAAGCCCATAAATTCCTCCACCACTAGTGACGTAGTTGCTGCAGGTTGGCGATTTAACTGCAAATCAAATAGGTGCTAGGCAACCTTACAGGAAGATAAACAGAATACAACCAATTGGCAAACTGTTGAGTTGAATTCCCTACTGCAAAGAGAAACCACACAGATGAGTTGCGCACACTGGCGTAGACTGACTCAGAGTCAGTGTAACATGCAATCTGTCTGCGTTTATAAATTAGATGCAGACTGCAATTGTTTGGAGACATGTTGCCTCCCACCAGGCAACCGGTCTCCAAACAATTGCAGTCTCCTTGTGACTCCTCAGCAGCTGGTCACTGCAACTTACAATCCATTGCAACATGCGCATTGACCAACTGAGTAAATGCAGCCCATTTGCACCCGAACTAAAGCCTGTGAACGTCCGCTCGTATTCATCCAGCATCACTGCTGTTCTCCCTGTGAGGACTCGGTGAAATCCACATTCATTTGCACATTTGTTTTGAGGGTTCTGAGTGACGTTTTGCAAACAATGCTGCACCTTTTACGGCCCGCCATCGGCACATCGTCAAATTCTGTAGTTTCAGAGCATGTGGGTGATTAGTGTCCTTTTTTGTTGTTGGCTGTACTCAAAGGTGAAAGCCAGCTTCGTTGTGAAGCGTGAGCTGTTTGCTTCTGGCAAACGGCTAATGGTTGTGCACTTTGTCGAGTCTTTCTAGTGTTCTGAATGCATCTCTGCTCCAACAAGTGGGCGGCCTCTGGATGAATGCGCGTCAACAGGGGGTGCGGGGAGGAAAAACACACTGTAAATGGACATTTCCTGCATTTCTGGTTGTCATGGTGATGTCATGACTCCTCTACAGTACAGTGTACCTGTAGCTGTGTTGTATTTCTGTTTATGAACTATTGAAATTGTAAATTCATTGTTTTTTGCTATGCACTGCTCGTTTCTTTCTTTTTTTTTAAATTGTATTCCCCTGTCCTCCAAGTCCCAGTTCACTTTCTTATCCAAGTGTGTCACCAGGAAATTACCGTTTTATTTATTCTTAATGCATAGCTTTAGTCAGGCTCACGAGGTGACTGTGACCTTGTAAAAATAAACAAATAAAAAATACACTCCTAGCTGCTACAGGTCTAGTAACGGTGTTTCTCGTCCCCGTCATTTGCATGTCGGTGCAGTTAATGTATAAAAGCTGTGCAGCTGGTAGCATTTACCCTCCCTGGATATTTAGGTTTAAATACACTTCTGTTAGTCTAGCTAGGTTAACTTATTGGTTCTCTTTTATAACCGTTTTATATGTTTTCATGAAAAGTTGCTAATGTTTTGTGATCATTTTACCTTTCTGTTTGCTTTCAGATGGAGGATATGTTTAAAATGTTTTAAATAAAAACAAATGCCTGAAAGTAACGCCGTTTGATTTATCTGTGCTTTCAGGTGATAGGTTTAGAGTGACCCACGTGTTGAACGCCCATTATTATCAGCTGATAGCAGATATATAAGTATCAACATGAATCAGTCCATGTGCAAATCTCTGCTGAATTCTAATCTGCAGTAAAAGGAAGAAAGCATATCAAGTATCATAAATCGACCTGCTGATATACAGCTGTTACTCTGGACGTGATAAAACACAGAGCGCCACCAGCAGCAGCACCTGACGTGACTGGAAACAGTACCCTCTCCACTCTTACTCCAGACTTTAGTCAATTTAAAATGTACTTTCATCTGAAAAGGGAACAACTTAGCGACAGTTTGGTTTTGTTAGCCCACGTAAAACACTTCATCTGGTTGGTCTTTGGTGGCTTGAGATTAGGGACGTGACAGCAGCGTGACGGAGGCTCTTGGTGCACTTACACCAGCTCTAATCCACTCCTCGTGAAGGTCTCCCAAGTTCTTGAATCGACTTTTTCCAACAATCCTCTCAGGGCTGCAGTCATCCCTGTTGCTTGTGCACCATTTCCCCTTCCAGTCATCTTTCCATTAATATCCTCTGTGGCAGCACTCTGAAGGGCCAGGCTTCTGTGGCTTACCCTCCTCGTGGAAAGCGTGGATAGTCGTCATGTGAACAGCTCAGTCTACAGTCAACTGAAATATTTTAATGACCCAAATAATCTTATTTCAGTTTAACCTGATTGTTTTAGCATAATTGCATATAGCCCTTCAGTGGCAACAGGAACAAATGTTTATAGGTAACATTTTGTTAATGCAATTTCAAAAAAAAAAAAAGCTTTTTAATCAGTGACATTAGCAATTTGTCACCCTTTTTAAAATCATATTACAGGAATATTTTAACCCTCATTCTTTAAGGCTGTTACAGGACAAGAGTCGAGGCACAAGACAATCAACCTGGAACAGATTTAAATAGTTTCTTCATATACTTTATTTTCTTTGGAAAGGAAAGCATTCATATTACATGTTTTTTCCCCCCATATTTAAGCTCACCAGACAGCATACATATAAAACTATGGAACTTAAAAATGCAGCATCATTATCATCATTTCTAGTTTAATGGCATTTGTTTGTTCTCTCAACGCACAAGGATAAGGCAGCAAGGTACAAGAGTGCACAGAGAGAGAAAGGAGGGGATCATAATGCTTTGATTGTCTCTGAAAAACACAACTCAACTTCTTTTCAGGGCAACTCCAGCATCCAAGACCTTCTCACCTGGTACCATGTTGGGTCAGCTCTCTAAGAACCAAAATCTGCATTTATCAGAGGCCAAAAAAATAATAATAACAATAAAGCAAAGTTTACACAGAAAATATAACAAAGCCATTTAAAATAAAAAAAAAAATCCAAAAACAACAGACCGGGCAAAAATCTAACACCACATCACTACTGAGATATCACAGCACCGTGTTCACTCAGCTCAGTGGGAAAGACAGAGAGAGAGGGGAAAAAACCCAAGCCCTCTATAACCGAGTTCACTAGAAAACCACTCAATGAGTCTGGCCTGCGCTCAAGTGCAAAATCAGCTCTTTATGCATCTTTCTGCTCAGGGTGATGTTTCACTACATTCGCTCACGCTCAGCCCCGCTGTGTGTAATGCCCTGGCGAACGCCGGAGAGCACACTAAGATAGACTGGAGAAACAGAAAGGCAAAAAATACTGACTGCATTCAGGCTGGGAGGGTCAGGTCGACCCCTGCTACGTCTGCTTAGAAAACCCAAAATATATTTAAATACACAACTTCTGCAGAACAATGCAGACGCGCACAGTTTCTTATCGGACACGGCCTGAAATATACCCGCTACCGACACAGCTTCTTAGAAATACTGTGGTACTAGAAGGGAATACCCCCCCCTCCATACAGTAAATGCGTATTTCATAGTTCTGGGAGGAACCAATAAGGCATGGTGCATATTTAAAGACTGCATTAAAGATGTCAAGCCACTAGGGAATGTATTTTTGTTTTAAATTGGTAAATAAATACAGGCAGGAGGAAAAAGAAATAAAAGTATAAAGGGGGAGAAAAGGGAAAGTTAAGTGTTTGAGACGACTGGAAACCTGCAGTCACAGCTACACTTCAACTGTTTTGGTTTCTATTCCATCCACCTTTTAAAAATACAACTTATTTATTTCTTGATCTAAGGCCATGTTCAACACTGAAAAATACTCACACACAGAAAACCCCCACCTCACACCAAATACAACTGAGTCCTATCAGTCCGTAGTTTGGCAGCTGCCCCACATTACCCCACCGTGTTCTTTTATATTGCCGTAACACCGTCTCTAACAGCAGTGCTGATCCATCATCTGCCCTTCGTTTCTGCTACGCTCTTCTTTGACGATTGTCTGGAGCTTGATCTGCAGGGAGTGCGGTGTAAAGACAGAGGGGCCGGTACATGTCGCAGGGTGAAGGCTTTGTATCACGAGTCTCCCTGCAAAAATCACATCTGGCAACATCATGGAGGTCGAAAAGACTGTCGGGAAGCGAGTGCCGATGACAGCTGAGACACACGAACTGCACTAAACAACAGTAGAAACAGTGGAAAACACCAATTGCATGTGGACTATAAACCAAAAATTTGGCATTTACATGACTATCACTCCTAGATTTCCTAGTACACTGTTTCACACGTATGAATTAAATTAAAAACAGAATGAAGCGAAGGAGCTGGGGGTTGCAAAGTGGCTTGCGTGTGAGATCCTTTAGCTGATGTGAGCTGGGATCAGCTCAGTTCTGTTAATTTATAGTGATGTTTTACCCCTTTTAGCTTAAAGATGTGTTATATAATCAATAACTATACTGACTGTAAGCTGTACTTATGGCATTTATAAAAGTGAAGACAACCAGTAGTAACGCTCTAAGACACACTGCCACTCATCTAGCTTACCCCCTATAATAATGTGATGTTAAAATGTGTGTGTAGTAGTGGGTAAAAATACTAATAGAGCTCGCATATAATAAACTAGCATGTCAAAGATTAATCATGTGACTGGAGAAATGTTTTATGTATTTTGCTGACAGGAAGCTGTTTGACCTCCATGATGGCCACCATTAGTTTGTTGTCCTTCATGACCAGGCACAGTTGGAGAGGTTCATCTTTTATACGAGGGCTGCAGATATGGGCAGGCGCCTCCTTATAGGACAGTGCTCTCGCTCTCCAGGTCACAGTCTTTAGGAAGAGGCGGCGAGGAGGAGGAGGAGGAGAAGGCGGTGGCAGTCGGCAGCTGCTGGTCTACTGCCGTGAGGAAAGGAATCACCGGATCTACAAAGTGGGACACATCATGGAAGACAGATTAGTTGCAGTGAGGAAACACGTAAGCTTAGTCACAATAGCAAATAATCTTTAGATAAAAGGAGATGTGTGTGGTAACAGCTGAAGCAGATAATTCCACTTACTGTTTATGTTAGCAAGGGACTGCAAATGGGTTTCCCATGCATGTAGGAATTCATATAAAACACTACATAAACATCCCAAAAAGATAAATGCCCACATGACAAACAGCAGCCATAATGGCAAACACGTGCCCGACGTATGAAAACACTTAAAGCTGCTGCAGAGCAGTCAAACTGTGTCACATTTTCCGCAGATTAAAACTAAACTGGAGCAGAGGTTTGGCAAGTGAGGAGTTCTCCAGCCAGCAGGTGGCGCTGTGCAACAGAGACTGACAAGCAGCAGTGCAACAAACCAGTGAAAGCAGAGAGAAAATGTAAAGTCCGGAAAGATGTTTCTGTTTAATTTTAGCTGGAAAACTCATTTGCATTTGAATGCAATTATTAAAACTAGGGCATTACACTGTTTTGGGGGTGGGTGGAGGGGTGGACATGATTCTGAATACTGGAAACACAAACATGCATGTTAGAGGTGCACATGAGTTAAAAAAATACAAAAGCTTAAAAACTCCACAACACGGATCACTTCATATTTCTGAAAATCTGAACGGAGTTTCCCGGACAGTGAAGGGTTTGAAAGCCTCGCTAAGAGCTGATCAGAGTTTCAAACCCCTTTGTTTGTGATTACACAGTGACAGCCGATGAAAATGACTCGTGAGCAATGACAGCTCTGATGCCAGACTGCCGTATTACCTGTAGTGAGACATTCACTTCTAGAAACATGTTTTTGAGAAGCAGTGGAAGATAAAGTGAACAGTTTAATCGAGTCCATCAGTGTGAAGCTCTCTGGTGTCTTTCCGTGTTAATGGAAAAAACACAACATTTTTAAAGTTAGTGAACAAACATAAGCCAAAGAATTCGGTGGAAAGATTTTAATGATTCGTGTTTCACCTTCAGGTATTTCTTTATATAATGGAGTAGCTAGCAAAGTCTGTATGGTACAGAAGAAGAAGACATTAATCCAATCCAACCTGTGGGAGGTGCTTAGAAAACATGGGGTGAAATGTGTCTCAATGACTCGAATGAATGGCCCACTATAAGTGGGTAAAGATCAGTGAGGCTATATTCCCTCTATACTTTGCAACTCAACTGATGAATTGAAGTTTGAGTGTTTAAAAACACAACATTTTCTTCTTTTCTTTTTTTAAAGATCTCAAGAGGAACAAATATTATCTGCAGATTTCTTCCTCATCATTCGACTGGAAGCAGCAAGTGCAACCGTATCAAATATCTGCTTTTCACATCAGAAGTGGGTTTCTCACTAAAATCCATCACACATCATGGGACAGTCGTGCATCAAAGTTTAAAAAAAAAAAAAAGGATGTGAAAGAGCCGGCAGGCTGTGATGATGATGATATGTATTTAAAAGGAAAAAAAAAAAGTGCTACTGCAAGTGTCAATTATCAACAAACCTCACAAGTGTGTCTTTAACCTGCAGAGGTATTACAGTGAAGAGTGTTAGAATTACAGTACATTAGTATTAGGTTAGTAATGACACTGTTACACACACTTCACATAAGAAACGGTACCCACCCATCATCTTGGTGCAGATCCCGTTGGTCTCATTGGTCACTGTGGTGGGTTGGGGCGGCGGGGGGATGTTGGGTCTGTTCCGTGGTTTGGGGACAGGCCGCGGCCGGGGAAGCGAGCCCGACTGGTAGGGAGATGGAGATGGGGATGGAGGGGTAACTGCATCCTGGCTGTTAGTGCAGGGTGGAGGGGTGTCTGGAGGGGTTGGGGTTCCCGGGGGTGAGGGGTCGGCGCTGTGCTGGTCTCCGCTGGGCTGGCCGAGGGATGTGGGCTGCACAGAGGGATTGGCCTGCGTCGGAGGTTCTGGGGGTGGATGGCTCGGCGCCTGGATCGGGGGCTGGTTACTCGAATGGCGCCGATGTGTGGCACTTGGATGTGAGGTGGGGGAGGTTACAGAGGTGGACGAGTGGCTAGACAGGGGTCTGGGGGTGGAACTGAAAGTCTGGGAGGAGACAGAGGATGAGGAGTGGTTTACAGAATTACAGGGCTGACTGGGTGGAGGGTTTGTGGGTTTGGGAGGAGCAGGAGCCTGCTTCTTGGTACCTGGAAGCAAAAGGTAAACTGCCATTATTGGTGGGAAACATAAATAAAAGTCCAAAAGTATACATACGATATCCATCTGTATAAGAAAATCTAGGCCCCAGTCCCACAGGCCTAGGCACCTTCTGCCAACCACAGGTCACGAGGGAAAGACGTGCATTCCCTGATCAATTGTGAGTAGCTGCTGGAACCTGAAGTGACCATTAGAGGAACTGTATTTTTTTGGGACTTGGGTACTGGCTTAATTTTTCACTAGCCATCAATCTCATACCATCTCCAAGAGCCATGCAAACAGTGATGGTCCCACCCTAAAGTCTGTTTGCATGGGTCTGGCTATTCAGAGGGAGGAATTATGGGAATTCAACCCATGCAGAAGCTGTACTGATGTCCTAAACATATTTAGATCTTTATTTAATTAGTATTTCTAAGCAATGAATGACTGACTTATTGCACCACTTTAGGGTGTAGATTCTTACCTCTGCGCATCATATGTGGACTGGGCCCCATGGATCCAGCCGCAGGGGTTCCAGTGCCCAGCTGGCCAGCAGCCTGGCTGCCTCCTCCAGAGCCATTCCTCTGGAGCGCAGGGGTTGGGGTGGATGTAGAGTCACGTAGCTTTGGGCTGCTTAAGAGAAAGAACACACACACACCAAAAAAAAAGAAAAAAAAGAAGAAGCTTTAAACCTTCAAGTTGGCCGAAACTGAGTAGCACATATGCAACAGCATCCAGCCTTGAATGTTTTTAAGAGCTATTAAAGTAGAATCAGATTTATTTTAGTAGTAGCAAACCCCTCTCATGTGCTGCATAGTATGTGCCACAAATATAATCTGGGAGGCTCATCTAAATTTGCTTTCCCAGTGGAGTCTGTAGAGCCAAAAAAGCTGAGCTGAATAGTGTCATCTGTCTGAAAATGAATGTTGTCTTTTCAGCAACTAAATCAAAGACACTCGTTCAGTCTTTGCATAACAGGCGCCAATGTCCAGGCTTTTCAAAGCAGATGAAGCCAGTTAGTGTGAGTTTCCTGCTGATTCTAGTGATTTGGGGAGGAAAGCAGAGGGATGGGAAGTCAAGAGGCCCTGAGAGCGACTGTTAGTGGAATGACAGAGGCCATTGTTGTGCCATTTCAGTGGGCTGATTTTAGAGTCGTCTGCATAGCTGCAACTGGTGGTGGCGTAAGAAAACTTGTGGTTTTGTTAGAGAAACCACCAGCTGAACTAAGGTGACCAAGAGAAGAGCTGATGTCTATGAGGTGCCAGTGAGCCATGCATTAATAAACCTCTCCACTTTATGCAACTAATCAGATTGACGTTGTGCGTTTACCGACAATTCACTAATGTCTTCCTGCAGTTCGAACCCTGAAAACATAAAAGCATGCATGTGTGCTTGTAAGGCATGCTACGTTTTTGCCACCAGCAGCAGAGATGCAGGGAAACACCTCTTACCTGAGCTCCTCTGTGTGCTGGGCTAGAAGCTGCTGAGCAGCTGCAAGAGCAGCAAGACCCTGTGCCAAACTTTGCTGGAAAGGATCAGACCCTGAACCCCCAGGTGAAGCTTGTGACTGGGGCTCAGCCGAGGCCTGGGGAACCTGCCCAGCCCCGTGTCCCTGTCCCTGAGCCTCCACGGGGGGTAAAGGAGGCTGGAAAGCAGGTGAAGTGTGCTGCTTTCTACCTAAAGTGTTACTGCCTCTACGAAGGGTGTGGTCCGAGTGCTTGTTAGTGGTACTACACAGGGATAGCAGGGAGACGGTGAAGGAGAGAAACAAAAACCACCAAAAGAGATTCATGATTAGGGCAGAATCACCACAGCATAACGAGAAAAGTGACCGGATTATTTACACCAACATTATCTAGAAGCATAAGAAAGCAGCTGGATTAAAAGGCACAAATGAATCAGAGTGATCAGCGAGCAACTTCTGGAGGATTACTTGTCTTTGCGTCCTGTGTCGTTCTCTGGTCCCACCATGCTGCCAGGTCTCTTCCTTTCAATGGTGCCGGAGTCATAATCTAAGTGATTGTTGTGGTTGGATGCAGGTGTGGGCATCACAAACATGCCAGAAACATTGAACTCCACGTCTATAAAAACACAGTTAAGAAAAACAGGTTAAACTGTATAAAGAAAGAGTGCAGGTGGGTGTTATAGCGCCCCCTTTTGGTTAAAAAAAAAAAAAACAGCAAACGAACAATTTAACGTAAATTTAACGTTATTCACTGTAATGCACAGAATGTTCAATCAATCCATGTTTGCATTCTTTACTTTACGCTAGCTTGTGACCTGTGATAGAGGGAGAACCTAACTGAACAAGACCATGGAGGTCTCGGGTCGTTATCCAAGCTTGTTAGACTGAAACACAGAAAACACTCATTTTTATGTGTAAGAAGAAGCAGATGTTGCCAGATGACAGATGTTTACTTTGTTTATTCTGACACAAACATTAGCCTATTATTCAGTTTACATTAGGCTGGAATGCTCCAAAAACCTCTCATAAGCTGCTCAAAAAGACAATTCAAATTTAACTGAACGAAATTAAGAATCAAAGATTTGCCTGAAAGTGTTTGTCTACAGACTGTGAAAGGAGTTTCCACAAACAGAGTCAGCAATTTACCAAAGTCCTTATTATTGTGAGGTGATAGCTCCCACTGTCTCATCATCCCTCTCTGTATGTGCACCAGAGATGCTCAATTATGGCAACACTAGTAATATATCATCTCTGCCTAAGATACAGGCCCTCAACAGAGACTATAAGAGAGGCTTTAACTAACCTGCCTGTGCAACCCAGACAAATATGCAGCTGCCTCAGAACTTTACATACATCCAACATCAGTATGGATGTCATGGTATTTCTGGCTTTTCATGATTTTGTTAAACAGTTTTTTTCCAGGATGCAATGAATGCACACCATCCATCCTTAATGACTTTAAAAAACAAGAATTGGATGAACAAGTCTTTGGGATTTTCTGGAATCCACCAAAAGCACCTGGTCGAGGTGTGACTCTCTAAGATATTAGTGGGGGCGTGTGTGTTTATTTAACCCAGCATGTAAACTACTGACTCTGTTACATATTAACAGTAAGAGGGAGTTTTACTTTCATTTAGTTCTTCAGTTCACTGGATTTGGTGAGTGTTTAAAGCAACTTGTATGTATAAGACATCTTCCAGCCAGCCTCTAAAGTACGAAAACTGTTTGACCTTGGTCATCTTATCTCAGTCCCCTTTCACTCCTGATTATCGGCCTTGCAAGGCAATCAATATCAGCTGCCTTCCCCATGACTGCCGTATATACTGATAGGACTAATGGCTTCAAAGAAGGTAAATAAGGTCAGACTGAAAATAAGCAGCTATAGAGGAAACCCAAGACCTACCCTCAGGAAAGAACCAGTCAGCATGTTGGATAATGGGCTCAACAATGGCCACCACGTGCACAGAGGTAGCTGCAGCCATCTCAGCCAGACTCCTGGGTGTGCATACATAGATGTGCAAAAATTAGATGCTTTCTGACATAATGAGGGATGAACTGAAATAAGCTTAAATAACAGACTATCGTTTCTACGTTTTCTTCACCACCCTAGACTAGGCTCTGACCTCCCAGACACTGTTACATCTCCCTTGTTTTAAACATGACTGACAAGTAAGCTGCAACAGATTATTCTGTCTTGCCCGCTCACCCTTCAGTCTTGGCCCAGAGCAAATTGGGTCCCAGGACAATGGAAATGTTGCTAGGGGTCATTTTGTTCTGCTCGCTCTCCTGAGCCAGTTTGGCTAAAAACTTCACCAGATACCTAAAAGAAAACACGGAGGGCAGAGAGCTGAGAATAGTCTTGCGTGACAGACAAAAGCAAAATCAGTCCCTATGTAGGTTTCAGCGACTGACCTCAGGTTGTTTTTGTTGTTCTTTGGTAGTTTATCACATACAACCCAGAGCGCCTGGAGCCGTTTGTCTGGGTCTGACACACTAGAATGATAGAAGAAAGTAGATAAATAACAGCACAGCTCATTATTTATGGAAGACATAAGAAGCCAAAAATATACATAAAAATATGTATTTCAAATCCACCAAAATAAAGCATTAAAATTTAATTATTTATAGGTTTCACATGGCAAATTTAAAATTGTTTATATAAACTACCCTGCTTTTATTTTAATCAAATTCATTTGAGAGTTTTTGTCATCATTCTCACTTCTCACATTATACAGGAAACTTAAAGAAGCATATTAAAAACCTTTGATTACATGTTTATTTATCAACTTTTGAAGTTTCCGTCCTTTATAATTGCTGGTGTAATCTCCAGATGGCAAGTAATGTGCTGTGCAAAGATAGATTGAGCAGGACTATTTAGAGCCTTGCCTGGATGCCTGGATCCATTCATCATAAAGCTGGAAGGTCATTAGAGGTTCAGGGAGTTCCCTCAGGTAGGACTTTAGTGCTCCTGTAACCACACATGTGCACAATAGTTTTATTTAAAAACACTATTACAGGCAAAAATGTAGATGAAATAAAATCGAGCCGCTACGCCATTTATCAGTTAGAATCGTGAAGAGTGAAATTGAACTATCCCTGAGTTTGTCACTGAAATATGAAGAAGAAAAGACAAAGTTTGAAAGAAACATTAATTATAATAAACAGCAAATATTTGCTTGCTTTTTAGATTTTGGTCCAAATTTTACACTAAGAGATACAACAGCTGAAGAACGGTGCCGGTTTGGAACGTACCAGCGACAGCGTGGGGGTCAGAGTAGAACTCCTCCAGCTGTGAAGTGGAACAGTCGAGCGCCGCCTTTAGCTTCTTTAACTTGGATGCCCCTGCTGCAATTCTGAATAGACCCTGACACACACACACACACACACACACACACACACACACACACACACACACACACACACACACACACACACACACACACACACACACAGACAGTTACAGACGGACTCTGTATCCACTACGTATACTCCCTCTGCCAGCTGCACACAATGAAACCTTAAAGCAGGCAAACAAACACACCCACCAGTCACAGCATAGCGAGCTATTTACTTTACACATAAACAAAGGCTGTCTTCACACCATAATGACACAGACTGGGCTCACAGAGGAATGAATCAGGAAACAAATAATGTGCTTTGGAGTTAACACTTGCCCTCTTTCCTCCCTCCCTTTTTACACAATCACAGGGGAAACAAAACCTTCTGATTTATGGACAGGAGACGACCACGTCCCAGCACATTGTATTCTAAATTTGTATCAGGGTGGAGAGACGTAAACATTTCATGTCTATTCGCGTTCATCATAACATGGCGACCATTTCTCTGGAACAGCGTTACGGAAAATCATTTGCAATTTGCCCATCTCCTTAGATGTTCGTGTAAACAAACAATTAAAAGCTTAGTTTCAATTTTCTCAATGACCAGTCGAGCCGTTTATGCCACTTCTAATTAAAATGCCAGCATTACTTTTAGTTCACTGGTTAAAACGAGTAATAAAGTAAAAGCCAATAAGCTCATCAAACTAGATAAGAATTGATTTCTAAAACGAGCATCGACAACCTATCAAAAGCATTAAAAAGAGGCTGTACTAAAACCTCTTATAGAAATCAAACTTTGGCGGGAGCACACTGAGTAAATGCAGAACAACATGGAAGTCTGTGCTTTCTTAAAGCGATATGTCATCCCTGATAGGTTCCAGTCTGATAAAGAGCACAGAAACTGCCCTCACCATAGTAAGTGTTCACTGCGGTATGATGCTAATAAGATTGCTGTTCTTATTTATTTGGCTTAAGTGCAGCTGTTGACAAGACCGATCCCAAAATCCTCGCTCACTCTCTGGAGCAGTGCGTCTACGTTTTTCCAATAACGTTCTTGAGTGGTTTAGATCACATATCAGCACCTTTGGAGATCAGCTGTCAAACAGTCGTAACACTTCCTGTGGTTCTGCACGGGCAGTTGTCTCGATCAGTTACTGTTCTCATTATGCATGCTGCCACTTGGCAACCCTATGAGACAGCAAAGCACTAATCACCGTAGTTATGCAGCTGATACATGCTACATGCTAGATGACAACTCCCTTATTGCACTATTTCCAACTGATATTAACAAACGGACGAGCACATTTTAAACAAGCAAAACAGCAACAAGACAAAAATGGAAATTCTTCTAAAGCTGCTTTGGGCTGCTCCCTTATACACTGTTCAACTGCCCCTTAAGGCAAATATCTAATCATAAGTCAGCAAATGAATTAATTTATGTGCATAGACATGATTAAGATGACCCGCTGAAGGTCAAATGAAGCATCAAGGCAGTTTAAGTGGCAGATGGGCTGGTCTGAGTATTTCACAAACTGCTGATCTGCTGGCATTTTCCACCACAGTGCCACAAGTCGAATGACACAACCATGCTAACAGAGAAGCAACAGTAACTCAAATAACCACTCATTACAACCACTCCATGCAGAAGAGCATCTCTGAACCTTGAACCCGATGAGCTACAGCTGCAGAAAGCCACACTCGGCACCACCCCTGTCAGCTAAGAACAGGACACAGAGGCTACATTTCATAAGAGAAAAACATGGCCTGGTCCAATGAGTCTTGTTTTCTATTGCAACATTTGGATGGTGAATCGGATGTAAAAAACATTGTTTCAGGATGGTGGTGTAATGTTTGAGGGATATTTTTGGGCCACTTAGTACAGCTGAACATTGTTTAAATGCCACAGCTTGAGTATTGTTGCTGACCTTCCTTTATGAACACGGTGTACCCATTTTCTGTTAGCTGCTTCCAGCAGGATAATGCTCCACGCCACAAAGTTCAAATCATGTCAAACTGGTTTCTTGAACGTGACAATGACTTCACTGTACTCAAATCACAGTCACCAGATCGCAATCTAATGGAGCACGTTTGGGATGTTGTTTAATGGGAGATTCATATCATGGATGCACAGCCAAGAAATCTGCAGCAACTATGTGATGCTATCATGTCAATATGAACCAAAATCTTTGAGGAAGGTTGCGAGCACCTTACTGAATCTCGGCCATAAAGCAACCACTTACTAATAAGGTTTAACTGAAAGGATCTGGTGACCGTATATCTTACTTCAATGATCCAAAGCACTTAAATTTTAATCAGTATCTCGTCTTCACTCCCTGCCACAATCTATAACTTCCATACCTCTTCCTTCATGCCCGTCTCTAGAAGCATCATGACACAAGCCTCTATTGGCAGGGCGATCTCCCTCCCACTCCTCTTCAGGTGTTCATCCAAACCAGTGCCAAACGCCGGCTTTTCCGTCCATGAATCTGAATGTAAAGAGAGTTAATAATAAATAGAGAGGAGAAGAAAGGAGCAAAGAGTGGAATTAGAAACACATGAAAGACCAGATTATTATAATTGTAAAATACATATAAGTGTGAGTAAGGCCTGTTACTGGTTTGGATGGTAGATATCTGGGTCAAAAACTTCCCTTTGGGCCATTTTGTTAAAAAAAAAACAAAACAAAACAAAAAAAAAACTCCCCTTACAAGGTGTCGCCAAATAATAACCACAGGCTCTCAGCCAACAGAAGTGACTGTTCTGTAATCTTTATGTGTTTATGAGCGAGTGTGAGCACGTGAGCTTAAAGGCAAGTAAGGAGGGAGGGCCGGGGAAAGAATTTTGGGGTGGTGTGGGGCGCTCCAAAACCAGGTGGGTGTGTGTGGAGCTCATGAGTCATTGCCACATGCTGGGAGACCAGGCTAGTCTGTGTAAGACCACATGCGTTTAATGCAGAAAAAACAAACTCCTTGAACAAGACACAGCTAAAGAGTGCACGTAAGATGAAAACAAACTGAGAGGAGACATCACAATCCTAAAATTCTCAGAGTCGAGGACTGTTGTTTAATGTCAGGACCCCTTTAAAGGTATAGTCAGTCATTTTTAGAGTTTATTTAATAGAAAAGAAAAATACCGTACTCATAAATATGATTATTTATTACATTTTCCAAAAAACTGAACTTAGAATTAACCCATTAAATATACAAAGGAGCGGGCACAGACTGGTGGAAGCCCCGCCATCTTCAACAACAACAGCTAAGTGAGCTTTCCTGACTCATCACACTGCATTGGATACCTTTTTCAAAGTTTTGCAGTCTCCTCCTCTCCCCGTGAATAGACGAGGATGAGCAGCTGAGGTAAACAGCGCACTGACCGCCTACACACTACAGATGAACGGCAGCCAGAGTTGTTTGTCCTAAAACGGCCACCGTAGCTAGAGGCATGGAGTTAATATGCAAAATACTCCAAAATATTTAATTAACACATATCCATTTTCATTTTATTCCTGATCTATTGCTAAGTGTTGATAATATTCAACTATGTTATAATAAATAGTAATAGAAACAGGGCCAAGTGATTGTCCTAGAGCAGCCAGCGTCGTTAAGATTATGCACTCGAATCTGACAAGGTAAGAAGACAGAATTCAGTTGACTGCAATCTGTAATCTATTGACCATCTAGTGGTGATATTTTACACGCTGTACCTTTAACAATGTCAAAACGTGGGGAAGAAAAAGAGATTGGCGGGATGTAACTGAAAGCAGTGGTTTTGGATTTCTAGAGTCAGCTGAGAATGAAAACTTGATTCTCCTCATTGCAAGTCAGGACACATATGAGTGAATTTCCATGTAAAGTAGATATTTAAAAGGGGGAGCCAAAAAAACAGGTAAAACAGAGGTTGCTGCTGGGAAGGAGGTACAGGAGGTTCCTCCAAGAAATAAGCAAAAGGGTCACGTCACATGTTATGCATGGGAAAGTGACTTTTATTTTCCCCATAACAACGTTGCACTATTTTGTGCTAAACAGGTGTGTGTGCTTAAAGCATGTTTGCATATCTTATACCTTGCTGAGCCTGGATGGTTGGCAAGACAGTCTCCAGAACAGTGAGAGACTTTCTGTGGTAATCTGCCTGAGCTTCTAAGAGCTACAGAAACAGAGAGACACACACAGCAGAATAATAAGAGCAGTAAAGTACATGACAGCAAAGTAAATACAAACAGCTTGCCAAGCATCCGCCCCACAGCTACTCTGCAGCTGTGAATGTTCCCACGGAAAGTCATGCAACAACAGCGCTGGCTTGTTGACACAGTGAACTCACCGTTACGAAATAGTGGGCATAGTCGCCTTCTTTTGAGAAAAAACTGTACATGTCGGCAGCAAGCTGATCCTGTTGTAGAAGAAACAAAAAGGCATGATGTTAGATATATAAAGATGATGTTAAGTTATCATTTATAAGGGAAAACAGGGGAATTAGTGAGGCTATTAAAGAGGATCATATCTACTAATGTCATCCCTCGAATGGAAAAGTGCTTCAGGTGGCACAAGTTCAGGCGTCAGTGGCCGGTTAAGCTTCGCACGACTCATAAATCCTAAGTTTTACAGAAAGTTCTGTACGTCCTGGACAGAAACACACATCATGGAGTCATGACACTAAAGTCACCAGTGACTCAGTTCAGTAGATTCACACAAACACACAGAGAGCTGACAGGACAGAGTCAGTTTGCATGCGTCAGCAAACCGGCCATTCCAAGGGTCTTGGAATGTCCAGTTGTTGCTCTAATGAGTTTACTCCCAGGCCTATTTCCAGTTTCTTTTACTCAGATCACTTTAACTCTGCTATGTGATTGCTTTTAAGCCTAAGTAGTCTTAAACACAACAAGTAGCCATGAATAAAGTAGTCTACATTTAATGGCATCAGTTGAGTTACATTATCAATCAGGTCATGACCTTGCAAGTGGCATTTCTTCGATACGGTCCTGATTTGATGATTTGACATGACTGGTAGTTTGCCTTGATATAGACTTGCAGAAATGAATCAGTATGTTTGCACATAAAGATTACCTTGCAAAGCTCCACTTTGTTCATGGCCTCATCCACCTCTTCCTTGAGTAAGTCAGCCTTGGCCGTCAGTGCTTGAGTGTTTGTTCCTGAGATTATTGACTTGGTTGCCTGCAACCATCTGAATACGGAAAGAAAAGAGGAAAAAGCAGGAAATGCAGACGGCAATCTGAAATGTGGGCACTGTAAAAAAGTTAATGCCTGTGAATAAATGTGATTTATGCTACTGTGTTAGCAGTTCCAGGTATTTTAGAATGCATCGCCTAACAAGCAGAAAGACATTCAGACACACCTTGCTCTGGCAGAATCATAGTCCAACACCAGTTTGGCCAGCTGTTTCCTCTGCTTCAGGATGTTAGGGATTTCCACCTAAATGAATGGTTAAAACACACCAAGCTTAAGAAAATATACCTCTGAAGAAGACCTGCAAGGCACTGCCACTGATTTTCCTGCATGACTATTGGAGGTTTAATAAAATATGGTAATTGTTAAATGGACTGGTTCTTATATAGCACTATTGTACTCTAGTTACTAACTCAGAACAGCTTTAAAAAACGTCTCATTCACTCATCCACACAAGCACTTTTTCTATGCCTAAGTGCTTACTATCCAACATTCACACTCTAGTGAATTGATCAGGAGCAACTCGGGGTTCAGTATCTAGGACAAGGATACTTTGGCTAGTGTTATGAGGGCTGGGATGTTTCGAAAAACACAGGACAATCACCATAATGGGTCACTGCTCTAGCAACTAGCTGCTTTTTACTAAAAAGCTTTCGTTCATTTGGAGTTGGGCAGCACAAAGCAAGAGAAAATTAATCATATAAAGTATAAATGACACCAGTTAAAGTGGAGAAATGGGTGCAGCTGATATTTTAGCCATTCAAAAAGCAGTTCCTTTATATTAAGTTAATATTAATGCGTAGGGTTTCTGACCTCGGCTAACTGGCTAAGTGGATCCAGAACGTCCTTCTCTATCTGCAGCTCATGTTGCATCAGCTCTGATGCCAGACGATTCTCTGCATCTCCGCACACCTCCATCATTTTCCTATTGACAAGCACATGAAGAGAGAGAGAGACAGGCCTGTTAAAATCAAGCAAAGTCACACATATGCCTCATTAACATATCCGCACTAACAGATGTGGATGTTAGGTCTTCTGTAACCAGTGTAATCACACGTGTTCTTTGCAAAATGGAATTTACATAACAACACAGAAGGACCACAGTCTGCGTAACCAGGCCTTCATCTGTCCACAGCCAACAGCTGAGAACAAAACCAGGTCACTGATGTCATCATTTGTAGCCGCTCAAAGCCAGGAGCACAAAGTGACCTAGTGACACTTTATCTACGAGTGAATCAGTTTTGAGCTGCAGTTTTCCCAGATATGAAACCTATAAGCCTTGACACGAGAAACAGCGAGTTCCAGATATCAATAAAACTGTTGGCATGATTGAATCACATGTGCAAGCAGACTCTCATACTTCCCCTTCCTTATTCTTTCCAGACAGACTCATAGCTGCAGTGTAGATTTGTAGACATCTACTTTCTAGATCCTCAACTACTCTGCGTATGAGCACCAGAATAGCTGATCTGATTCTTCTGTAAGGGAACTGCTGAAAGCCCCTGACAGACAAACAGAACCGGGAAGGCCGCTTACCCTGAATGTGAGACCTTGCATTTCACACTCTCTGGGGTGCTTCTGCTCTATATCGGCAACCGTTGCCCAGACAAGGCAATTAGATTTCTGGTGTGTCAATCAATCACACACTCACCCTATTAAGGAGTCTTCTCCCAACTGGCTTCCACCTTCAGTCATTGCCTGGGACAGTGCCGTAAGGGGAAGCTTTTTCTGTTGTGTGTTTAGTGGAGGAAAAAATGCAAACAGTGATTAGATGCGGGTGCACAAACACATGAACTTATGCATACAAGGTCAAGCCAATGGAAAACTGGTTTAGGACTTTCCATTGAACATATCAAGCGTAAATTCAGAAAGAGGAAGCGAGCTTTTTGAGCAGAAGAGGGAAAAAAATAGACCATGAATACAATTTAAGACGAAAACTAAGGAAGTGACACTTCTGCTAAATGACAGCTTATTTTTACAGTTATATGATTTACATCAGCGAATAAACACTGATGTGTGTGCAGCATCCTGTTTTTAATCGAGAGAATCCCCAAAGCCGAGTGTGTCATGCATAGTGAATGAAGATGACAGATGCTGGAAATGGGAAATGGAGCAAGTGGTGCTGAGGATTGGAGAAGTGGAATAAGTGCTTTTACCTGACCATTTCCTGTATAGAGGCGTGGTACAGACTGAGGTGGATATTTTGGGTGGTGTAGGGTAGAAAAACAAAACAAAAGAGAAATTATAGATTGTGCTTCCTACTGTGGACACATTCAAGGAAAAAATATATATAAATAAAAAAGAACCCGACGTGTGTGGGAGGAACAGCTAAATCCTGCAACAGCTGCTTGATTTGCTTTAACAGGTTTTATAGCCACAAGCTTGATGGCTTACATGTCTCTTCTCTGCCTCTGCACCGATGTGTCCCTGTAGACACGACACCATCTTTTTGTGTGTGTTGTGGGACACCACGCGTACCAGCTCCATGCGCCGTTCAATCTGTGCACAAGACATACAAGAAGAGATTTTAGGCAAATAAAGAGCTTTTTGCTGAGGTAGAAAGAGCACACTGAGAACACAAACACCCAAGAAATGTTATACTTTATCACAATTAGAAAAGGAGACAACCATATTTTTATTTATAAAGCGCCAAATCACCACAACAGTCGTGTCAAGGCGCTTTGTATTGTAAGGTAGACCGTACAATAACGCAACAGAGAAAAACACAATGAGCAAGCAGTTTGGTGACAGTGGGAAGGAGAAACATCCAGCAGAACCAGGCTCAGGCACTCCTTTAGAGTACTTCACATGACTCATAGCCACCACGTCATCCTCTACCTGCCTACATTTCATTTATCTTCTGATTGGCTGCCCATCCCAAACAGAAGGTTTAAACAGCAGCTGGGTGGGTCTGCAGTGATCACAGTCAGAACCAATGAGAGGGATATTAGCTGTCACTAACATTATATAGAGCCACAAGCTAAATAACTCAGAAGTGACCGACACCCAACTTCCAAGGTAACTGGAACGCAGCAATGAAGATTACAGAGAGAAAATGCAGTTGATACACAACTTGACACAGCTCTGCCCCCCACTAGCAGCTGAAGTAGCGTATGTTTACAACACTGAGCAACACTTTAAGGTAACTTGGAAAGTGCACATGTTAAATGCTAAACATTCACTATACCCGATAGCCGCTGTGGCTAATAACAGAATAATTATGCAGCAGTTAGGCAGCAAAAGTGATGAATCCTGCCCATAACCTGTCAACTCAACCGATTAGCAGTTATTTGTGTCGTTTTCTGTTAAAATCCCAGACTGAAGCTGAGGAAGTCTATCAGCGGCTAGACAAGCAGTCGGAGCCAACCTCTGATAGCGTGGAAATATGATGCCAAGTAACCAGAAGCACAGCACGACCTCAGACAACAAAACTATTTTCCTCGTCTCTGCACTACCTAAGAGAACATTGAACTGTGTCACAAATACATTACACTTATGTTACTGTACGTCCACCACTGTGTTAGACAATTTAATAGTGCTGTCACTGATGTTATTGTCTGTACTGGCCTATGCAAAAACTAAACGTAGTATCAACTACGCTAGTGTCAACCACTGTAAAAGGAAAAGTGTAACCAGCCTCTTTAAAGAACTTTAGATTAATCTCATCAACCCCACTAACTTGTCATCACAACCCAACATGGCAGAGCGCCCAGCTGAGGGCTAATGAGCTCCAGCTCCATGCAGAAATATGATTTGTGATGGCCTTGTCAGGGTCAGGGGTCAAAGTTCAAGCGTGACTGATAAGGCCTGCTCCTGCGGAGCAACGCTGGAATGTTATCTTCGAAACACGTGACTCATCGGAAATGTCTTCCCAGCAGCGCCCACCGAGATGTGACCCATGGCGAGCAGCTCTTTGGCTTTGAAAAGGCTTTTTTGATTACACAGACTTTCTCCTGTTTACTCAGTTGACTCCACAGATCCACTCTGTGCCTTTAGCCTGACACCAGATATAATACTGTCATTGATTGAAGTTACAGCTATTCAGGCTGAAGGACAGAGGCCAACTGAAACGCCCCAGGGTCACTATTCACTGTGCTTGTCGTGCCAGGTGTCTGACTGCGATGGTCAGCGTCAACATTAGGCCGACTGTCGCTATGGAATGGAAGGGCTGATGGCGAGTTACTGTTCACATGTACTTAGAAGCCTGGTGAACACAGCGTGACAACGCAAGGGATTGGTTAAAGTTGGCCTTACTTGTGAAAAATGGGAAAGCAACTTCACAGAACAGGTTTCTACTGAAGTGAGAAATCAGAACTCTATAAATGTCTCAAAGCGCTAAACATGCACTTACGAGATGTTCAAATTATAAAGGGGAACAGTGAGATCTAGACGGTAACACGAGCAGAAATGGAGGGAGGCGACTTCAGGAGGAGGATAAACCAAATACCGCACAATTGTGTTCCAAAAACAGAACGGAGTCGGAACGCAGGAACTGCACAGCAGATATCCGCCTCCGTGTGCCGCCCCTTCCCTCCCCTCTCCTTGTGCTCTTACGTCAGTACCGACCCATGGTGGCCCCCGGCATTCCTAAAACAGCTGGCTTAAATACAATCTAACCAAAACACACACATGAACACAAGGATACACGCGTTATAGGCTTGGGAACAGTGATTAGACCCAGTTCATTTAGTGCCTGGTACAAAAACATTCAGGGGATTCCCCTCTAGAAGGGCCTAAATTCCTGTGTGGGTGTATGGGAAATGTTTGGATTACATGGCAGGAACTTTCTTCCTTACATTGTTAGAAAGTGGGGCCAGAGAAAGAATAAATTATCCTGAGGAGTCTCGGCAGATCCGAAAAGAAGCTGAAAAGCAGCGGGGCGTGTTTTTTTCCCCTCCTGCCGTGTGATGAGGTCAATACTTGGTCAATCCCATGATGCGTCATAGGAAAGGGAATCCCAATAATATGTAGGACAGACAGGGAGGAAAAAGACAGACAGTGGATGTGTTTATTTATTGGTTCCTAAGAGAAATGATGTTAACATGTCTGAACATGTCCTGAAAGAGCAAAAAATAGCTTGAGATGACGCATTAAGGGTGGAATTATTCTGTAAGCCTTGGATGGGAAACAAAATATTCTTTGTTTGCAGGAGGGATCAATGACAGAAGTGTTCAAACAGGTGGCTCCGAACTTATTACACTGGCAACACGATATTTCTGAAGTACTTCTGCAGTACCCATGTGGACTGATGCTATATACAGAGAAGAAGAAATGGGCAGGCAGCTGGCACAGGAATGCTGGCTGACTCTTTCCCACCTCGGAGGATCAAGCAGAGGACCGCTTTGAGGCAATCGAGCTAAGAAAGAAGCTGACTGTAAAGAGTTGGTTAGTTTCCACAAGTACTGGAATGACAACTGAAAAGATGGAAAAGGAGAGAAACAGCTCATGATCTGAAGCATAGCACAACACCTGTCAAACATAGTGGAGGCATGTAAGGCTGCCACTGGAACTACGTCACTAAGATATACTGATAATGTGACTGCTGATAGAAGTAGCAGGATGTATTGTGAAGTGCACAGGGTTGTACTGTCTGCTCAGCTTTCAAATCCTGAAAACTGCTTGGACAACACTTCAGAGTGCAAATGGGTAATGACCCAAAGCTTACAGCAAAAGCAAGAGTTTCTCAAGGAAAAGAAGTGGGTTCTTTTCAATAGCCAACTGAGTCATGTGATCTCAGTCCAACAGCGCATGCTTTCCAGTTATTAAATACAAAACAGAATGGAGAAAGGCCCACAAATAAGCAGCAGCTGAGGACCTGGCAGAGCATCCCAAGAGAGGAAATACAGCATTTAGTGACGTCCATGGGCTCTTGACTTCAGACAGTCACAGACTCCAAAGGAATTTTATCCATCCGAAGCCTTTGAAATGTGGGTCTACATATAAAAATGGTTCTGAAAGTCTGCAATTCAATCGCACCATGTTTCATTTCAAACTCACTGTGGTGGTGTACAGAGGCAAAAAAAAGATTGTGTCTTTGCTCAAATACTTTTTGAACCTGACTGCACTTTGTTCTGCATTCTGCGCCTTTCTCTTGCTTTGCATATATTCTTCTTGATTCTGTACATTTCCCCTGTTTGTTATTTTTGCCTGCTGTCTTATCATTTATATTTTATTCCTGCATAGTTGGCATTGAGCAACCACAATTTTGTTCTACATGTATAACGAATAAAGAGCTATTCTTTTCTATTCTATTTTGTTCTAATCTAAGCTGCTTCTCAGACAGTACTTCCATCATCCCTTATTACATAAAGAGATTAATCAAAGTGCCATTAATTAAAACCAAATATATTACAGACAAACTTAATAAAGACACAAATAAGTAAAACATGAACATAGGCACAATAGCAGATTAATAGTAAGCAGTGATTACGTAGGGAATTCGATTATCTCTAGCCAGACACTCAGGAACAAACTGTCCACCTTCGTCTAATGTAGGTTTGAGTCAACACTAGTGGGTTACCATGCCAACATGCAGGCTTTAACTGGATTTTATGAGTGGACTGGAGCAAAATAAACTACTAAGAGTACTTGCCTGGACTTACAGTGGTCATTATTGTTATCACTGGTCCTTGTTCCTATTGGGGATGTACTAAGCAAACACATCTATGACATCTATCTATAATGAGACTTAAACTCGATATTTAACCGGAAGCTATTTAAGGATCTAAAAAAACTGGAGCACTGGTTTATCTTTACTTGTTGTTCATCCATATTCTACCAGTGGCATTTTGAGTGAGTTACAGTGGTTGCAAATGGGCACCAAGGTGTGCAACATGACAGTATAAAAAAAACAAAAACATGAATGAGAATTCTTTCGACTCACTGCTTGGATACAAAGATGCAATGAGGATTTTCTTACTGCTTTGATGTGGCCACACTTACCTCTATACAGTACATCCAAACAAAGTTGTTGTTTTTTTATGAGGGTATGTATTAGAACCTCAGTGGATATTAATTAAGTGTATAGACAATCATTATGTTAGCTAATGTATCTTACTAGCGTTTTAAGTCATGCTCAGAAGGCCCTTGAGTATGGAACGCCAGGACTGCCATAATGAATTAATTAAATACACCATTAAATAATTAATTAAATGTGGCAATAATTAATTAAAATTGGAATTAATTAATTAAATAAATAGTTATGACACATGTAATTAATTAATTATTGACACATTTAATTAATTATTTATGTATTTCACATTTTAATTGATTATTGACACATTTAATTAATTAATTATTGACACATTTAATTAATTATTTATGTATTTCACATTTTAATTAATTATTGCCACATTTAATTAATTATTTAATGGTGTATTTAATTAATTCATTATGGCAGTCCTGGCGTTCCATACTTGAGAGAAATGAGAAATTAACAATACTCAACACATCTACTGCCAAAGCAGAGTATTTGTTGCTGTAGTGGCTATACAGTAGGTGGGATTAAAAGCATTTTTGGAAATTATACATTATCACTGGGTATTAACAGAAGATGTACCACAACAAATTAAACTGTCTTCTGCAAAAACATTAGAACAACACAAAAGTTTACTAAGAAACAAACAGAGAATTCCTATTTCAAGACAAGAAGTGAAAGCAGCCTTCGGAGAAATTAAAGGTGATTGAGTCGCCATCTCTGAGTGACTCACTCCATTTTTCTTTATCAGAAAGATCCTAGAGACTGATTCCAGGAAAACAACAGCTGATTTCCAGACAGACGTAGAACAACAGTGTCTTTGAGGAGCGGTCAAAGTCAATTGTCAGAAAAATATAACTTCCTTTCTTCAGTGAAAAAGCACCCCAAGCGGTTAAAGTCACCACTGTTGTCCACTTGAATTATAGTAAGTCCAGCTGGCTCTGAATCTGATGTTCTAGCTGTCACTCAAATGTGCATTTTGTCCATATGAGGCTCACTTCATTTTCACGTCCATCATCTCTCATTTACTGTTGGTTTAGATAATCAGCAATATAAGGTGACAGTGCAGAGACCAATGAAAATAATGGAGGGTGATGGACATTGCATCTCTTTGCAGGAAGTAGCGCAAAGGCAGCCGAGCTTCCTTGACAGTTTATATTCATCTCCCATTAAAACAGAGACCATGTTCACTGCTGGAATGTCTTTGCTGAGCAGCCAGTATTCTGCCCCAGCCCCACCTGCTGTCTGCCTCAGATCAGCTCAGAGGCAGCAGACAGATATATCTGCTGCTCTGCACGCAGAGTTCAGAAGTACTTTGCATGTGCTTCACAGCACTTTTCTAGCAATGAGGTGGTGGAAAGAAATTGATAGATCATAGTATCGCAATGTTTAGCATGGTGATATTGTATCAATGTAGTATTTGAATTTTTTTTTATGAAATAAATTAAATATTACAAACAAGAGAGCTCATCTCAAGCACGTTCACATTAACGTTACCCAAGTAAACATTAAATCAGCTTAATCGTAACACCATTCAACACTGGACAACCTTAGCCTAACAAAGCTGTCTCCTACCTGTTCAGTCACATGAGTAAAAACAAGACAGCAACCTCCTTGCATCTACAAAAATCAGTGGCTGCACAGAATTTTTACATATTCTGTGACCGACTGCAGCTTGTGTCTGGAATGTGAGGGTGTTGTGAACTTCTGTCTCTGTAGGCAGCAACAGATACGTGATTTTCAAGACTTATCACAGTTAATTGCTATATTATCAGAAATAGACTGCATGTAATTGCCAACTCGACTGCAACATTCAATTGCAGACTGACTGACATTTATGGACAGTGATGGCGTGCTTGACAATCTTATCTTGCAGCAAAAATTAGCCAAAGTGAGATGATTGTATCTTATCGTTTAAAACAGATATAGACAAAGCAGTTTTTAAAAAGGTGATAAATTGCAATATACGTTATTACAATATTCAGTACTACAGATGTTATAATATATGTTATTCAATACTCGGCATATCTCAAAATGTTAAAAATCACAATATTGTGTCTCAGAGTGCCTGGTGACTCTCACCTGTACCAGCAACAGCCACATGAGTTACACAAGTACTACTCAAATGAATGCACTGATATACCGTTATTCACCCAGCACTTGTCATGACAACTCTTTGCTAAATTTTACAGTACTCAGTGAAGTCACTCTTTAAGTTAAAAATTAACGCTTCCGTGGTTGAAATTCATGTCCTGGCTCGTCACTTCATAGTACCGAGAAGTCAACAGCAAAGTGCTCCCAGTGACTACCCTAGAAGACAAGACAAGTAACTGGCATAAACATAGACTTTATTTAATCCCACACTGAGGAAATTCACTTGTTACAGCTGCACAAGCGACAGGAAGAAAGGGCGAATTAGAGCTATATTAGAAAAATTTAAATAGAAAAAAAGAAAAGCCAGAATACACCAATATTTTTTTTTATAATGTACATAAAGTGCAGTGGGAATGATAAAATATACATGTGCTTTTATACAGCATTTATCTTGTGTGGATATTGTACAGTCTGACTGCTGTTGAGATCGAGTTCCTACGACAGCGATCCGTCCTACACTGTGGCTGTAACTGTCGCATGAAGCAGCAACAGAATGGCAAATTTATAGTATTAATCTGCTGAAGCTGAGAAAGTCTTAAGCAACTGTTCTCCAGCCCCTCTGAAAGTTTTGCAGTGTTTCTGGTTTGGTTTCAGTCATTTTCTATCCAGTCCTTGTAGATGCCCATTTTCAGATACATATTTTTTTTTCAACTTGTTGCACAAGTTGGCAGGTGTAAAAAACCATCTAGAGCAAATTCATGTCCTTGAGAGACAGAACAAAATCCAGCAAAGAAATGACAGAGGACCTGAAAGGCATCTGGACCTTCAGTTGATCCAGTTACTGTTTGCTAAAGCAGAATCTGAAATGGTATCAATTTTAGTTTGGCTGTCAAGAAGCCATTTGTGGGGAAGGGAAACAGGGAGAAAAGGCTCAAGGACTTAAAGTCGGTAGCAAGAGGTGATGAACTCAAAAGGGAAATTTTTGGTTCCCAATCGGCAGCAGCCTTATACATCAGATATTTCAACAAAGCACTGCATGTATTGTTTATTTTTATAGTCAAACATAAAGAAATGAGGAGTGACTCAAGACTTTTCCACAGCATTGTACATCTAATACTAATGACAATCAGTTATACACTACTACACAATACTTTAGAAATTTCAGTAGACGATAAGCTCAAGCTCAGTGTCAGCACCACAGTGGAGTGCTGGATTCAATACTCAGTGCATTTGAGAGCACTCCTGGTTCCTTATTGAGGAACATGTCATCAATTAACCTGTTCCAAATATTTTAATTGTAGAGATGTAAATAAAAACTGATTTCATACAAAACACAGACACAATGGCACAACCAGCTACAACCCCTGCTTGACACATACGCCCACATTGAGAGCTGGTCAGAGCTCTACAGTGTCCGGTTAATGATTTACCTGCAGGAGGTCATCACTGAGAACTTCTGTTTTCTCTGCTCTGTGGGTGAGAAAAAATAAACAAGAGAGCACAAATTAGCACTGACAGATGACGGCAGACAAGTGGTTCAATACACTTTGAAAAATATCTGAGGGAAATGACGTTAACCCTGAAACGCTGGCTTCCACAGTTAAATTAAAATCAAAGCTGTGCCCTTGGAATCTGTGGGAATGTTGAAAGAGTGTGTTGATCTTTTTAGTTTGTTTCCATGGCTCAAGCAGTCAAGCAAGTCATGTTTCTCTTCAAACTTCAGTGTGTCCTTAAAGTGAATAAAACGAGCAACAATACAGAAGGTGTGTTTCTGTTTACTCTTTCAGTTTCTTTCTTGTTTGCTCAACAAGCCTTGATTTCCTTAAGCTGCAAGAGCTCAGACTCATGTCTTCATGCGCACAGCATGCAGCCCTGCTCTGCCTGAACTATTAATAGCAAACTAATAGTTGGACTTGAAGAGGTCAGACAGATTAGATTCACTTAAAGAGAGAAGGCTGGGAAAACACAGGCACACCTCAGACTGTTTGTTAATGCCTTCACACGGGGTGGTGGCTTCTTGTTAGAGAGAAGGGACAGTTTACTGCCTGCTGTATTGTTATTTTTTTTCCTTGTGTGCCATAGTTATATTAAGCTCATACAAGCAATACTTCCAATGAATAAGTGCTGTATTTTAGCCAACATCTGAATTTCTAGGGATGAACTAATAAATGGTTGTGAGTAGGGATGGGTACCGGTATGGTTCTGACATAAACGGTAGTAACCAGACCAAAAAGCAGCGCACATTTCGGTGCTTTATTTCGGTGCTTTCTTTTCCTGAGCTGTGATACACTTTGAATTCTAGCCAATCATTTTGTGTTTCTGAGGATAGTAGGCGGACCCAGGTACATACGTTTTTTTAGAGCAGAGCTACAGATTAAAAATGCCCAAAAGTCTGGCTGTACTTCACAGCAAAAGATGCAAACTCAGCAGCCTGCAACAAGTGCTTTAAGGTGATATTGTGCAAAGGAGGTAACACCTCAAATCCAATGAAACACCTGGCGATGCATAGCGTTTCTTTTAAAAGCCAAGAAATGCACTGTATTTGATAGATTGCTGCGAGACCTCACACCGTGCACATCTACTGCGAGTGTGGTGTCTGTTATCAGACCCGGAGTTAGCAACATCCCCCCAAAACCCGAAGAGGAGAGTCCTGGCCCCTAGCCCTGCCAGTGTAGCAGAAATGATGACGGATGATGATGGCCGCAGCAGCCGTTCTTTTCTGCGTGAGTAGCTTAATGTTGTTCGTGTGTAATTTACGTTGAGTAGGCTAACCACGTTATTACATTAATGCACGTAAGGTGAACTAGCAAACACCGTCGTAGTTACATGCGGCTGTCTTCTTGTTTGATGGCAGATGCTCCCTTCACCCTGGCCAAAAAGGCTAAAATGACCAAAGAAAAAGTGGAAAACAGCTAAACATGAGAGGTTTTTGGACAAAGTTTGTGTTGTTTCCATTGTTTAAGCACTGCTTCCAGCCAAGAGTGATGCCATAAATCCCCTATAGCTGCAGAAAAGGCTAACATTGTTTTTGTTTTTTGTTTGTTTTTTTTTACAAAAAAAACAGCTGAACATGAGAGGTTTTTGGACAAAGTGTGTGTTCTCCATTCTTTAAGCACCGGTTCGAGCACCGTTTAAGCACCGGCACCATTTCAAAAGTACCGGTTTGGTACTGGTATCGGATAAAACCTAAACGATACCCATCCCTAGTTGTGAGTCAAGCAAGGGAGGCATGACATTTAAGTAGTCTACACTGATGCGGTTGTGCCCAATTATTGTGCAAACTTTTCCAAGTGCAGGTTCAGTCCTCCAACTGAGAGAACCTGAAGACGGTCATTTGCCTGAATTTTGGGAAATTTGAGCTCTAAACAAATCCTGGGCCCTCCTCCAAAAACTGCTCTCTATGAACTATGGTAACCTCCACACAGCTGCTTTCAATTACCACACAGAGGCAGGGAGCAAGGAGAAACAGACTGACAGAGAAGGGACCATAGGTTTGGGGTCCGAAGGAAAGACGCACAAATAGGGTAATCCATTTATTTATTTATGTTTTTCAGAGGCGATTAGGGGGGAGTTAAAGACTCCAAACCAGAATAATCTGGAATCTGAGATGAATGGAAAGATGCTCTCCAGAAGAAAGCCACAGTAAAACATCTAATAACCCACAGAAACCTACAGACAAGACTTCAACATAGATGTGGAAAAATGCAAACGCCCCCCCCCACACACACACAGTAATGTGCACACATGCAAAAAGTGATTACAAAACCACAATATGCAATCCATGTTTTGGTCTAGTGTACATGCTGGAGTGCTCTTGGTGTGGTCCTGATCTTAAAAATCAAGTACTTTTCCCTTCATTGCAACACTACAGATCACACCCTTGTGCCACTTGGTTATGTCTAGAATCATTTTAATTAATTTAATTTTAGATTAAATATGTTAGCAACCAAAGAAATCATGAGGAGGTTTTGAGAGCAGTACCCTCTTTGTGTCTGATTCCAACCAGTGACTGACAGCAACCTCCAGAAAACACTTGCCAACCAGTTGGAAAATACAGGCCTGTGTGATTGAGGCCTAAGCTGGCCAAGTGGCGCTACCGTTTCACAGATCATTAAACAGGGCATACTATCCAACCAGTTTGTTCAATTGTTCATGTAGATGCTGCAAGACACCCTTGGTTTAGGTCCCTTGCCTGTTTTGAAACAAAAAACCCCTAAATATATCATTTTATTGTTTTT
This sequence comes from Maylandia zebra, assembly GCF_041146795.1. Lineage (NCBI taxonomy): Eukaryota > Metazoa > Chordata > Actinopteri > Cichliformes > Cichlidae > Maylandia > Maylandia zebra. The sequence continues at coordinate 10,660,084 of NC_135174.1, read as the reverse complement.
CTGTTGCAAAACCTGAATGAATGCAAAGGTTGAGGTGTTGCACTCACAGCCCTGCGATTGCATCAGCAATTTCCAGTTGCTGGCCTAAATGTAGCTGGTTGAAAGAATATGCATCATATTTCTGATTGCTAACAGAAAGGATCATATTAATAATAAAAAATAAGAAGTAGCCACACTTCTAGGGTACCTCAACAAAAACTGCGGGAAAGGCACTTAAAAAACTCACTGCCATATTCATGCCATTTAAATCCATTTTGCAACTGGCCCAATTAATGACATGTGTGATTTATGAGCTGAATCGAAACCAGACTAAACCATTTACAAGCCAAGAGAAACACAAGAAGTTGACTGGTATCCCTGAGCTAAGCTTCCTGATGCTGATGTGAACAAAGGAACCTGGTGAGGTGTGTTTATGACGTGCCCAATCGTGGAGACGCTGGTATTTCACCTGAAAGCAACACTTTAAACCTTTAAATGCAGTGTCACAGAGTCAAAAATAGGCTGTGTGCAGCCAGATCAGAGGACAAACAACAAACAAAACAATAATTGTTTTGCCAGCATCAGCTGACTGACAGTGAATAGAGCTGACCCCGACGTGCCTCACTGAAGCAGCAGCCTCTGGAGAAAAGTGTGTCAACTGTGCGCTGCATGTGACTTCTTAACAACAAGAGCGCCTCGCTGCACGGCCGTGGATGCTGCTTGTTCAGAATGGTAACCATGGTGATCTACTATGAACGCAGAAAGCGATTAAGTAAAGCCGTGAACACAATACAGCGGCTGTTACCGGCCACTCAACACAGTCACTAAACTCAGGAGCCAAAAAGGGTCTGCACTTACAGCAGCAACAGTTGGCAGCTTAAGGCATACGGTAATGGATACTGGGCCTAGATGAAAGGAGCTGGAGGTATAATGGAGTGACTCAGCTCATACGGCGCATCTAATGTGGCTGATTACGTAAGCCGATAAATTAACCTGAAGCATAAGATGGGGATGAACAGCAAAGATGTATAGAGACAGATCAAGATAAAGCTAACCACCAATATTCATATCCAAATGTTCTAATAATAACTAGGTAATTAAACTACAGTCCAGTGTGCAAAACCGTAAAAGGGATGCAAACAACAATTATTTTCTTGATTCAAAAGTCTCAAATATGACAGAAAGTTGCAGAAAATGAGTTTTAAAAATTATTTTGTCAAACTGAAACTTAAATAAGCTCCATGTTTACTATTAGAGTAATTACTGTGGCTGTGTGCAATGAAGTGCCATCTCATTGGCTTTGAAATGGTTGCTTTGAAATTGCAGCAACCACTCATAATTAGCTGCCATCTTCAAAGTGACTGTGGTGCATCAAGGCGGCGATTAAACTGCTATAAGATGGAGTCACCTGCTACAAAGCCACGTGTGCACACGAGATGTGCTCTTCAGCGCAGACTGGCTCAGATTGACTGCAACGCGTCGGCAAATTAGCAATCAGTGTGAGTCAGACTGCAGCTGGGTGGAGACAGGTGACCTCCGACCAGACGACCTTGTGATAAATTGGACGCTGGGTTGTTTACTCATTATGCGTTTATACACCACTCTGCATTCAATCATTAGTTATTACTAGGCTCTGGCTCTCTCTAAAGTGTGCTTTTTATTTCGTCATCTCTTCCTCCCCTCACCCCCAACTGGTCACGGCACATGGCTGCATCCTCCCTAAGCCTGGTTCTGCTAAAGGTTTCATCCTGTTAACAGGGAGTTTTCCTTACCACTGTCGCCAAGTGCTTGCTGAAAGAGGGACGTCTGATTGTTGGGATTTTCACTGTAAAGTTGTATGGTCTGTATTTTTCAATATAAAGTGCCTTGATGTGAGTGCTGTTGTGATTTGGCAACATATGAATTGAATTGACTCCACACTCAACCAAGCAAGCAACTATACTTTTAGTCAATCACCAAATGCAAAAAATATTCAGTGCAGTCACTTGACAACCACCAGTTTTTTCCCCTGGTGACAGGCAGTTTTCTAAGTTATTTGAACTTTTTTTATGATGGAACCATTATTGAGACACATGGTAGTGATCTTGTTAGTACACTGTCATTTTCAGTCTTTGAGATGTAGCGCTTGGTTTTAAGCAACACTTGGAAACAGCAGCCTAACCTTGCACGTATAGCTTACCAGTGCCACAGAGGCATCCCAGCTGATACATGCCATTGTTAATGTGGAGGGGGAACGCCCAGAGTCACCTATCTTTGTTAGCTCTACGGTGACATTTTGTTGATTCCTGTAGGGAGAGTTTCTTTTCAACTTGAGCCTCTCTTCAAGTCGATCAAGGACTTTCAAATACAATGCATGATTAAATTGCATAACACTCAGCTATGTTGTTAGATATACCATCAAAAGAGGATTATATAATATTGTTGTTTATAAAGCCAGTCAATTATTAACAATGGGGGAGAAGGATAAAAGCGTTGATGAAAACAGTGCAAGCTGAGAGGATGATATTTAAAAGTATTTGTCAATGTGCTGACCGCACGCCTGGGAGAATAGAGGCACACAACAAAGCAGCTATAATTAAAAGAGATGCAAGTGACTGTGGCAATCTACCTCTGCAACCCAGATTATGTCACACACATCTAAATTTAGTTGAGGTGGTAGGCAGTGGGGTGTGCCAACATGCTTAACTTGAAAAACTCTTCTGGTTCATCTATGTCCGAGTTCCCACACATACATGTGCTTGTCTCACACTTCAGCACCACCCATTATTGCCAAAGTGTTACTGTCACTCTAGTTACTGACATGAAACACAGATAAGACATGTGACGTGCATTTCCAGCTCCTTATGCTTTATTCTCTAACAAGAGTAGATCTCCGATTCAAAATAATTCTTATCTTAAGCTATGCTTTCATCAACTTTGAATGGCAGGTTTGTGGGTTTGATGCGTGCCTAAGATATTAAGGATATACGCTCTCTCACAAGCAGAAAAACTATCTGAAACAAAGTGTTTAGAGCAGCCTGAAGCTGTAACTTTTAACTCACCGGAGGCTTTGTTCATGTTTAATATGCAGATCATCAACTGTATGGCAAAAAAAAAATAGGAAAAGCATATGAAGTCCCCATTAACTGAAAGTTATATGGAGTAAAATTCTCACTTCATTCAAGGTCTGTGAGCGTTCATTTTAATGCAGACAGCAGTCATAGTCTATAACTTCCTATTGCCAAGTTATCTCCTCCAAAGGTGTCACTATCTGAGCACATTACCTGCCGCAAACAAAGATAGACCAAGGGTCAGAAAGTTCATTGACAGCAAGCCACAGTAATCTAAAAGGAGAGGAGAAAATAAAATCCCCAACATGAATCACATGCCGCTATCTTTCTGTTTCACTGTCTTGATTCAACATCAGTTCTCCCGAAACTCTCTCTCCTTCTTCTTTAGAAAGCGTGGCTCTGGGACGCAGCTTCCTGTTTGTAGAAGGAGAGATTTCCTCAGAGCGGCTGCTCGCTGGACACAGTGTTCTGCCTTCGCACAATCACAGGAACCCAGGGGGGCCGGCCGAGACGGCCTTTTGCACTCCCAGGCTTTTTGCAGACTCAAGCAGCCACAAACATAATGGACGAAACAGAGCATGCTCGCTTTGCTCCAAATCCAACCGCTGACAGACCACTCACTCAGAAGGCCGTGCATATGAGTGTATGAGGGATTAACCCTACTTGTGCATACATAAGAGCAAGTAACTACTGCATGCACACACGTGTCTGTTTTCTGCATTACACTCTCTCCACTTCTAATTTACTGCTGCTGAGTGCAGACAGGGAATTATGAGTATTCCAGCTGTCCTGCTTCTCCTGGTCCTGAGTTTTTGGCTTTAGGAGCAGAATATCTCCATAGACCTCCATGTCAGTGCTGCTGTTGCTAAAGTAAACACAGAATGCGCATCAACACACTAATAACCGCAACTTAACAAAGCTGCCAACAACTTATTTTCTGCCAGCCCTGTCTGCTCATGTGCATTTTCATTTACTGCTGATTAGTTGGTCGATTTATTACTTATAAATGTTACAAGTCCAAACTACACAAATTATTTCTAAATTAGGCGACTTATATATTCTATTTTTTAAACCACTGTTAACCATTGTAAAAAAATAAAATAAAAAATCCTTGAACCCACCTGTTAGGGTCTTTTATCTGGTACCATCCACTGTTGGCTGTGCCCAATATCTGCCTAAGGTGCATACCCATAACACCTGACATCATGAGAAAAACCTCTGAGGGTGAAAAGATCCTTTGACATGTCTCACCCTCATGTTTTCACAAGGCTGAGCTTATCGCCAGCTTTAGATATCCAGTTACACAGGGACAGCATGTGTCATCACACAGAAACATAAAAGCACTTGCCGACAGGTCCACACACGACAAAATAAACCCTTACTTATTTTTTCTAAGAACGGATCTAGCCTCAACACTGCCGCACGCCTCAAATTCAAAGGAATGACGAAAGGAGATTTGCTATGCTCTTCTCTGTTTTCTTTCCTTTAAATATGATTACAATGACGGATGTGAATATTAAACCATATCTCAGGCTTTGGACTGCTTTAAAGCTCCATTTCAGACAGTTTTAATAATTGAGGATATCACTTCTGGAGTGATCTCAGCCACACAGCTCTGGATGCCAGCGCTGAAGCAGCTGCTCAAACTTTCTGTTTGCAAGGGTCAGCCAATCAACCAGAAGAGCATTGTGTTAAAGAGAGATGAGCTAAAACACTGATTTTCAGACCCATTATTGAGTGAAGGGCTCCGTCAAGAATAAAAGAGGGCTATTTTTAACTGTAAAACAACCCAAAAATAAAAGTGGAGGCGGCACATAAAGCCACTGCCACGGTCTCATAGGCTTTAGAGTCAGCACAGCGCTTGAATTTGATGCCTACACTCAGCTGCACGGGGGCAAGCAGGAAACGACATGGACTAGACAGCAAAGGTTTAACCCCTTTGTCACAGACATAATCAGTATAGTGTTCATGAGATATCAGACACAGACTCTTATCATTTTATATGACTAACAGCTGATATGGTAGGAAACCCAGTATCTTTTATAACTGTTTTTTAATGCTCTAATAATAAATGGCCAGGTTTGAAATCTTCACCCTCTTCTACATAAGCACTTACCAAAAAAACCATTTGAAAAGCTGCTAAATCAGTTCAGCCTTAAGAGTTTTTCATCCTTCAGTCTGGTTGTCAAACGATTCATTCATGAAACCTGCTCTACTTGCCAGTGTAGCCTTTCCTTTTATTAGGTTTTTTTAAATTAATATCAGTTCATGTGACTCTCTTTCTTTGAATTTCACAGTCAGAACTGCTACCAAACAAGTTGGTGTTAATTTACAATAAGGTTAAGAGTTAAATTCCGGTCCAACAAGCTTTAGAAAGCTGCTCAGAACAGCAAGAAGAAAAGTGTGTCTGCTAGTTCGCCTGTAAAGCTTCGGAGCTGAACACAATACTTGCCTGCCGACTGTTTGATTGGCGAGCTGTTTCATCCGATTGAACTGCTTCTTCATTTTCGCTCCCTTGCCAGTTTAGTCGTCCGAAGTTAAGCTTCAAAACCGGCCTTTGGTTTGTCATGAACTTCACAAGGGGGCCTCTCCCAATTTTCCAAGCTGTCGCTATGACAGGGAAAAACAAGCGAGAGCCATTGAGCCCAAAGCCAATTAAAAATAGTTCGTAGCCGAGCTAGCCCCCCGAGCTAGCCCTTCCCAAGTGGAAATTCTAGGCAAAAGTTCCCGCTGGGGGCGACGGCATGACCCGCGAACCTCCTTTTTGGTATCCTTGCGTGCATTAAAGTCCCAAAGTAACCCGTGGCTAACTTTCACCGGCTCCGGCGGCTTTTCATGGCTCCTCTCGGTTGCTGGCTTGTCTGTTAGCCGAATAGCTAACACTGTTAGGGGAGCTGGATAATCCGTCGGCCGCTTTTTTCCACCAGAGCACAGCAGATGACTGAGAGCTGAATGCGCAGCAGCAGCACCTCACCTCTGCCACTGCCAACACACACACACACACAGCGGCAGGAAGTAACGTAAGTGCACGGCCAGCATCTGCCAGGCAGCACCACCTCCACCTGGACACTGCCAGGAGAAACCTACTCAAAACAATGCCCTCCTAAACTAAAACACCAGGATGTTTGTTTGTTTTTGTTTTTCATTTCTATCACTAATATTAGTATAGTGGAAAATGGGGGAAGGGGGGGTACAAAGGGCTTCTAGCAATTTATCACTATCATATAATATCACTAATATAGTGAAAATTAAAAAAAACAGACACATTTTTGGTTTTAGCTCAAATGGGTTGAATGCACTTAAACCTTGTGGATCTAGTTAATATAAAGCATCTAGGAGTTTGCTCACAGGGTTTCCACATAGAACCACATTCATTTTGTTCAACCTTCTTTCCTCTTCCCAGCAGCTTAAAATGGTTTAAAAAATAGTATCTACAGTGGTGTGAAAAAGGAAGCTTTCTTTCTTCAGTCAGTTCTGTGAAAAACTAAGTGCAAGTGATTGAGCCGCTTGTAGAGCTACCTTTAGGAGCAGTAATTTCAGGTGTTTGCTTTCTGTGTGAGTTTATCAGTCTCTTGCATATTTGTTGGGGAGGTTTGGCCCAAACCTCTTTACAGTGTTGTTTCAGTTTATTGAGGTTTGCAGGCTGTTTCTTATGCTCAGCTCTCTTGAGATCCCGCCACAGCACTTCAGTCAGGCTGAGTGATTGCAGCACCTTTCCTTCCTGTTTCAGTCTTTCTGTTGGAGCTCATATTTGACTCCAGATATTTGCATGTACAGAGGAGTTCACGGCCGACTAAATGACTGCAAGGCTCCCAGATCCTGTGTCTATAAAACAAGCCCAAATCGCCCCTCCACCACCGTGCTTGAAAGCTGGTCTGAGGTGTTTTTGTGCTTGTTCGGGTTTTGCCAAACACGGCACTGTGCATTATGGCCAGACATCTCCACTTTGTTCTTGCCTTGTTCCAAAAGTCTTGTGGTTTGTTCAGATGCAACTTTGGAAACCTAAACCATGCTTCCATGTTTGTTTGTTTGTTTGTTTTCTTGGGGGGGGGGGGGGGGGGGGGGTAGAAAGGGCTCATGGCAACCTTTCCAAACAAGTCATACTTGTTTTTTTCTAATTGTACTGTCATGAACTTTAATATTTAATGAGTTACTGAAGCCTGCAGAGTCTAGGATGTAGCTCAAGGGTTTTTGTTTTTCAGTTTCTCTGAGCATTGCACGGTTTGACCTCGGAGTAAATGTGCTCTCTTGTGGTATTATGTTAATGCACCTGAATGCTCCAGACCTACAAACTGCCAAAACAGAGGTGCTCACACTTGCTAATGGCCAATGAATCAAGTGCATTAGCAGCTGGCTCCTTCTGACCCTCTTAATTCCAACAGAAGTAGTTGAGGGTGTGCTTAAAAACCTTCTTTGTTTCACACAACTGTAGATTTAACTTTGTTAGCTTGTTTGTGAATTTGTAAATATTTCCTGCTTTATGTTTCCTGCAGGCTTGAAAGCCCTCTATATGCTCATTCACGCAGTGTATTTTTTTGGCCGATAATTTGTTCTACTGTAAAACTTAAAACTATAGGAATTTGTTTTAAGTTCCAGTAATGAACTTTGACTCCAGTAATGTTCCTTTTCTTTAACATGAAGATGGACCACATCATTAACTACAGTCACACCACCAAAAATTCACTATGCAAAATCTAATAAAAGTCTCCAGACTCATTGTATTTAAGCAAAGGAAAAAAAGACTTAATTTAAACTGGCAGGACAGATAAGAGCCTTTGGTTTGCTGCTTTCCTAAACGACAAGTCACTAAAATCTAAAGAAAAAAACATATTACCATTTGAATATATTCTGACCTAAGCCAGTCAAAAATACAATAAAAAAGTTTCACTGACCTGAAACAAAAGAAATTAGGCACATTATAAAACAAAAAGATAAGGAAAAAATGCAAGTAAAGATGGCACTTTCCACAAAGACCAGTGACTAAACAGCTTGGAAGTGAAAAAAATGGGAGCAGGGTATGCAGCTGCTGCAAAAGACACTTTCAAAGCTGTTGATATTACAGACTTTTTATGTGGCTTTATGTTAATAATAATTAGGAATTTCATTCAACTGATAAAGATCTACTCTTTTAACGTGGCTTCCAGGGTTTAATGATCTCAAATTTATGTCAAACCCACCAAGAATGAACACAAAAGATGTTCTTTCTAATAAATAAATAAATAAAACGAAAGCAATGACAATACACAGAAAGAGATGGATTTTACAGGAAGCATTGGCATCACCAAGTCTGGGAATGGAGCCCACATCCTTTTTGCTATGCAGCAATAAAAAAGGCTATATATTCACCCTTAATGCCATTCAACTCAAGTAACCGACACCAGTGAAATGGCTCCAAAAGACTTATGCCAAGAGCCAAATGCATTACGCTTCTGTAAGATCGAAACTGTGGATTTTAAAGATTTGCCACTCAGCTGTTCATTAATGCAGTCATGTGGATTGTTCGGAAATCACTCTGACAGTATCAGACTGTTTAATGCAAACCTCACAGCTGCTTATTACAGTCTTTGTCTCATGATCTCAGCAGCTGTACACTTTGTTATCTTCCTGTGCAGAATTCAAAAGGATTAATTGTCTGATCATCTGAGTGACATTCGGTGTCCTCGGTGAGACTGACTTTAACGTGGTGGGATTTCCCTTTCAGTTTGCCCACACCTGTGTCAGAGGTCCAATTTCATATGTTATTGTTCTGCATATGCACGCCTACGTGCTTATTTAACTCTTTTGATCGTTGTGGTTTTGTTAGTGTTATCCTGTAAGAGCTGGTTTACCTCACACACCTTTTTTTTCTTCCAGCTGTCCCCTGTAGGGGTCGCTACTGCGGATCATCTGCCTCCCATCTGAACCGATCCAGAGCTTTCTGTCACACCAGCCCTCTGCATGAACGTCCTCTCTGGCAGCTCCAAATTTAACATATTTTGTCTAGGGTATCATCCGATGAAGAAGATATCTCAAACATACGTAATAAAAAATGTCTGAACATTTTTGTGTCGACTTTCATGTCTAATTTATTTATAGCCTATACCACACTGAAACAACAGAAGTGACCCAAAGTGCTTCAAAGACAGGTGCATTTGGATCCCAGGTCTCAAAATAAATAATAAATAAATAAATAATCCAGTTTCAAAATATTTCAAGGTGTTTCCCCCCATGTATTAACTAATTATTATAGAAACTAACAATCACAGTGATTCAGTGGCCCATTAAAATGTGTCAAAAATGTGCTAATTGGTCATGATTCATCTCATAAATCACGACACACCGTTCTCCCCTGCATAAGTGGTCTTTATACGTTAAAGGTATTAATGTTGGTATTGGTATTGTCTGTACTGACCCTCTATTTATTTGGTATATTGTGGAGGTAAGCATCAACGACACAGCTCTCAGTTCTCACTCCTTCTTTATTCGTCTCCAACATCAACTGCGCATATCGCGCCACAAAACACAGGAACACACTTCCTGTACACTGGGTGTGAGTGGAGCCCTCTAGTGGTCCACCACAATATGATCAATACTAACATTTGCAGTACTGCACAAAAGTACTGCAGCACTCTGCGTTGCTTTTTCCCCCCTTTAACCTCTCGAGGTTTATTTCCTCCTTTTTCAAAATAAGAGCACCTGTAGTACTCTTAATCTGAAAAGCAAACCCAAGCCGGAGGTGATTATATTTTGCTTCCGGGCAGTTGTTTATTCATACATTTTCAGCTCCAAGTAGTTTGTAAATAGGCAGCGATATTTATAACCTCGTTACGTACCGGTTATTATTTCTGCCATCTCGTAACTTGCAGGCTTTTCACCAGGACTTCCGCCTCCCGACTACGCTCGCGGTGTTTTCTCTGCAGTTTTACTAGTTAGCTTGTAGCAGGTAACCAGAGCCCAGCAGGTGGACGAGCAGCAGGACGGGAATCACCAATGGCAGCTCGGCAACCCTTCACAGACACGGACACTGCTGATGAAGCAGTGAGGGCGACGTGTGACGATGCAACCACATGCAAAAGGTAACAACATCATTTGGAGTCAGTAAAGGTAACGTAAGGCGAAGAAGTCAAAGGCTAAAGCTCATTCTGCATGAGTCAGTTACCCTGATATTTCAATGCTATCGTTATTTACAGCAACACCATTGAAATACAGAAACTCCTCTCTGGTTGTTGTTGACACAACTAGGCTGTTTAGTAGTATTGTTTGTGGGTTTCTATCATAAGCATCAATTTAATATTTCAATGAGTAATCTGGCTTTGAATGTATGACACAGCTTCATGTAGTATATAAAATCTATGTTATAGGTTTGCTACCAGTAAAGGCTACTGGAAGGACCCTTATATCCAATACTTTGTAAGATCTGTAGGAGACCGAAAGGCCCCTGAAATCAACAGAGGCAAGTAATGAAGCAGCTTTCCTTAAAACCACGTGGCCTTTTATAGCTTGTTGGACAATCTCTGTCTAGTATTTGTAATATAATTTCATAATTTGTCATTTAACATATAAGCTGGTGAAATATAACCAGCTCATAACACTTGTTGTACAGTTTAGTTAGTTTTTGCGTGTCTCATGTGATTTGACAGGTTACTACGCCCGTGTGCAGGGAGTGAACCACCTCCTCGATGCGTTTCTAAGGAAAACACAGTGTGACTGTCAAGTCATCAACCTGGGTGCTGGACTGGATACCACATTTTGGAGGCTAAAGGTTTGCAAGCAATCAGCTTGCTCTAAATCTGATTTTCATTAATCTGTGACTTTAATCATGTCTCATGTTGTGACGTGACTGCATCCAAATACCTTCTATTTGCCCTCAAAAAACTTACTGCTAATCTTTTGTGTTTATATGTGTTATAGGATGAAAACCTCATGCCACGGAAGTTCTTTGAAGTTGACTTTCCAACTGTTGTGGCAAGGAAAATACACAATATAAAGTAAGACAACGTGATTTTTCTGCTGTATTCCAGTCTTTAAAATTCTAAGTTTGAACTTGCATATTAGTCATCGTTTTAGGTTTAATTATCTTAATTTATATCCATTAAATATATAACAAGATCACCCAAGGCTGAACCTTTTGTGCATGCATGCAAGAATCAAATGCCTGGATCTGGGATTTTTCTAGGGGAATGAAGCGAGCCTCATTCAATGATATTTGCATACAGAATGGTTCTTATAACCTCCTCTGCGGATTTAATTATGACTAAATGAAAGGAAAGGGAATGTCATGTTTATATTGGTTTCTTTGGTGACTGTAATGTAGAGGAGCGATCCATAGAGGGAGCTAGAGCCTCTTGTTTCATAAAAAAGATCATTTACAGCTGGGCCACAAAAGGGCTGGAGTAACATCGTAACTGTATTTGCAAAACAAATCAGCCTGTAAGAAAAATTTAAACGCCACATTAATTAATTTACTAACAGGGAATTTGAGTTGAAAAATACACTAAAAGCTACATGCACTTAATGAACTAATAATTATATAGTTCTGATTTGTATATTTATAATGTATAAATACATTTTTAACACTTTGGAACTGAAAATCTCTGCTAGTTTGTATGAACACCTGGATACTTATTTACTGCTGATATTCTGTTTTAATTATGACTTTGCTTTCTTTGATTAGGACAAAACCTCCTCTGTCCAAACCCATCATCGAAACCCACTCAACAGACTCCTTACTGCTAGGTACGCAGTAACTGGTGCAGTTATTTTGGTATCCAGATGATGCTTCAGTGGCTTTAAATACCAATTATATGACTCCAACTCTTTCTAACTGTGGTTCTGTCTTTCTCCAGATGCCCACAGCCTCGAATCAGATCGTTACTGTATCATTGGGGCGGACCTCAGAGACATCTCCAGTTTGGATGAAAAACTGAAAAAGTTTCAACTTAACCCAGAGTATGTGTTATACATTTTTGTATTTTATCTCTTAAATGGAAAAATCTATTTTAAAAAAGCTCCCTATCATTCCACTTTATTAGTACCTTTTACAGCTCTCTATCAGTTGTAATTTGTTTTCGCTCAGGGCCTCAAGAATTGCAGCTTATCTCTTTGTTGTGTGTAAGTAGCTGAAGATAACAAGAGGCACCCTACTGATGTGTGTGGCTGCAAAGCAGATGGAATGTCAACCTTCTGCAGCTTGCATGCCACGCCCATAAGGCACGCTTGAGTATGAAACACTAAAACTCAGTCAGACTTAAAATGCGTCTGTATGCTTAGTCATGGTTTTGCTTACATTCTGCTAAACATGCTAACTCGGGGAGCTAGCATGACTCATGAACAGCAGATCTGAGCGCTAATTTGTTCTATTGCGAAACGCGACATGGAAGATTCATTTTAACCGCCATAGTTGTAGTTTATTTATATTATTGTGTTTCTTTGTATGCCACACACCACTGCATTTACAGGTACATGACACATACAACTCTGCAACACACAAAAAGAGCCAGCGAGAAACACAAGCAAAAGTTTTGTCCCTTTAGAAATGATCATTTAAAAATTGCATTTGTGAAACATGCAAGTGTGACACATGTCTCAAATAAATACATTTTAAAAGAAATATTTTACACAGCACTGTAGATTATTTATGACTTATTACAAATGAGCTTTTTTAAGTTTAAAATTATGCAGGATTCTGTTTAAGATCTGTAGAAAAAAATGTTTGAAATAAGAGTTTAGAATATTGTGTCTTGCACTTCCTGTGCGTTAGGAGCCCAAAACTCTTAGTAGAACCATGAGGTCACTGAGCAATTGGGGAGCCTGTAAACGATGTGCAAAATGTACGTTCTTGTCTCTTGCGCACAGAGATTCCTACAGATTTTCTGAACTTTTTGATGTTACTGCCATCAAAAAACGTTTTTCTTACAATGCTACATTTTCTTACTGTGACATTTCTGTGTTCTATTGTGAATAAAATATGGGTTTGTGAGATTTGGAAATCATTTGCTTTTTAATTTTTCATTTACATTTTACACAGTAATTGGCTTTATAAATGAAACACAAAGAACCTTAACAGTGGTGTGCTTTTATGGTTTCCTGTTCTGTCTATTATATGAATGTGTACCTCATAATAGATTATTCATTTTTAAGTTATTGTGTTATTGTGGTTGCCTTTACAACCTTAGACACCACTTTAATACATTTTTTTTTTATGAGGAATCTTTACAGCCACCTTCTATCCTTCAGCTGTTTGATATTTAGATTTCAGCTGTAGCATCACTTTACCAGTTGTGTTGAATGAAAATAGGGCATAGAGAGATAAGACAAGGACATTTTTGCAGCAGGGCCAGTGGACCTTTTCGAGATAGCTGGGAACTTTTTTTTTTTTTTGGCCTAATTTACTATTGAAAGCTTGCATAAGAACAGGAAGCTGTTTTTTCCCCATCTACCAGCATTACAGGAATATGAGCACCTTCACTTTTTTCCACTACACTGGATTAAATGAAGACATTTCTGCACATTATATTCTTCTGCATGTGGATAAATGTTTTGTCTTTGCCGAGATCTCACTAAGTGCATTCTTGATATGTTGTTCTTTTACGTGCTGGTCTCGTCTCCAGGTTACCGACATTGCTTCTGTCAGAGTGTGTGCTGGTCTACATGACACCATCTCACTCCTCCAACCTTGTTCACTGGGCAGCAGAAACCTTTCACACTGCCATGTTCATCAACTATGAACAGGTAAACAAATTTAACAACTTCATAATTAAGTACTTGTTTTTTTTTTTCCCAAGCATTAGTTGCAAATTCTTTTGTACCTTTCTAGTCATCAACTGTTTGCAACCTAAGTACGACACACTGAGTATTTGAAATGCTTCATGTAGATTGGAGCTGAGTAACAGGGAGCAAAATGTGATTTATGCGCTGTCTTTGTGTCCAGGTCAACATGAGCGATCGATTTGGTCAAGTGATGATCGAGAACCTGCAGCGTCGCCAGTGCACCCTGGCGGGAGTGGAGGCCTGCCAGACTCTGGACTCTCAGGTAACCTCCATCTCATCAGTGACTTTGTTAGCATCAATACACATCATGAGGGATTATGAGCAGGTTAACTAGCTGTCAAGTTTTAGACAGACCCCCAACAAGTTGAGTCCCCTCACTCAGCCTGGAGAAGGTTTTTTTCTCTTGTTAAAAATGAGTTTTTCCTTCCCACTGTTGCCAAGTACTTGCTCACATGGGGTCGGCTGATTTTGGAGGTTTTCTCTTTATTATTGTGAGGTCTTTACCTTACAATAATAAAGCTCCTTATATAAAATTGAATTGAACATCCAAGAGATGCTGTGTACACTAACAAATGACACTGCGTTGCTGGTTGTATTATTTATTTTGATTTGGGAGGACATTAATTTGTCTTCGTTTGCAGAAGGATCGGTTTCTGAAAACTGGCTGGGAACACGTTGACGCTCTAGATATGATGACGGTCTACACTATGCTCCCTCAGGATGATGTGGCAAGGTAATGCAGGCAGTATCAAGAATCTTGAGGCAACTGTTGTTGCTATTTGGGGCTATATAAATGCTTTCTCTATGGAAGGATGGATATCTGCTTATCTGGTCTGTGCTTCTGTAGAAATTACCCAAACACTTATTATGTAACTCTATGTAATGTTTGGTTACGTTATGTCATGATGCACTAAAGTACTGTCAGAGTGTTGGCTCTGCACCAGCAATGGCTCTGCGTTGGTGGAAAAGAGTTTATTTTACTGTCTTTTTTTCCCCATCTCCACCTGTGTGTGGATGGTGGAGGGATTTCTAGTATTCAGGTCCTCTAACATATCAACATATAGCTGCTTTATTTATCTTGGTTAAATAAAGCAGCTCAGCTGTGCTGAAGCAGACGATTCTGAACTTATTTGAATGCTTTAAATGTTTATAACCCTTTTCACTTTTCCGATACGGATATTACAAGTTAGCTCATTTGCAGTTGGTAAATGGAAGTGCTGTGAATGCCGTGGCAGAGTCATGATTTACACATTTTGGTAAATTTCCAGGGCCATTTACCCGAAATTCGCTTCTTGTCGTCCATGAACTCGTGACCTTGCTGACTCATTAAAACACTCTTTTATTTCAAATCCTTCCCCTTTCTCCACCTCTCTGCTCTTTTCCCACAGTGCTTTCACTTCCTTATTTTACCATTATACATTTACACTGGATTAAGTAAGCAAATATATATTTAGCAAATCAAATGTTCCACATTTTTTCCTCATTTTCAGCTATGAATTCATCTTTATCTGTTTTTTTTTTTAAAATATGGAAATGTTTTTAAAATTGTTTCACTTAATTATGTCTTATGTCTTTATATACATTAGTTGAGTTTTATGTGATTTTTAGCTCATTAAAGAACTTTTTAGCTTAATCTATATCTCCAGTTTTCTTATTGTCGATAGGTCCGGCTTTGGTGGTTACGTTTGATACTCGCCGAGCGTAGAGTGCACTTGCTCGGGTTCTTGTCTTGCTTCTTCATCTTAATCCAGTTAAATTGCGACTGTTACCATTTTATGCGCTAGTAAAGCTGCCAGTGAAGGCCAGTAAAGTTTGAAGTCCTGACATTATAATTGATGTCCATTTTTATGGATTCTCTGACTGGAGATAACGAGAATATTGAATATTGTATATGGAATGTTGTGGAGTTTTACTATGAGGAATTCATCTGGAAAAAGCCTCGGTGAAAGGTATTTATAGGATTGTTGCATTATCCAGTACTGTGAATCAAGCCCCCCCGATTTATTTATATTGTTTTTTGAGTGCAGCAATCTATTGAAACCTAGTTTGAAATCATTCAGTGTTGCTTCAGTTTAGCTTTTTTAAGGTCCCGCCACAGTCTACATGACTGTAGCTTCCTGAAATGAAAAGTCACATTTTAAGACAAAGTCTTGAGTAGATTTTCATTTCTTTCAGAATTGAGCGTCTGGAGTTCTTGGATGAGAAGGAACTGTTGCAACAACTTCTTCAGCACTACAATATCTGCTGGGCCACCAAGGATAAGCTTAATCTGGGTAATGCACACTTTAATGTTAGCCTTATGAATGGACACGTAAGCTGTGAGAGGACATCAAAGTGACAGACGCTATGTTTCAGGATGTTCTCTGACTACAATGGTGACAAACTGACTGTCAGCGTATTTACTTTGTCGTACTCGTGCGTGTTTTTCAGATCCCCCGCTCATCAGTTTGAATGTCTGCTGTGGCCATTAACAAGAACAGGTCATGTTCTCTTTCCACAGGTCTCTCTCAGTTGGCGTTTTGAGCATTAAATTGCGCCACTTTTTGTGTGTGTCCGCCAAAACCAACAGCGGGAGAAGACGTGTTAAAGGAGGCCTAAGGAAAGAGGAAGTCATTAATTCTCTGCCGAGCCCCTCATCTGGGATTCGTTCCGGTGTGAAAAGTCCCGGCCTCAGCAAAATGCAGTTTCACAAGCATCCTTGATATCCCTGTATGTGTCGAAGACATGATGAGAATTGTGAACATGTCCAAAACATCAACAAATCTGCTCTTGTGTGATGGAGATGAAAGAATGTATTAAGAATCACAGATGTTACTTATTTGTGCTTTCCTGATTTTCATGTGCCATTTTAATTTAATTTATTGATCAGATTATTACTTGCATGCCATAAATAGTGAAATACATACAAATGCTCGTTAATTTCACATTTACCTGCAAAATGTTGACCCTAGCTGAGAGAAAGTGACAGATTAGTTTGTTATTGATTATATTTGATGATCAATCAAGTGCAGATAATTAAAGAAAATCTTTTGTGTAAGATGTCGTTGAACTGTCAGTTATCTACTTTGTTATGGACGTCATATCTGAACGATTATGTTTAAAGCCTTGGCTTATCCAGAGTGCGTGCGATATTCTTGGGAGTGAACACCACGATAAGTTCTGAGAATTCTTGATTGCATTAATTGCGCAGGTAGACTTTGTGTTGGGTTGTATCATTGACTGATGACTTTATTTAGGGGACCTTATAGATCATAAAAGTTACTTATTTATTTGTATTGGTATCTGTAGGCTTATTGATGAGCTTAGGTTCAGCAATAAAAAAAAAAAAAACACAACTAAACATTGATTGTGTAACAGGACCTTCACCCTGACTACTTTGATGTTCCACGACAAGACTAATCATTTAACAAGCTCATCTTAAATATTTTGGCAGTATAAAAAATTGCAGGCAGGAGGGGCATCACAGCGAAAACGCATGGACGCATTTCCCTTTTGCATCATCATATGTGTGGCTTATATACAGAACTATATGCTGATCGTACTGTAGTCCACCAGTGGAAGTGGAGGGAGTCAAGCACAGGGCAGAAGGTTTCAAATACAGCATGTCAGGGCTAGAAAGTAAGACAGAGGTCTTCACAGTAACCGAAATGGGGGAGCCGAAGGTGGAGAAAGACATTGGCAACAGAAGTAAGATACGATGCAAATATGAGCTGTACGTGCAGCCCTGTCTGGCTGAGCTGTTGGGAACCTGCTTGTTCGTATTTGTGGGGTGTGCCTCTGTTATCGGGAACGTGGAAACGGGGGGTGTCATCCAGCCTGCCGTGGCACATGGACTGGCCCTGGGAGTGCTGATCACAGTGTTTGGACAAATCAGGTACAGATTTATTATATACTGTTTTTTCTTCTTGTTCTTACAGTATTAAAATAGAATTTTGGGGGGATTTTGGTTAGTGTAAAAGCAAAGAAAAAAGAAATTTATGGATATTTTTAGGATTTAGTGCTTAGAGTAAAAAGCCCTAACTTGTAGAAGTTGCTTTAATTTAAAGAGCATCTAGGTGTTGGAAACCACAGCAAAAAAACCCTTTTAAAAATATTCTGATGCATTTTTTTGTCACACTTTGTATTGCCTCAGTTTGATACAACAAAGGTAGCACACACATAAACACATTATTCAAATGCTCTTTTCATCCCACTCTATTCTTTGATCCTTTTTCATCTATTCATCCATTTTTGACGGACAGTTGTGACTGCTTGATCACTTTATAGACTAAAATTAATTCCAATTCTTGCAGTGGGGGACACTTTAATCCTGCAGTGTCGCTGAGCGTCTACCTGTGCGGGGGGATGAAGCTGATTTTGCTCGTACCTTACATCGTAGCTCAGATGGCCGGAGGAGTGGTTGGTGCTTTTTTGTCAAAGGTAAGATATAGTCTAAATAAAAGATGAAATACTAAAGACGCAAATTCATTATAAGTCAAGATGTTAAATTTTGTCGTCAGTCTAATTGTTGATTTTTTTTAACTAAATGCTAAAATGCAAAAAATGTTATTTCATGCACTGCCAGTGTGGAAAATTTGTTTTTCTTTGTAATCATTGGCCTTTAGATAGTGGTAAGAAGATGTCAACAATATGTTTAGGGTTTTATTTTGTTACAAATAGTTTTCTGTAAGTTGTGCAAATCACTATATATTTCATTTAATTATGTTATTTCTATATTTCAATGTAAAAGTTAAAAAAAAACTTGCAATGCAGAAATAATAATAATTAATAAATGAATTAACTGATGGAGTGATATGTTTTAAAATCTGTAAAAATCAGTCAAAATGGGCTCTCAAGACTTGAATTTTCATTTTTTCATCATTTTTACTTTGATCTTAGTTTTGAGTAAGTCAGTGTTTGTTTATTCTGGCATGACTCTAATGTTTTGTCATGTAAAATGTGAATTTACAAGGTTATGTCATCATTTTTACATCATTGAACCCAATATTTTCGACTTGCTGTGTATAAATATGGATGACACACTATGACAGTTCAGAATTGTGATTTCTGATTACTTACCAAGCAGCACTTTGACTTCAAGATTGATAACATCATTGACTTGACCTTATCAAGACTGAGCCAAAAACATTTACCATACAAGATTGTAATTTAAGATCATTAAATGATATTTTGATTTACTGAAAAAAGAGTTAAGGTTCCAGTCATGTTATATCCTATGTGTTCTACTTGTTGTGCTTTTAGGCAGTGTATCCCTCTAATAACTATACCGCTTCCCTCGGAGGAGCCTTTAAAGTGGTCTCTGCTGACGCTGGTGGATCCACCCTGGTAGAAATGTTGTTGACCCTGATCCTCACCATGGTGGTGTGCCTGGGGGCCGTCAACAGGAGAACCCAAACAGACGGGGTTCCTTTTTGCATTGGCCTCACTGTGGCTGCCAACATACTTGCTGGGTAAGAATCTCAGGAGGAATCACTGGGAGCTAGACTCTGATCACTATTAGGGCATTGATAGGAGCCGTGGTTTCAGATTTAAAATAATAATAATAATAAAAAAAGGTCTACTTGTTTATTTTGTCCTGCTTTTGGTTGACTTTTGTAATAAGTACTGAAAAGGAGAAAAAGTAAAATTCAAAATGGCAGAACCTAAAGATACTGGTTCTTATTATAGCCCAGGGGGTCTCAGACTGTGGGGCAGTGCCACCTTGGGGGGTGTTGCTAATGGGGGGGAATGAAAGTGAAACTAGTATGATATGATAATATGATATTTTTTTTTTAGGGAAAATAAACAAGAGCGTTCTACTGCTACTACATCATCTTTTTACTTTACTAAAATTAAACTTTTTTTTTTTTTTTAACTTAAATCACTGATACAAATTAAAAGATGTAGGGTGTGAACTTCTTTCAGCTCATAAAGCAAGACATGGCAGCAAAGGTCTGAGAACCACTGGAACAGGTTAATCTCTGTTTCCTCTAATGTATCCTCATGAGTTTATTAACTTCGTCAAGTTTCCCTTTTAAATGAGTCTTTATGTCATGCACAAGCATGTGGACCATTATCCCATTGCTTGTATATCCTGTTTTTCTTGCATGAGAAGTGTGCTGCTGATCTGCATCACTGATCTCCAGCTGTATTAACGTGTTGGTTTGTCATGACTGTTATTTCAGAGGGACTTTGTCTGGAGCTTGCATGAACCCTGCCCGTGCCTTTGGTCCTGCCATGGCTGCCAACCACTGGGACAATCACTGGGTCTTCTGGGTTGGACCCGTTGCTGGTGCACTGCTAACTGTCAGCATCATCAGGTAAAGATTCAGGACATGTTATTTGCTTTTGCGTCCAAAAGTCAAACGTGCACATTTCACATATGTCTAGTATAGATTTGTAGTTCCTCGTAAAAAAGGCCATATTCATGTAGCATTGCAGTACTACTGTTGGGATGAAAGTGGGTGGCAAGTCAGTTCAAGTACGATAGTCAGCCACAATATTACGTTCACCTTTTTAAATACTCTTAGTATTTCGGTAGGTCTTATTTATTTATTATTAGTTACTTCTGCAAGGCCAATCATAATGCTTAAGTATTAAATCCTTCTTAACCATTTATAGACCCAACACACCTACTACACTGGAACTCCTGGGGTCTTATGAGAAACACTTTGCAGTTACATTAAGTCTCTCTAATGTTGTTTCTATTTAGATTATGCCTCTTTGAAGAATCTGTGTATTCAGAATACACACATCCTACAAAAGATGGAATATGTGTAAAAAGCACACAGTGGCTTTGTACCACATCATGTGCATTTTAGCAAATCTTTCTTAGATGAATGAAAGGTCATGACAATAAATGGATAATAAATGTGATGGAAACAACCAGTAAAGATTATCTTTTTTCGCAGGTTGTTGATCGGTGACCATAAAACTCGAGTTGTGCTAAAGTGAAGGCCTAATTCATTAAAGAGGACTGCAGAGACCACAACCAGTTGATGGGTATCTTGGCATCTTTTCCATTCGGATGGTCATACATTTCTCAGCAACATGGGAAGAATCTGTGCCTACAGATATCCACCATAACTGTTGGCTTCTATTGTTTGGCTGGAAAAAGTCCAGGCATATTTAACAATAAAAGTTTCTTTCAAACGCTCACACTGTCTGCTCTCTGCACTACTTAGTTGAGTCTTTTGTATTTGTTTGAATCAAAGTCCCACATGGCAAGGAGTATTTTAATAGTTTTATTACTTAAATGACGGTACAAGGACAGGCCAGTGGCTTAAAATATAAAGGCAGATTAGAATCATAAACTGGTGTACTTCGATCCAATGATATTTGAAACGTAGATTCTTTTTTTTCTTTTTTTTTAAGACAAAATACTCCGTTGCAAGTGAAAATTTCATAATCAAAATGAACAAAAGTCTTGAGTCACTCATTGTAAATCTCGTTGGGGAATTATTGAAACGTGCTAATACATGTTGATGAAAGACAGCATATAACGAAAAAACCTAGCTTGTACAATTCTGTTGAGTTTGAAAGTAAAAGGACTGCTTCTTATGTAGCGCTTTTATACTCTGCCTAGGTAGACCAGCCCATGACTGATAGTGTCCACTGTGTGTGTTTCTATACACGTATGCTTTTACTGCAGTGGTGGTGTGAGGTTAATAAATGAAGCCTTTGCCAATCAGATGCCTTAAACATGTTACTGCGTGGCAGATCAAAATCTGACTGTTCTTGTCTGTCTTCATAATTCCATCAATGTTGACAAGATCCTCAACACCACTGGCTCTCCAAACCATGACAGAGCCTCCACCTGTTTTACAGATGGCTGTAAGCACTCGCTGTTGGACCTCTCTCCTGACCTGCTTCAATTCTCAATTCAACACACCATAAAACCCGTTCCCGCCGTTTTTCAGTCCAGTTCTCGTGTAAGCTAGCATGCCTTAGCCTTTTCTCCCTCCTTTCCAGTCTCCAGTTTCCAGCCAGTCTTCCACAGAGACCATTTCTGATGAGGCTTCAGTGAACAGGCCTTTGTCAAGTCTTAAGGACATGACTTTCAGATACTGTTCCCCTACTGTTGATTGTTTTTTAGGTTTTAGCCTGCCACTTCTTGTTTTTGTCCTCCACAGAATGCTGAGATATGTCAGGCTTTTAGCTAATAGCTCTTTGGTAATCAGCTTCGTGGAGCAAAACTATAATTTTATGCCCGTCAAACCATGTCAGCATCATTTAACTGTACAAATAGAAATAAATAATGTCTTGATGCATGCTCAATCATTCAGGTAAGTAAATCCCAAAAGGTTTGATTCTGTTCATCTGGACATAGCATTGCGCTACGCTGAAAATGCTATGTTGCGCTACGCTATGCTGAAAATGCTACGTCCAGATGAACAGAATCAACCTTTTGGAAGGAATAAATGATGTGTTTTTCAACAGGTTGCTATTAGCAAAGTGCCTAAAGATTTAAAATAGGTTATTTGTTAACTCGTGTTTTATGTGAAAACCCAACACTGGTTCATCCCTTGAGTTATGTGCTTTTTTAAGTGGTTAGATAAATCACGACTCACGAGTCAGTGTTAAGTGGCTCTGGTTTTCTCTGAAAATGCTCAGGTACAAGCAGTTGACTAAAAGTGAGTGAAAAAGCAGTCAATGTCCAAGAAAAACTTTGAAAGACCTTTAGGAAGCCCGGAGAACTTCCAGACCAAAAAACAATAAAGTCTGTCCTTGGGAGAAAGATATAAAAAAAGATAAAAAGAAATGAGACATTTGCACAGTACTGGATTTAAGATAGGAAAAAAGGTGGATGTACAATTACTCCGTTGAAGAATGCTGTCAATAGATGTGTTGTATAATACACATAACATTATAGTACAATCTTATCACTATAATCTTTTGATCTCCATCTCATAATCTTATCTAACCTCACTGTGAGATGTGATAAGATTGAAGAAACAGGTTGTACGAATTAAAAACAGAAATAGTAAACTTCAAGGAAAACAAGTTGGGTCGCAACACCTTCTAGTGTTTTGTAAGTAAGCTTTAGTCAATCAATCAATCAATGAAACAATCAAGAAATCTAACTTACTTATTTACTAAGTCCTATTGTGTCACGTACTGAACTGGAGGCTGCTATACATGTATTTATTTAATCACATTTGGACTACTGTAATTGATCATTTATAAGTCTAAGCAAAAACTCCCTGGAACATCTGCAGGTTGTTCAAAACGCTGCAGCAAGGCTTCTGACCAAAGTACTCGCATGTGACGCCATTGCTAATACAGCTCCATTGGCTCCATTTTAAGATTCTGGTTCTGACTTTTAGAGCTCTTCATGGACAAGCACCAGCTTAGATTATTGAACTTCTACAGCCCTGTGTCCCTAGCAGGTCCGTGAGGTCATGTGATCAGGGCCTATTTGTTATACAGCAGGGTTGGGCAACTCCAGGCCTCGAGGGCCGGTGTCCTGCAGGTTTTAGATATCACCCCGGGTCAACACACCTGAATCAAATGATTAGTTCATTACCAGGCATCTGGAGAACTTCAAGACATGTTGAGGAGGTCGTTTAAATTTTTTTAATTGGACACATCTAAAATCTGCAGGACACCGGCACTTGAGGCCTGGAGTTGCCCACCCCTGTTATACAGCAAACAAGGCTGTGAAATCAGGGAGACAGAGCTTTTGACACTGTGGCCCCCACATTAAGGAACTCTCTTCCTGTGAGCTTGAGATCTGTGGATTCAGTAGTCTCTTTAAAAAAAAAACCCAACAACTTAAAAACTCATCTTTTTGGAATTGCATTTGGTTAATTTTTTGTCTTTGTTTTAAATGCCCTGGTATTTGTCACAGTATTCAGAAGCAGAACATAAGGTAAGGCACACTGATACAAAACTAAACATTAACCTAAACTGGGAGAACTAAAAAAACAACATGAAGAACCCTGACATGAAACTGGACAAGAAACTTGGAAACATGGCAAGAAACAACAGATGACCTGACAAGGAATGGATGAAAACAAACAGATTAAATACACACAGGAGGTGATCAGGGGAAGTAGAAACAGCTGACACAAATGAACATAACTACCTCACAGGGGAAAAGTAAACACATTGAACAGAGAAACAAGAGACTTTCAAAATAAAACAGGAAACAGAGAAATGAAGACGTGACACACAAGCTTGATGACATGTAACACGCAGACAAGAAATACGACATATTGACACTGAAGACAAGAGAAGACTTATAAATGTTATAAAAGTAGTAAAACGAGAATGAAACTCGACTAAATCCTAACTACTAGCGGCAACACAAGAACTTAACATATTTCCAACAATATAAGGAAACAAAAATACAAAACAAAGTCAAAACAGCACAGACCAACATTATGTTTTTTTCTTGTGAAGCACTTTGTGATCTTTGTCCTGAAAGGTGCTATATAAATAATATTTTTACTTACTTACTTTCTCAGTTCTTTTTATTGAATCCGTCGCGTCTCAGGGTCAATAGAGGGAAAGTATCAAAGTACTTGCAGCAGTGCATAAACGCTAAAAAAATGTCACACATATTAAAAAAAGAGGATTTGCCGAAAAAGAAAACGTCCCAATGGTTGATATATTGTCATATGACACTGTTTGATTATTTTCTGCTGTATTTGCACTGGCTGAGCTGCTTGTGTTATAAATTTGAGAAACAAGATTTTGATTCACGGTCAGATGCACGATTCTGACCGCTCTTTTCTCTTTGTTCTTTGTGACGTTTGGCCTCTTTGATGCCATTTGTCTATTAAATAATATAAATATGTTTCGGTACATACATGTTTATCTTAGTTTAGGATGTAATTAGTCTGACATAATCTAAAGTTCAGTGTTGTTATCCAAGAGTGTAAAATCCACCTACCCTGGACCATAACTTTCTGCAAAGTCTCTAATCTAGCTTATCTATATAGACGCTTGGCGATTGCTTTAGGTTTGGCAGGGGATGCAAATAAAGCAAAGACAATGATTGTTATGACAGAAGAATACTTTAACTCTGGAACTTGTGACCTCCACCCCTCCCTCATGCATCATTATGTTTTATGCGTTTTATGTTTTATTTTTTTTAAAGATGTCACTTAAGTGCACTCCTTCAAACACTGCCAAGCATGGCTGAACAGGTGTGAAGAACATTTATATGGCTCAATAATTCATTCTTTATGCTTTTATGACCAGTGATGCAATATGTTTGCAGTGTGCAGGTTATGGGGGATGATTATTAATAAACCCCAACACCTTGCAGCACCTTCGGCACTTCGGCACACTGGTCCGAGTACAGAGAAGCCAGCTGCAGGTGCAGGCAAATAAGGAGCGACAATGGGCGAGGAGCAAATTGAAATGGGAGATTCTGCTCTAATGGAGCCTATGAAGACTAAACCCGTGTTGAAACCTCAACCTAACAAATACGAGAGATTGTACCAGCCCTGCTTGGCTGAAATTGTGGGGACCTTGTTCTTTGTTTTCATCGGCTGTGTGTCTGTGATCGAGAACGTACCAGAAGCTGGACGGCTACAGCCAGCCCTGGTGCACGGTCTGGCTGTAGCCGTGCTGGTGGCTGTCATGGATAAAATCAGGTAAAGTTATTTATTAAGTCAAACGTTGGCATTTATGTTTTAGTTGTTGGATTGTTTGTTTGAATATCATTTATGTCAAACTTTAACCTTGGTTACTTGAAGGTTAAAGATAAAGTTCATTTACCTACCTTAAATCTTTTCAGGATATCTTTTGTAGATAAACGAGGCAGTGTATGTATGATTGATGCAAATAAATCAATTTAAAAAATCTAGAGGGTAAAGCAGGGATTTGACGTAGCGTGCCACATGACACATTTAATCCTTGTGATGTCTTTATATAAGAAAAGGAAGGTCAGTTTCGACAGCGCGTCACTGCAGAAAATGCAAGAAATCTGTCGGCATAACTCTTTGGGGTTAAATTGTTTGAATTAAATGTGTAAAATCACATAACAAATAACAATTTCTTATAGGTCATCGCCCAAACTATCCTGTAATTATAAAACAGACCATTTTTGTTAATGCACAGATTTATTTATTTGACTGTGGCTTCATTGTAACAAAAATAAATTTTTACAGTAAGTGACAAAAATAACTTTTCTGTCATTTCATTGTTAATCTATCACCTTGTTTTACTTTGAAGTAGCATGAGTGTTCATGGGGAGGTGTTTATCAGGAGTCTTTGCTGGCCCATTCTGGCCCCTGGGCCTTATGTTTGATAACTCTGGGTTAAAGGTTTACGGTGTAGACATTTACCAGATTTGAGTGGAGTTAGCTCAGTTTGTTCTCAACTTTGTCTTTGTTGCTCCTTTGCCTCCTCCCAGTGGCTCTCACTTTAACCCTCCCTTCACTGTTGCCATCTACCTGTGTGGAGGGATGGACCTGATGATGGCGGGGCTCTATATTGTCTGCCAGCTGATTGGAGGAGTGGTGGGGGCTGGAATGGCCAAGGTCAGTTGAAGGTTCAGCACCTTCACATCTTCTAAATGCATGTTTGAGTATCCTGTGAAATTTTCACCACAACTCTACTGTTTCATAGCTGATGACCCCTCCAGAACGCTTCATCAATGCCACGGGAGCAGCGTTTACTATCCTCAAGTCAGACAGCCAGCTGTCACGAGCCATATTCGGAGAGGTGGCCATGACCTGCCTGATAACTTTGGTGGTGCTGCTGGTGGCTGTCAATACCAGGACGAAAACCCCACTGGCTCCTTTCCTGGTGGGCTGTACGGTCATAATCAATGTCTTGGCAGGGTGAGACACAGGGCCCTGTCCAGCAGCGATCTTGGCTCAAGAGTTGGGAGTTCGCCTTGTAATTGGAAGGTTGCTGGTTCTCGGTCGTTGTGTCCTTGGGCAAGACACTTCACCCACAGCCTCGCCTCTGCCAGTGCGCCCCAGGGCAGCTGTGGCTACAATGTAGCTTGCCATCACCAGTGGGTGGATGACTGAATGTGTAAAGGGCTTTGGGGTCCTAGGGACTAGTAAAGCGCTATACAAATACAGGCCATTTACCATTTTACCTGATCACAGGCAGGGCGGTGATATTAATTTGATAGCCTGGATCTTGTTCTTGCTATTTGCCTGTGGGATTCCCAGATACTTGTAGCTGTCCTCAACTTCTGCAATGTTTCCTTCTGGTAGTGCGATCCATGGTAGATCCTGCACTTGAAGATGACTTGTGCTATTGGCTTGAAATTGCCCTCTAGTGTTGTTCACCTTGATATATTAATGAATCAAAAATTTTGACCCATTAATAATATTGTAAAAATATATGATATCCTGGTCTGATTGCTTTTGGTGCTTTAGGCATATTCTAAAGTGTTTTGCATTATTGGCCTACTTAAGCAGGATTTTATCTTGTGCTTAAGTAAATGATTTAAAAACTTGTTTTTCCTCTTGTTTAACTTTATCACTTATGTGCAGGGGTGATATATCAGGAACGTGTCTAAATCCTGCCAGAGCTTTCGGTCCAGCTGTGGTGACCGGTTACTGGACTTACCACTGGGTGTACTGGGTCGGTCCCATTGGGGGAGGTCTTGTGGCCGCTGCTTTGGTCAGGTAAGAGAAGTTACACATAACTGGATTACTAAATTAAACCACAGGAATGATACACCAGTGTCACTGTCTCTTCGTTTTTGCAGGATCATTCTAGGTGATGATAAACTCCGAATCATAATGAAATGACTCCATTTACAGCTGTGGTGCAGGATTCAATATATCCATAAGCTCTGTCTTTCACTCCATATATTTAAAAAAGGGCATACTTTTGGATATTTCTTTTTGATACTGTTATTCCATGGCAGTTTGTAATCTATGGATTGTTGTTTAGTATAAAATAAATAAATAAAAATACATAAAATCATTTTTTCTCAGTTCTTCCCCATAGAAAAAGAACACTGCCATTTAATCTAAACTCTTTATTGGGACTTTTTTCTGCAGTGTCACGTGTGCAGGTGTGAAACGACACAGTGGGATATTTAAAAAAAGAAAAACACACACACACAGAGCAGGATTATTTTTGGCGACATGCTTTATTTTCGTTTTCCAACCATGATTTTAATGGTCACAAACTGCGCTTTTCGCTGCCGACATCTCAACGGTATTTCTCAGAGAGACCCAGGGCCACGGCGGCCAAGAATTTGTCGAAGGCGACATGAGTTTCCGGGGTGAAATCTTTAGGGAACATAATGGCGATCACCACCATAGCGCAATGAGCCAGCATCTGCAGAGAGAGGAAACAGTTTACACCAAATATATGAAGTTTGCTCGGCAGAAATCGCTTTTAATAAACAGACTGTTTGTTAGTGCAAATGCATAGTCAATAAACTCGATCTTCTTAAGAACAATCTTTTCAATACGTTGGATTACTTTGTTACATAAATTAACCGTGCGTGAAATAGGAATAGACAATAACCTCTGTTTATAACTGAAATCGCATATGCACATGATCCGCGTCTTACCTTGAAGTTAGATGGATCCACCCTCAGCTTGAAGGCGTGCAGCTCGCTCAGTTCCAGCAGGCCGCCTCTCAGGTTGTCAATCTTGGACACGGCCTCAGTGACTCCACCCAAGATCAGCTTTCCGTGAACCATCACGGGCTCAGAACCGGGAGTCAGGTCCGGCCAGTGGGAGAAGTAAGTCTTGGTTTGCGGATACACGAGGAGCATCCTGTGGAAGCAGAGATGAACATGGTGGGTCACAAGCTCCAGTGGCGCAATCGGTCAGCGCGCGGTACTTATAAGACAGTAGCCTGCAGAGTTATGCCGAGGTTGTGAGTTCGAGCCTCACCTGGAGCACGAGCTTATTTTAAGTAGTGGAAACACACATCTGAAGTGTGTTTAAATATTTGAGGCGACTGTTGCTGTAATTTGGCGCTGTATAAATAAAATTCAATTGTACTGAATTCAATAAAGAAGTGCCAATACAGCCTTACCTGCCCAAAGCTTCGCCTCCAACAGTATCCATAACCTTGGAGACCTTGGCCCAGAGTGCCTTGACGGCAGCCTTGTCTTTCTCAGTCAGACTCATGTTGGATCGGTTGTCTCTCTCTCTCTGATGATGCTACCCGGCGAGGAGCTGTGCTTAAATTCAGTTGCCCCCCTGGGTCACACCCAGGGCATCTGATACCAAGCCACAAGCTGTGACGCAGATAGGACTCATTCACCGGACCTGATAGAAACTTGTTTGGCTTTAGGCCAACGCAGAGGGTGATATCTGCTGGTGACATCTTGGGTGTGAATTTGCAAAAAAACACTCTGCATTTTTTTCGTGTAGGATACCAAAAGTGCAACGTAACCACATTTTCTGCTTTGCAAGTTTGTGAGAAGTTAGAGGTGAAGCACATGGTCCCCTGATGACTGATGAGTGGAGAACATCTCAGGCGGAGTGATATCATGTGCAGAAAGTCTACAGTTCTAAGAACAATGAGTGAACTCGTGTCTAAGGAGTTGCTGTGAAATTAATGCCAATAAAACTGATTGATTCATAAAACTGAACACATTTTTCTATTACTTCCAGCTTTACTGAGGCCTGAACCAAGTAAATTATAGTAATAGTAGTAGTAATAATAATAATGATAATTTTGAATATTTACAAAACAATTCGATTCGATTCGTACTACTTAAATCAATCAATAAAAAAATTAAGTATATTTTCGTGATGTGATCATCATTTAAACAATTTTACCAATGAAGTACAATATAAGTATAAGAAAATGATCTATTAAAAAAAACAGATTTCGTGATCGCAAAGAATGTGGGTCATTTATGGATGCAGGTGGGAGTTACAAAAATGCGTGCATGCACATTACGCACTTACAGAAAAGAGCGCAAAATTCTATAATATATGCAAGTACACTCGGTGGATCTAGGATATACTAAAAATACAAGATTAAAAAACAGCTCTTCTTATCAAATTGAAGCTGTTTAAAGCTTTCTCAGATTTATCAGATTTAATTTTTTAATTCAGCATTTTTTTCTTTTTTGGCTCGGTTCATAAAATAAGTTCCTATCAGTGGTAGAAAATAGAGCAGACGGCCTTTATCAGCCAGCTCAAGTGTTCTTAATCAAAACACATGCATCTGTGGACGCAGGGGGGTTTGGGTGGAGGGGGGTTCGCTGCTGCAGATAACACCGGTGTGGTTTACGAGATATAACTTAAAGAGCGTCAAACACTCTCGAGCTGCTTGGCAACCATTCCTCACATTTAAAATAAAGACAAATAAAGACTAAATAAATAAATAAATTCTTTCATTTTTCTCCGCATAAATGTTTAGCCTTTTTACTTATATTTCTATATAATGTTGATATTTTTGTGAAGATGTGAAGTTGTTGAACCTTTATTTGTATAATATCAGGCAGATACAGACGAATTATGCATTTCCATATTTTAAAAAAAAATCTGAATTCACATTTAAAATATATACACACTTTATTTAGATTTTAAAAAGTGGGGGACGCACTTTAATCAATGTTGACAGATAATTTTCAAAAGGCCTTTTTCGCATTTTATGAATTTTATCCTCTGTGTGATTTGTTTAAAAGTAAAATAAATAAATAAATAAATAAATAAATAAATAAAATAAAATAAAAAACTCAACAGCAACTCAGGATTCAGCTAATAACAGCTGAATAAATAAAAATAAATAAAAATAAATAAAATAAAAATAATAATAAGAATTATCAGAGACTTGAGGACTGCATTTGAAATAACTGTAATAGAATATGTTGGGAATATTTTGCGCATAAAATATTGGGCTTTGGAATCTTTGGCCGCACAATAACTGCGCTAATTGAAATTTTGTTTTTGGCTTTGCTTAAATTGCGCAGGACACGAATAACAAAACCGTATCAACAAATCCAGAAACTTCTGGTGAAGTCTGCAGTTTATCTCACGCGCATCATCTCCAGCCTATCACAGCAGACTTCTCATTTGGGGTGGGGGAGCTTCGACGCATTTAAATAGATGCAGGGGGTCTAGTGAAGCACTATTCAGCCTTTTCCTTCAAGCCTGAAGAAAAAAATCATAATCAAACGCCACCATGGTTGAGTGGAGCGAAAACGAACGCAGCATCATCTCCAACATCTTTTCCAACCTGGACTATAACGACATTGGGCCCAAGGCTCTGGTCAGGTAAGGAACACCTCTGCAAGAGGACAATCCTTCCTATGACGTGCCCTGTGGCCAAACTCACGTGTGTTTCTCCCTTGCAGGTGTCTGATCGTTTACCCCTGGACTCAGAGGTATTTCACCTCCTTCGGTAACCTCTACAACGCCGAAGCCATCAGCACCAACCCGAAAGTCGCTGCCCACGGAATCAAAGTGCTCCACGGTCTGGACCGCGCTCTGAAGAACATGGACAACATTAAAGCCACCTACGCCGAGCTGAGCGTCCTGCACTCAGAGAAGCTGCATGTCGACCCCGACAACTTCAAGGTAAACCTCAGAACCCGCCTTTCTTCTTCTTCTTTTTAATGCAAACACGACATTTTCTTATACCTTTTTTTCTTTCTCCATGCAGCTGCTTTCTGACTGCCTGACCATTGTTGTTGCTGGAAAACTGGGTTCCGCTTTCACCCCAGAGGTTCAGGCTACCTTCCAGAAGTTCTTGGCCGTGGTGGTGTCCGCTCTCGGAAAGCAGTACCACTAAAATGTAGATCCGTCTGCATCTGGAAGCCAGAAGGAGATCTAACGCCCGTTTCAATATGTTATGGATCACCTCAAAAGAGAAATAAAGGCCCACTGAAGCAAAGTTTACGTTTTCCCTTTGTATTTTTTTTTTAAATTTTACACATGCTTATAAGTTATATCTTATATCACACTGGGGGGCTGGATGCCGAGTAGAGGGCAAATAAAGGATCTCGTTTGTACTTTTAGGTTTTTAGACTGTAACATGGCGAAATATGAGAGCGGATTTCACTCTTGCAAAGGTTATAATAAAAACTAAACTAATAAATAATAACAACTTCAAAATAGAAACCATATATTTTATAGGATTTGTAAGTAAAAACAACCATAACCGCAAAATAACCAGTAACAGGCTGTTCTTCATTCTAACGAGAGTACCCTATTGTTTTTCACTATAGATACTACTTTGTTTATTTCATTTTCTGTTGGGCGATGAATTGCGTGCACAGCTGGGGATTTGTTGTAAATTACAACTGGAACAAACAAACATACATACATTTAATTTTAAGATTATATTTTTTAAATGTACTTTATTTATCTTGCTTGCACTTTCTATTTCACTGTTTATGCCGCTCTCCTCACTCTCAATCAGAGATGGGCAGTTACTTGTAACGCGTTACTGTAATCCGATTACTTTTTTTAGGTAGCGAGTAAAGTAAGGGATTACTATTGCAAAAATGGTAATTTGATTTGATTTGATAAACGTTTATTGGTCCCACAAGGGGAAATTTCCTAAGGCTGCCGACCTATTGCACGCAATGGCGGTGCCATCTTACCCTCTGACCACACATACATTACACAAACATCACATGGGGAAGACAGGTCAGAGAGGTATAACAATGGAAAATGCACCACATGAGGAAAGATAAGGAGAAAAAAATAACTCCTCCCAGACTGAGCTCCAACAGGGAGACCAGTTTGAGAACAGAAAAAAACACCTCTGCACATGAAAAAACTCTAAATACACCAAAGAAACACATGACAAGCAACAGGGGTGGGTAAAGGGTGAGAGACAGCCGATTTAGACAGTGCATCCGGGCCTGCGTGCGCTGGTCTCCTTGATCCACCGTCAGCATCGGAAGGGAATAAGCGTCGAAGGCGTTTGGAAAGGGAGGGGGGATGAGTGTGTGCATATCAGTGTATATGTATGTGTGAGTTCAGCTGAGACAGTGTCCTTCGCCCTGCTAGGCTAAGTAAACAGTCTTCCAGCCAACCCAGGTGTCCTTGTTGTTCAGCCCCAGCCTTGCAGCTGGCGCCAAACGGGTATCCGCATAAGTGATGGTGTTTTTACTTTAGTGCGAACAGCTCATATGAATTTCAAAGCAGTTCTACAGTCCAACACTGGTCTCTCAACCTCCCGTTGGAGAGCCGCGAGCTTCGCCATACTTGGGTTCTGTGATGTTGTCATTTCTTGTGCTCAAGGAGCCGATTTCTGAGAACTCACGGCAGCGTGCCTCCCCGAGATGTCATCCAATTTGCGCCCAGAGATGTTATTCCGAGCTAGCAGCCGTAGCATCTCCAAGATCTTATCCGTGCTGCACTCAATGAGCCCATTTTGAGAAACTCACGCCTCTCCCATCGTTCCAATCCCAGCGGGCAGCCTTGTGGGGGTTTGAACAGCCGGTTCTGCTTTCTTAATTCTTCGATAAGTCAGGGCCAAGCCAGCTCCGATTAGCCAGAACCCTGTTACCATGATTCCGAATAGGTAGATATCTTCAGCACTCAGGCCCACCCAAGCCCAAACTTCTCGTTGAGAAAGGGGTGTCAATTGCATCTAGGGACCAGTTGATCCAATCCATAATTCCTCTTTTAGGTTTTAGAGAACAGACTGTGAGAGAGTGTTCCAGGGAAAAGTAATACAAAAAACATGACACTAGACAAGGACATAAGAGGCTAAGCAGGGAAGCTAAGGGAGAGGAGGAGAGGAGAAAAGTGCGACCGCCTTCATCAAGAGCAAGAGCAGAAAAATTAGATTACTGTTACTTTCCCGCAGGAACGCTGTATTATGTTTAGAAAAGAGAGAAAAAAATGAAAGCACTGAAATCTGTATCAACTGTACCTTTTCCCACAATTATTCATTCATAATCTATGAAGCTATATAGGTAAAGGTGTGGTGCTACTTGAGGGCATCGGAGTGACACTAAATAACTGCAGTTAGTTAGGTCAATAGTTTAATTGAACTATAGCTATCAGAGCTGTCAGAATGATGAGTGGAACGCTCTTTGGGTTATATAATATTGGGCTAATTTAATTGCAAAGATGGAATCAGTAATCCATAATTGCCTGCCAATGTCCAGCGCAGATTAGTTGCTCAAAAGTGTACACACCATACGAGGGAGTGCAAATGAGAGATTTGCAGGTGTTTGTCTCTGCTGTTAAGATAAATGAGAGGAGGCGGAAGAAGAACCAGCATGGTTTTCTGTAAGGTTGAAGTATTTTGTTAGAAAGCACCGCGAATGAGTGTGTTCCAGGGGAACAAGACTGAGGTGGAGCGCAAGATTTATCCAGAGGAGAGCTACACTGTTATAAACTATTCCATTATAAACCTGACATCCGTGTGTATAGCTGACCTGTGCTATACCGAGAAGAACACCAAACATCATTTACCGTCAGATCCCGACCCCTCTATTTAGCAATGAAGACATAGCTAATGTGTCTCATGCGTAAATGCTCACACTGCCCATGTTTTTTATTTTTTCTGCAGATTGCGCACTAACACAGTCACATTGACACCTACCCCTTTTTAATGATAGAAAATACATTAATGCAACATTAAAATCTCTGTCTGCCCACTGCAGCAGGAAGGACCAAGTTAGAGGACAGAGCCAAAGATTTAGCATTCCGCTCACAGCTTTGGGCCACCCACCAGTCACAATTACGCACTCGCTTCCAATAAATGAACACACATCAACTATCGCATATCTTACAACCGAAATGACGCGTGTCCCCCCCTTTCCCCACAGCGGTAAGTTTCGCGTTAGACTATTGTTTCCTTCTTCCCTCTAATCTGTAACAAACAAAACTGAAAGTTTTGACGGGACTCAAAGGGTGGAAGTGTCTAAGATTAATGTCTTAAATCTAAGCCGTTCAATAGCTGTTCTTCTCCACAGCGGAACAGGTCAGCTGCAACACTGATTTCAGGTTTACACGGTGGAAGACTTTGTGATACAGTGCAGTTCCTGAGCTGTCCCATATATCTGTAACTCTGACATTAAGCCTGTGAAAAGCGGCGGAATTCATAATTCACAAGAGGATAGGTAAGGGAGAGAAATGACATTAAAGAAGTGGGAGACAATCCTACGGGGAAAGAAACAGAAAAGCAGCAGGGTGCTGTGATAGAATTGGCAGTGATAAAAATGGTCATGCGGATGACTTTACGTCACTCGGTCATTTGATTAGTTTATTTAGTTATAGCTGAATAACGCAAACTATCAAATGTGGCGGAATAGCCCCAGAAATTAATGAGAACTCAACAGTGAACCCATGGACTTGGGCGGGCACGTGACCGCCCCACTACTTGATCAATTAGCCCTTCACCTCTACACATCTTTACAATAGAGCTATTTATACACCACAAACTGGGCATAAAGATATTTGTGTTTATTTATAGAAGAGTTAATGTAGTTAACCGAAGCTAAGCTACAAAATAAAATGAGGTGTGGAAAAAAAATCTGAATTAACAGAAAAAAACCTACACTACACTTAAAAAAATGAATGAAAAAAGGACATTGAATACAAAAACAACTAATTAGAAAATACAAAATTATAGCTAAGTGCAGTGGAATCAAACTAATTTCAGCACCAGAGACAGCGCCGTGTTCACCCGTGTTAACCCTAACCCTCCTCACAGCAGCTTCATTTTTAATACGAAAGATTAAACGGGCTCCTTCTGTGTTTTTAAACATTATCAACAAGATAGAAGTAGATATTTATGCTTTTCACATTTGAGGAAATAATGGAAAACAAAAACGTATAATTTCAGAAAATACATTACACAATAAACGTGCTAACTCAACCCTGAAAAAGTAAAACTACAAACACATAACGATCGAAGAATATCTTCATAACCTACCGAGAACAAATGCCCAGAGAGAGATCACCAGTTACAGTTTTTATTTTCTTCCACTTTAGTAACTTTTGTAAATGTACATCTGGAGTCATAGCTGTAAAATCAGGCCCAACAAAAGGACCTTATCTTTCCATGAGAATAAACTTTTCTGTCAATAAAAAAATATTTTTCACCAAATGACATTGAAAAATGGTGTATTGAAGAGCTAAATCACAGCTCCTTATTAAACACAGGCTATTTGGGTTTTTTTAAAAAGTATCTAATTCATGTATTCAAACAATATTCTTAAGAGAAATTGTGAACATGTCTATGATACTAACGATTGAATTAGACTCTTCAAAATTACCTAGGGTCACTTTTACTTGCAAGGACGTCACATTTCATGACGTTAGAACAGAAGTCTGATGGTACAGATGAGGAAATAATTGTTTTATTCTCTGGTGAATTTGTATTTTTCTCACTTCCAAAGAAATGAGCACAAACAGAATTCTGGCTGGACTGTAGGGATCAAATAATCATTTCCTCAGTGACCTGAAAATGAATTTATAATGTTTGTCTCATGTGTTTTTCTAGATTTTTGTTTGATATTCTGTACAGTCACTGTACAGTAAACCTGCAAATTACAAACGTACAAATTTACCCCAGGATCAAATAATTATTCCCCCCACTGCGTACCTGACATCTACACCTGGTTTTTAACTATATAAAAATTAAATTTTTTTTAAAAACCCTCACATAATTAGATATTCTGACATCTTACATTAAATGTAATATTACTGTAATATTATTATTATTAAAATGATAGAAAATGTATTATTTATTAGTGAGTTATGAAGAAAAATGTACGTTTTAGGGTGTCCCACAGTACTACATTTCAATACAGCAGCCGAAAGGTGGAGAAGACTGCTGATTGCTCAACGTTTGAACAACAGTAGCTCCCTTCACCCTCCCTATCTCCAACTCTCATCTTCTCAAATCCCCCCAATCACCTGCCCTTCCTCTACCAATCTCATCTACACCCACACCCCACCTACTCTTCAGCATGTGCTCTAACTGTAACTGCTTCCTTACATATTGCGCAGTCTCCCAGTTATTTTAATGCTAAGATTGCTTCAAGCAGACTCTTACTTCAGGCCAACAGGGCACGGTCCTCACAGATGTCAGGTGTATAAAAATTTCATCTGTGTCTCTGATGTTTTGTCTTTTTTCCCTCTCATTAAAAATATTTCAACCTTGTCTGACTCATGGATTTTCACGTACGCGAAGCTACAGATAAGAACCAAAGGTGAGAACACCAGTCTCTGCAAGTTTAGGGTTCACAGGAACTATCAAGCCTGTGCATTTTTACTTTACTGGGAAAGAAGTCTGAGGATTTTAACTTAAGCGTAGTACAGCTCCTAAATTATGAGTAATTTGGCATTATTTGGACTATGTAGCCTGTAAAATGTAGATTGTAAAATTACAACCGTGCGTAACTGTGCGCAGATACAAACAGAAGGCATAAATTATCTCTCATGCTCTTCACATGAGATGACTGCTACAATCAACTCAAAATGTTAAAAACAACAACAACAACAACAACAACAACAACAAAAACCCAGCAAAGGTAAAAGCAAGGATGAAGAAATGAATGCAGTTCATTCTGCTGTCATGATATTAAAAACATTTACACTCCCATTAAGTAAAAAAGAGTATTAGCACGTTTTGGCAATCCTAAAAAAAGTTAATTTTTGTGTAATCAACCTCACAACAAAGATGTCTGTAAATTACAGAAGTTATTTCACTTAAATATCTAAAAAACTGACATTTAACATCTTGTCTATGAGCTGCTTTGAATATTGCATCAGCATGCGTCTGTATTACCACCAGTTTACCAAATGGGGGCACTGTTGCTCTGTGTACCGTAAATACTTTATTTGAGGTCCATAGATAAACCTGGAGAGTCCTCCCAATTCACTGGTGTTAAAACCTGAATCCTTTGTTTCTGTAATACTAGAAAAATAAAACAATAAAACAAAAAACAGATTAGATTTAATATTAAATGTGCCTTTGTAGTTGTAAATGTATTATTTATTATGAAAATATTTTACAGTAGGAAAGCTTGCTTAAGTAAAATAATGTAAATTATCAGCTGACATGACGGTGAGCAACTAAAAAAACTTAACTCAGTCAAATGATGAATTCCTTGAAAATGATCAACACAATGCATTTTGAACGTGATATGATAATGCGTGAAACACCACAGATTCGATTTGTTTTTATTTGATAATATAACAGCACAAAAACTAACACACGAATTGCACATTTTTTACCATTAAAAATGTAACAAAGTAATGACAGAGACACATACAGAGAAAAACAAAAAGATTTTACATAGCATCATAAATGCCTCGTATGCTTTCTGGAAACCCAGTGCTTGAGTCTCATCTGTATTTCTCAGCAAGAACAGCAGCAAACGCTGACAGGTACTTGTCCATGGCGGCGTGAGCCACCGGTGTGAATTCATCCCCCAAGTAACAGGCAAGGCTGACGAGCATACTGTGCGACAGCAGCTGCAGGAGAAACACAAAAGATTGGTAAAAAGTGAACAACATACTTACATAATTTATAGTATGTGTCAGTTTTCTGAAAATCATGAACCCACACACTGCCATTTGTCGTCCTCAGTGTGTTATTGTTAATATAGTGATGTAGTATTGTGTAATTTGCACAGAAAGCATGTCTGATAATTTTAAGTGCCAAACAATGCATTAAAAATATCGTCTCCTCCTCACCCTCTCGCCTCACAACGGCTAGTTTCACAGCTTGTAATTCCCCAAACATCCACAATTGTCATATATGTATAATACAATACCGTATACTTATACACATTGTCATTTTGTTCACTTATAATTTTTTTTAACCATTTTTCAGATTTCCCGACTGGTTCACATACTGCCTTTTTGCACCCCATTTCAATATTCCTGGAGGAACCCATTTAATCAAATGTATTATTTATTTTAATTAGTGCTGTCAAAAGATTAAAAAAAACATTTTTCCATTTTTTTTCCTCCTCCATAAAACAAACTAGTTGATTTGTCATCTGAACAGGCTGGAAAAACAAAACAGCAGCAGACTTACAGTTAGTAAATCTGTTGTTTTCTTTTTAGTTCAGTTAAACTCTATTATAGAATTACTGAAAAAATCCCTACATACTAATAGGATTATCTTTTGCATGCAGAATTAAAATGCACAAATAAATACAATTTCATACATTGCAGTCACCTGTACGCCTTATAGCATACAACAAAGAAATTGCACAAGTATATATATTAACCCTGTAGCAAGTGCATCATATTTGATACATGAGTTTCTGGCAATTATTTTGTGGTTCAGGCTTTACTGGATTAGTAGATATACTTAATAGGAAAATCTGAATAACAAAAAACTGATTATCTCTGATTAAAAGATTAAAAGTAAATTAAAAAAAAATCCAATGCAAGAAGGGGATGGAAGGGCTGTAAATAGGTCTGAGGTGTTTAGGCACCTTAAAGTTTCTGGGGTCTACCCGAAGCTGGTAGGCGTGCAGAGTCTGCAGGGGAGCCAGGGTGACAGTTAGCTGACTGATGTCTTGGGCCCCCTCAGCTATAGCCAGGACTATCTTCTTCCCGTGAGAAAGCAGGTGGGAGGAGTTAGGACTGATGTCTACATGGGAAAAATATGTCTTGGTGCCCGGATAAGAGGCAAACATCCTTAAGAAGGGAAAAGTGAAATTATTTCCATGCTGATATGATAGGAGCAACAGAGTAAGTGCTACATGTTGACTGTCTTTGGTCACCAACTATCATTTGTGTGAACTCGAGGCCCACAAGTTTCTAAAATGATCTCGGATCATTGCCAACACCTTGAAATCCCTATTAGAGATTTCAGGAATTACCCAGCAGTGAGCACTAGATAAGCGTTACATTCTCTTGCGGGATTTGTTTGCAGTAACTACTTACTTTAGTAATGGCTAGGAAATCCTGTAACAATACTAAAATCTAATATTAACATCTGCAAACTGAAATGAAAGCTTATTGGTAGAGGAATCTATTTATCACAACACACACTCTTACTGGAGATGTTACTTTGTGTGTAGGAGCCTAAATCTTCATGCAAAACCATTTAAAGACAATGCAGTAAAGTATGAAGGTTACACAGGTAAGTCTCAACCTACCTAAGGAGTGCATCTGCTCCAATCTCTGCTGCCACAGGAGTCAGTCTTTCCCATATTTCCTTAATTAAGTCTTTTTCCTTCTTGGACAACATTGTGGCCTATCATACACAGAACCACTGTAGCCAAATATGCAAAGTGTTAGGTCTTTACAGCCAAAAAAACAAACAAGAAACTAATCAACCATTTTTTGCGCTGCATTAACCTGTTAACCTAAATGCTAAAAAAGAAGGATGAGTGAAATAGCAAAAGTAATAGTTCCTACTGTCTGAAGAAAACAGCTTGTACTGGTTGACCTCTCAGCAGATGTGTTGTCTCTCTCTGCCTCTGTGTTATCAGACCGCAGCCAGGGCAGGGTGCGGGCGACACACCACCACACTATCTGCTACCGTATGTGCGTCACACTGCATATTTACCATATCATTGGTGGGGTAGAGCTCAAGGTGCAGCTGTAGTTGAGCCCCCCCCCCCCTTCATTGATGGTAGAATTCTTTTTCTTCAGCCTATTGTTAATAGTTTTTAATTTATAGGCATTTCAGCAGATTAGTTGCTGTATCTGCTTCAGGGCTTTTTGCTCCCATGTAATGAACAAAGACACACACGCACATTAAAAAGTAACATTTTAAAAAACTAAGACTGAATCATAAGTTTATTTTAATGAATATGTTCTCTAAACCTTAGCAACTATTAAAACAGAATTTAGTGCTTCTGTTAGCAACATTAAAATAAAGAAAATGAGTCAATACTAGTGTAATTTGGATGATAATCTTTTTTGTCTCAGCTGCTCTTATCTGCAGGTCCACAAGTTGCCGGTTACAGAACAGTGGGTGTGAGCCCAGCCCATAACGTTATGAACCACACTGCAGTGCACATAGAGATCACATACATATAAGCCAAGTTTTAATGCCTCTGCTGATCTTAACACAAGACGTGAAAATGAGCCAGTGTAAAACTACCTCACTGGACTCAGTGAGCCTTGTATGTAAGCTAATATTGTTTATTGGACTTGTTTCTGTTTCCAATTTGAAGCTTGAGTGAAGTTTAAACAAATAAATAAACAACAAATAAAGAAACTAAACGTTTCTTCTGGATACCAAAATTCAGAGTTGTAAACTTTGGATTTCTAGCAATGGTAAACTTACTGGGGAGCTGTTTTGCTCATTTCCAGATCCACGTTTTTTTTTTTTTTTAACAGCTCGTCAGATCATCCACTGAAACAAGCTATTTTTTATTTTTAGCTCCTCTCCTTTTAAGCCACTCCTAATTCTCCTGATTGACTCTAGCTGTCCATAGCAGTTTTATATGGTGAACCAAAAAAACTCAGCAAGAGTGTCTTTTTGTTTGGGTAAATATACATTAAAAGTGATGTTTAATGTTGAAGAGTCACAGTTACTCAAGTGGCCCTTTAATATTTATAGTGATTAAATAACATTACATCAATAATAATTGGAAGAATAATAAGCTATAAAAAAAAAAACCCTTCTCATGTCAAAAGTCACATAAAACCTCTTATGTGGCTCAAAATTATTACCAAAGCTTAACATGGTAAATTAGAAATAACCTTTTTATTATGATTGTCGACTTGAATTTAGTGTTACACATATACTGTGCCAAAGTAAGTTAACGCACGAATTGAGCTGAATAGAAAAACAAAGAGATGAGATTAAAAAAGCCAGAATCGTTCAGTTTGAAAGAAACAACTCCAAACAATTACTCGCCTACATACACTGAACATCTATAGGAACATAGTTTTGATAATGGTCTCCTGTCAGCAGGTAAACCCTACCACTGTTTGTAGCCACACTATAAATAATATCACAAATTCACAAAAATGAGAACATGCACAGATAATTAAAATAAAAGTAAATACATTAAAATGACACCACCATAGAGCAAGATATATGATTTCAAACAAGCACCAACAGTCTTCTGAGTCTTCAGGTGCCAAGTGTGAATCTGTCCACACCTACAAAGACCAAGCTTGTATTCTTAAAACAAGTATGCAGTTTTTTTGTTAGAGACATATATTCCAGTTATTGCTTCAAACTGACTGGCCATGAGGATTTAAAAAGCCTTTTAATGTAGAGTATGTGTCCTGTAGTGCTTAAGAAATGAAATGGATGGTCCATAGGTGGACTGTTAGGTTTTCTAGAATGTGCTCTTTGTTGTTCACCATATTTGCTATTGATTAAAGCTGCCTGCTCCAGATGAGGCTTGAACTCAGAACTGCTTTCCAGTATATTAAGTCATTGGTACTGTGCACTAACTGATTGCCCCACTGGAGCACCAGACTGTGACTGAAGATTTCCTTAATGGTGTTGAAATTCTGTTAAGCTCTTTTAAATGAAAATGGAAGATTTTGAATGATTTTTATGAACATTTACTTAAATCAAGTAGTGAGACTAACACAGATTAAATTGCTATTTATGGTCATGTAACATAATTTCCACACTGAAGAGTCCAGGTGAGGCTTGAACCCTCAACCTTAGTATTTCTTCATACATTACTGCCTTAGAAACACTGCACGCTGACTAGCTGCACCACTGGAGCTGAGTTGCAATATAAAGATTAAATCAATTATTAATTTTTGATAACTGTTGATTAAACCAACCAAATAGTTTTGCTGGCTTTTAATGGCACATGGCTGCCGTTTCCTGAGCCTAGTTCTGCTGGAGGTTTATGTGTAATAAATTATTTGTTTATTTCACAAAACAATAAAAGACCGCCCCAAAAGACCACCGCTTACCTAAATGACTTCAAACTCACTCACTTAGACTAGGATGAAAGAAAGATGAACACACATACAGAGATTCCTTTATTTACGAATAAAATGATTTCTCTACCTGCTGTAACAAAAAAAGCCAGCATCAGCAGGAGTACATGTTTCAGTGAGCAGTACAACACACAGAGAGCCCTTTATTTGTTAGAGAAATAATATTAATAATAAATAAGTTTGCTGCCTTCAAAACCAAATAAACCGAATAAGCTGTGGGATCCATCTAATGACAGTTCAATGAAGTCCAACAATATGAGGCAAAAAAACCCCAAACAAACCTGTATGCTGTTGACTTTATTTGTTGATTTACATTTGTTTGCCTTATATAAATTAGTAACCACTAACTCACTGGTGTGATTGTACAATTCCAGGTTGTACAACATCTGCATTTATGAATAATCAGGTCTTGGCAACACAGCAGTTTTCAATCCAGCAACAAGAAGCACAATCATTCCAACATGTTTCCAGACTGTGTGATTTGAATGTTTATAAACTGCATGTCAGCAGTAAAATAAATACAACCATACAGTTATGATTGTTTTACATTAGCTACTTATCTTTCACTCATCCTGTGTTAAATTGTACTCTAATGTTTTTTTTAAATCTCAACCTTTAAAATAATACTCAAAAAAGTTAACATATTTCCCTCTAACACTGATAAAAGTCTCCTAAAAGCACAGCACGAGTCTGTTCTGATTACCCAAGGTAATTATCCTCAAAGCTAGTTTGGTGCAGCTCCTCAACACAAGCAGTTTTTACAGACAGAAGCGGTTCTTTGTACTCCCACGTGATGTGCCACACAACAAACTGGAAATAGCTTTAAGTGACATGTGTGCACATGTTTATGGCTTCTTGTATTTGTGCTGTTACCTGAGTGTCTGTAAATGAGCTTAAACCAGGATTTGGATGGTCGATACAGCATTTACGATCGCGGAGGTTCTGTCCCTCTCAGTATAGTGCTGAGAAAAAAGAACTTGGCAAATGATGTTTCCTGTTCTGGCCTCCAGCAGTAGAAGGAAGTGGCCTTTGAAGTGCTGCATGCAGCCAAGCAACTCACAACTAAACAGGCAGCAGGAGGAAACCTGCTCTCCAATACTCAGAAAAGACAAACTGCACACAGCTGTTTACCACACAACATCCCTTTTCAAACCTCAGCAAAGCTAAACAGTTTTGGCAATGATTCTTTTTTTCAAGGAGCATGTAAGCATGTTTATTTAAGCATAATTGAAACACTTTATTTAGCAACTGGTTCCCAATTCATTTTAACATCTTACATTTTCTTGTGTATAACTAGATGTAACCTAATTTTAAAAGCAACTTGAAAATACAATATATT
This sequence comes from Maylandia zebra, assembly GCF_041146795.1. Lineage (NCBI taxonomy): Eukaryota > Metazoa > Chordata > Actinopteri > Cichliformes > Cichlidae > Maylandia > Maylandia zebra. Next base: position 10,616,225 of record NC_135174.1, on the reverse strand, counting down.
CTACATTAGCTTCTTTCCTTTCCATCCATCCTTGAATAGTTCTTTAAGTTACTTTTGGACATTGTAATCCCTCAAATTTCCAAAGGTTCAATGGCTTCTTGCTTTGATTTTTTGTGTATGCATATTTCTAGTCATTATACCATTTCTGCAGGTTTAAATAACTGCCTTGCATTCTTTATTTTTTCATGTAACCTCCATTTCTACTGAAGTGAAAATTTATCCCTAACACACCCAGGAACACCTGGCCAGGCTTGCACAACCTGTGACCGCAAATATGATCCGTTTTCTAGGCTATGACCTGTGGGCAATATTGTTTCGCTTACAACAATCACATCGCCGTGTGAACTAAATGTTGTGGGGGTTATGATGAGAGACAGTGGTCAGATGAACCTATTAAAGACTTTAGATGGCTTTGTATAGAAGAGGATGGTAAGAAGATCCAGGAGACCAAGACACTGACCCTGAAGGGGAGTCTGTTTTAGGGCGAATAAATCACTACTGCAGTACCTGTGCTGGAAGAGATCTCTGACCAAGAAGATAAAATTACTTTACTATATATATATATATGACATGTTTGTTCCAGCATATATGTAGGACCCTTGGATAGATTTATCCTTGACATACAGAGAAATATGGATGTTTAAAACGCCAATATCTAAGATAAATAAAGAAAATGCCATTTAATGCATCAGCAATAGTAATAAAATTCATGCAGACATTATTTCATTTATGAAATGTGATAAACTTATAATTTTATTTCGTTTTTTTGCATTTGGTTAGTCTGTATTGATTCCCTCTTTTTAATTTGACCTGTTTTTTCATGCTTTGATTTGTTTTTTATTTTTTATGCATATGTTTTTGTAATATTTAACCTTGAAGTTACCCAAATTATTGTATTTTATTTTTGCATTTAATTGTGTTGTTGTTGTCGGTTTCAAGTCTTTGCATATATGTTGACTGAATCATTGAGCCAAAATATATGCAAAATAGATTTAAGGTATTTTCACTTCTTTACCTGGTGGCAAACAAAAAAGCCAAAGCCATTATCTTCATCTCTCCAAAACCTTGTTGAACTAATGCAATAACATATCGGTTATGTATTTCTGATCGTGACAATTCTGCTCTTCAGTCATTACATTAGGTTTCACTAGCTTAACAGTACACAAATATTCCTGGGGTCTAGCGGGATCTTAAATATAGATTTCATGCATGTTTAGTGCTTCTGGAACATAATAAACTTTATTTCTTCACTTAGACCCTAATAATGAGGGATATGTCCAGTTGTTAAATATGCTTTCTTAGTTAACAATGTTTTGTCTCTTTTAACACTTCTAAATCCTACAATATGAGTACAATTTGCTCTTGGAATGATTTGAATTACTGGGACACTGGCGGCATTTGTAATTGTGAGCATTTTTCTTATTTTTCTACAGCTACTCTTAGTACCATTGATGTTAAGTTAGACTCTTTTTCTCTAATTGATCTTTCTGAGTTAACTTCAATAATTACTTCCTCCAAGCCATCAACGTGTCTTTTAGACCCCATTCCTACAAAACTGCTTAAAGAAGTCCTGCCATTAATTAATTCTTCGATCTTAAATATGATCAACCTATCTCTAATGATCGGCTATGTACCACAGGCCTTCAAGCTAGCTGTAGTTAAACCTTTACTCAAAAAGCCATCTCTAGACCCAGCAGTCTTAGCTAATTATAGGCCAATCTCCAACCTTCCTTTCATATCAAAAATCCTTGAAAGAGTAGTTGTCAAACAGCTAACTGATCATCTGCAGAGGAATGGTTTATTTGAAGAGTTTCAGTCAGGTTTCAGAGCTCATCACAGCACAGAAACAGCTTTAGTGAAGGTTACAAATGATCTTCTTATGGCCTCTGACAGTGGACTCATTCGATACTGTCGACCATAATATCCTATTAGAGCGATTAGAACATGCTGTAGGTATTACAGGTACTGCACTGCAGTGGTTTGTATCATATCTATCTAATAGACTCCAGTTTGTGCATGTAAATGGAGAGTCCTCTTCACACACTGAGGTTAATTATGGAGTTCCACAGGGTTCAGTGCTAGGACCAATTCTGTTTACATTATACATGCTTCCCTTAGGCAGCATCATTAGAAGACATAGCATACATTTTCACTGCTATGCAGATGACACCCAGCTCTATCTGTCCATGAAGCCAGATAACACACACCAATTAGTTAAACTGCAGGAATGTCTTAAAGACATAAAGACCTGGATGGCCGCTAACTTTCTGCTTCTTAATTCAGATAAAACTGAGGTTATTGTACTCGGCCCTGAAACGCTTAGAAATATGGTGTCTAACCAGATTCTTACTCTGGATGGCATTACCTTGGCCTCCAGTAACACTGTGAGGAACCTTGGAGTCATTTTTGACCAGGACATGTCCTTCAATGCACATATTAAACAAATATGTAAGACTGCGTTCTTCCATTTGCGCAACATCTCTAAAATTAGAAATATCCTGTCTCAGAGTGACGCTGAAAAACTAGTTCATGCATTTATTACTTCCAGGCTGGACTACTGTAATTCATTATTATCAGGATGTCCAAAAATTCGCTGAAAAGCCTTCAGCTAATCCAAAATGCTGCAGCAAGAGTACTGACAGGGACTAGAAAGAGAGAGCATATTTCTCCTGTTTTGGCTTCCCTTCATTGGCTTCCTGTTAAATCCAGAATTGAATTCAAAACCCTGCTCCTCACATACAAGGTCTTAAATAATCAGGCCCCATCTTATCTTAATGACCTTGTAGTACCATATCACCCTATTAGAGCACTTCGCTCTCGCTCTGCAGGCCTACTTGTTGTTCCTAGAGTATTTAAAAGTAGAATGGGAGGCAGAGCCTTCAGTTTTCAGGCCCCTCTTCTGTGGAACCAGCTTCCAGTTTGGATTCGGGAGACAGACACTATCTCTACTTTTAAGATTAGGCTTAAAACTTTCCTTTTTGCTAAAGCATATAGTTAGGGCTGGACCAGGTGACCCTGAATCCTCCCTTAGTTATGCTGCAATAGACATAGGCTGCAGGGGATTCCCATGATGCATTGAGTTTTTCCTTTCCAGTCACCTTTCTCACTCACTATGTATTAACAGACCTCTCTGCATTGAATCATATCTGTTATTAACCTCTGTCTCTCTTCCACAGCATGTCTTTTTTCTTATCTTCCTTCTCTCACCCCAACCGGTCGCAGCAGATGGCCGCCCCTCCCTGAGCCTGGTTCTGCCGGAGGTTTCTTCCTGTTAAAAGGGAGTTTTTCCTTCCCACTGTTGCCAAAGTGCTTGCTCATAGGGGGTCATATGATTGTTGGGTTTTTCTCTGTATCTATGAAGCGCCTTGAGGCGACTTATGTTGTGATTTGGCGCTATATAAATAAAATTGAATTGAATTGAATTATTATTCCTTGTAATGCTTTAAGGGCATTTCCTGATCATACACATACTTTTACTGCTGTGACATTTTTATAGGCTTTAAGAAATTGTAGGAGTTTTATATATCCTTCTCAATTAGTGTTCAAGGTGCTTTATAAAGGAATGTTGAGGAAAGTACTTTTTCATACATCACTTTGCTTCCAGATCCAAATTAGCAGAAATTTGGATTTCTGCTATATCGACCTTGCTCATGCTGCAACTGATGGAATGAGGGGTAGGACAGTGGCATGTTGGTTAGCACTGCTACCCTACAGCAAGAAGGTCCTGGGGTCAAATCCATTATCCTGCCTTTCTGTGTGGAGTTTGGCTCTTCTCTCCTGTGTCTGCATGGGTTCTCCGGCTTCCTCCTACAGTCCAAAAACATGCAGTTAGTGGGGTTAGGTTAACTGGTGATTCTAAACTGCCCATAAGTGTAAATAGTTATCTGTCTCCATGTGTTAGCCTGGTAACCTGTCCCAGAACCCTGCCTCTTGCCCTATGGCAACTAGGTTAAAATACTGCATATGACATTTACAGTGATTTCTGTATACTGTATTGGGATAAGGTCAAACTCATAGGAAAAGAAACAACAATACACTCTCAGATACTGTTTTATAATTTTTAGTTTTGGCTGACTGTGCTCACAATCTAAAAAGTTCAAGGAAAAATAAATGAAAGTAAATAGTGTTAAAGCAAACAACCTTTATTATTCAAGTAGGTAATTCTCACATAGATGTACAACTTTTAATTTAAACTGAAAAAAAACCCCGTCTTAAATAACTGTGAGACCAGATGGTATTTCTAATCTTCCCTGGCCTAAAAACCTTACAATTACAACTATGTAGATTACTCTTAGCCTGTTTTATCGCCTAGCCTGTAGTTGCTCGTTATCGCCGATAGACGCGCCCTCCAGTCGCCCTTAGGTCGGTCTGTCGGTCGGCGTCCATCCAGCGGTGGCGGCAGCAGCGGCAAAGTAGGCGGACCGGGTGAGAGACTACACATGAGCAGCTCAGTGGCTGACGGAGAATCCGGTGTACGCGCTATAGTACGGAAGCTTCAGCTGGCAGCTGTTTCACATTTTTATGGCACGTGAACACGGTACCGCCCTCACCAACATCTGGAGCTCGCGCTTAACAGGGAGACCACTCTTCCTTTTGGCCGCGTGATGAGGCAGGTAGAACTTATGTAGGGCAGTGAGCGTTTCACTGGCGGGGACCCCTCTGTGCTGTACTCGGCAGAAGGAACCGGCCTCATCTTGAAGGTAGGTGGGAATAACGTCGCCTGTCATAGCGGACATCGTCGCTGCTCAATGAATACACACCGTGTAGTATTTATAAGGCGGGAGCTGAGCTGTCAGCATCTCACTCGTGGTGCAGGTACGCTGTGTTTTAACTGCTTTGCAGCACACGGGCTCTCTGGGTGGGGTCTCCCGAGGCTCACACCAAACACCCATTGGTGGCACTGTGCGTTCATGCTTGTTGTGTGTGTGTGTGTGTACTAAGGGAGTTTAAGCCTTGTGAATTAAAACGCCACGCTGTTGTGTAGCAAATGTGTGTGACACATACCTTGGTCTGTCAAATGGGTGGAAGTCCAAGACATAAGGACCATTAGCGGGTCTAATGAGGTATGAAAGAGAGGAAGGGAAAGTCAGAATAAGGCAGACCTTGTTACCCACTGGCAAAATATCTCTGTATGTTGTCTACTCTTAAATGATATAGTAAGTCAAGGCAGGGTTGGATGATTCACACACACAAACAGACACACACGCTAGGGCACTTGCAGGTTTTTAAGAGTGATGAATTGATTTCAGAGTGCTGCAGGCTCGTCTGTTGCTGAGATGAAGGGGACTGCTAGAGTTGCTGGCTGCGCAGGAATCCCACAGAGACAATTAAACCACTGACCCGTGTCATCAAGGATTTGTTTTGCCTTCCTGTTCGGAAACGTGGTAGGGAGCTGAATTTTTGGGCCAGATGGCAGGAGCATACACTTGCACACACACTTGTAAAGCGCGCGCGCGCACACACACACACACACACACACACACACACATCACCTGGCGCAGCTGTAAAAAACTCCCTACTGAGGGACACAGCAGTTTTGGTCAGGGTTAAAACCTGCGATCTCAGTGATGGCTTAATGGAGTGTGGCAAAAACAAATTCATTGCTCAGCTGTCACAAACACATGTTTCGTTAAGATTCTGTTCTTTCAGCTGTAACTGTGTTGTGTTGTATGTTAGTAGTACCTGATGTTACTAATAAGACAGGATGCAGGATGCTCTTTATTTAGGAGGGAAATGGATCTGGCAGTGAATTTGGACATACAATGAAGTATTTTATGAAAAATGTCTAGATTTATACCACTTCTAAACAAGTAAACCTGCTGTTTTCTATGATTTTCTGAACTGTTGATACAAGGCAGGCTGGATTGATGCTGCTGTGTTGTTTACACCAAACTCTGACACTACCATCCGAGTGCTGCAGCAGAAATCGTGACTTATCAGACCAACCAACGCTTTTTCAGGCATAACTTGCCCAATTATTAATAATGGATTGGATTTATATAGTGCTTTTCAAGGCACCCAAAGCGCTTTACCACTATTCATTCACTCTCACATTCATACACTGGTGGAGGCAGCTACGGTTGTAGCCACAGCTGCCCTGGGGCAGACTGACAGAAGCGAGGCTGCCATATCGCACCATCAGCCCCTCTGGCCAACACCAGTAGGCAAGTAGGGTAAAGTGTCTTGCCCAGGGACACAACGACCAGGACAGAGAGCCCAGGGATCGAACCGGCGACCTTCCGGTTACAGATGCGATTCCCAACCCCCTGAGCCACGGTCGCCCACGTTATTGTGAATCTTATCCTCAGTTTTCCATTCTTAGCTGACAGGAGTGACATCTGGTGTGGTCTTCCGCTGCTGTAGCCCATCTACTTTAAGGTTCGCCATTTTGCGTGTTCAGAGATGCTCTTCTGCATGCCTCAGGTTAAAAGAGTGGTTATCTGACTTCCTGCTGTCTTCCTGTGAGCTCTGACCTCTGACATCAACAAGGCTGCTCACTGGATATTTTCACTTTTTCAGGCCATCATTGGTTCGATGGTTGTGCAGGAAAACCCCCGAAAGATCAGCAGTTTCTGAAATACTCAGACCGTCTGGCACTAAAGCCAACTAACTACCCTTCCTTCTCAATTCTGATGTTCAGTTTGAACTTCAGCTGGTCGTCTTGACCAAGTACGCCTTAATGCACTGAGATGGTGGCTTGTGATTGGCTGCTTGGATGTTTGAGTTGAACAGGCATACCAAAGAGAGTGGTTGGAGATTGTACATATCATTTGATCTTTAAAATATAATAATCAAAACAAACTAACATTTCTAAAGCGAAAAACATTCAATTTCTCACGTTAAAGGAAATATATGTGGGTGATTTTAAACTTTGCTTTAAATTGCTGTTATTACAGATCCTTTCATCACTCTACAACTCTGTTATAAATACACGTGGAAAAGCAGCTCATGGTGTCATAAATCACCTCTGCTGTGAAGTCCTGATTATGATGGTGGCCCTAAATTAGAACTGAAAGCGCCTAATATAACCTGATGACAAAAGTACGACAGCACACATGCACCCACAGCGCTAAACAGGAAGCCAACAGCATAACCTAGATGTAAAACGGTAGGCATCTGTAAAGCATGAAGACATTTTGCAGGTGTGTCTTTGTCTCTTGCCTGGGCGCACTGAGGTTGCCGCATCGAGCTTGTTTGAACAAGTTAGACATAAAAGCGACGGTGACAATAGCAGGTTTATTTCTGGGCCGCTGCTCTCACAAGTGAAATGCACCTTCATGTTTATACTGAGCCCTCTCCGCTGGGTGCACCAGGGTGGAAAACTGCGTTGGTTTTACAGGAGCCCTCAAGCATTTTCTACAACTCATTTTTCATGGCAGCTTGCCCAGGAGTGGATCATCTCTAGTGCCTACAAGCCATACTCTACATTTTTCATGTGATTTATGCAACTACTTGTTATCGGGCAACTAGTTCATTCATGTAGGATATGTCGGTAAATAGGTTTGCGCAAATTTGAATGGGAGGTGTCGTGGTTCCTTTGGTCGTCCGTTTTTTAAAAGGCATTTTTTCTAAAGGCGTGTTTTTACAAAAGGAGGTCAAATTGATCAAATAACTGCAAAAGAAGCAACATTCTCCCCAGCCTTAGTGGCAATTTCAGTTTAGAAGTATTTAAACAATGGTATACTGATGCTAAACTAACTCAGTGAAAGTGTAATCTTTGATGACTCCTAAACATCTCAAGAAACCCTCCAACTAAATGGTTGTGTTGGCGATTTGTGCCTGTCATTTCAGCTGGCTGCTGCAGGCATCCCTGGCCAGTCTGCAGTCTAAGTGGCAGACACACACAAACTCTTGACTTCTGATCAACAGTGGAGTTCTGGCTGATGGGGACCCACACCCAGTTTCACACCTTGGCTCAGGCGATTAGAGGATCATCAGGGGGTCCTTTTGTCCCTCTGTGGGGGGTTACTCCCACTAGGTTTATATCTGGGACTCTCCACCATTTGACCTTAGAACTGAAGAAGCTTCTCGGATGAGAGGTGAAACGTCTTCAAGCAACTTAAAGAAGTCCAGACGCTTTTCTTTGCAAGCTCCTTTGACAGTGGAGTTCAAGCTTTGTCTTGGCTGCTTTTATGTTTTGCTTTCACTTGTGGTTTGGTTAGGGTTCGGCACAAAACCTATTTGGTTATAGTTCAGGAAAACCCCCAGTTTGGGTTAACTACATGCAGTTTTTTCCACACAACATAAAAAGAAAAAGCTGAGAAAAAGCAAAATATCAACAAAAATTGAATCAATACGTTTTTGAGTTTTGGCAGCTTGAATTTTCTTGTTCATCTACTTAAAATATTCCCGTGAGGTTAATCCATTCTTGTTTTTCCAGACTTATGATTGGCAGTGGGAGTGCACTAGGCTTTGACCTTTGGGTTTGTGTTTGCTCCTAGTTGCTGACAATATATGATGCAGTATTGTCACAATGCCTCACTCACGATACAATATTATTGAGATTTTTAACATTTTGCAATATGCTGAGTTTTGGAATATCTGTTCCATCTAGTGATTCATCCATTTTCTTCTACTCTCCAATTCAGAGTATCGTAGGGCTGGAGCCTATCCCACCTGTCTGTTTTATCCAATGAGATAAAGTTATGTCACATCTGTTATTTTTTTTCTCCAAAATGAGGTGATTAAGTATTCCAACACTGTCACTAAAACCTGACGTAAATGTTGCCACATGCTGGAGTCAGTGTGTTATCAGATATCTGCAATTGAATAAGGTCAAGTTTGGTAGTTACATGCAGTCTGTTTCTGATAATACAGTAATTAACTGGGATAAACTGTCAAAAATCGCACATCTGTTGCTGTTTACGTAGACAGACATTCACATTTTCACACAGCAAACTTCCCGTTCTACAGGAATATAACCAGAATACAACCAGCTGGCCGGCTGTTGCAAATTTTATGTTTCTAATACTAGCTTTTTAACATTAAATTTTATTGTTAAGCCCATCAGTATAGTGCAATTATGTGAACAAGAAAGTTCAAGTTGTCAGAACTCTTGTCTAAATGTGTGTATATTTGTAAAATCAACAAAAACTATCACGAGTTGAGAAAACTCAAAAAGCTTTTGAATCGTACTGTCACAATATTTAGATTTTTTAAATAGTTAAGCTTTCTCAGCTTTGCACATAGAATCACAAGTGCACTCTGCAGTGCTTTTTAGATATTCTTTATCCAATCACAATTGTTGTACTAATATTGAATATTGTGTCATCCCCTGACTCTTATTTTGAAAGTTGAGTTGCTGCTAACCAGCTTCTCCGTGCCTTTTCTGTCATTTTTGACTTGGCTGCTGTTGTGGTAGTTCTTCATATTGTTCAGCTGCTTCTCCAGAAGCTCTTTTGTGTTGATGCAGTATCTTTACTCCACTGTCATGGAGATCAGCTAACAGATGGAAGGCCCTTTTAGGGAGAACCTTGAGTGTGTGCTGCTACGTCAGGCTCATGTTAGCTGCAGAGCAGAACAAGGTTTACTTTAAAAAGGTAGACTTAAAGTCTCCTCTCTCTGTGCCGGGGCAGCTGACGATCTCTGTTATTCTTGTGCACTTCCGTTTGTGTGCCTGCACGTGCACATGCAATTGCATACTGGCACTAACACTTGCCTCCATTGCCTTTCCTGCCCTTCCAGGATGCTGTTACATCTAAAAATGACAACAGCACAGCACATGATTTACATGCACGTGTACCACACAAATTACCTATGTGTTTTTCTGGAAGAGGAAAGTCTGAGGCATCAGCAGATTAGCTCAAATTCTGTAGTGAAGCCAGGTAAAAGGTGTGAATCCTCTAGCCATCTTTAACAAGTCCAACATGAGTTAACCCATACTTTTGGGTAGATAGTGTACACAGAGGAGTTGTCTGATTGTTTGGTAACTGTCTGGTGCTGGCTGCATAAAAAAGTTTGTTTTTACAGAGTGTGCAGAGGGGCAGCAGACCGCGGCTGCCTTTCATGGCTGGCAACAAATTCAGACCTTCAGCTGCAGCATGAATGATTAACAGTACGATGACATGACTTTCCTAAATGTGCACTAACAGGTAATGGTTAAATAGTTGAGTATGTGCAGCTTGTTTTACCCTGCATCCACCCCCCACCCCCCAAGAAACAAATGATCAAGATTTGAGCTGATCTGCACAGATCTGGACGGGGATTTCTCTAATCCTCTCTCTCCATTATTGTGTCTCTTCCTCTTTTTTCTTTTTTTCCTGTCACTACATGGTGCTTGCGCTTTCATTTTTTTTCCTCAGATAAGATCAGACAGGTGCTTTCAGTGCACCATGCAAGTAGTGACAGATAATAAAAAAAAAAGGTGTTCACATTCATATGTGTGTTATTTTTATTTACTGTAAGCAATAAATAGAGAGAAACCTCTGCACTCTGACATAAGTATGCATTTTTAGTTTGATTTTAATATTCTCTAAAGTTTCCTCGATCGTTCAAGTCTCGCGTAAAAATAAAAATCAGACTCCATAAATTCGATGAAGTACCGTGCAACAGATTGTTGTGGGTTCACTTATTTATACAGTGTAAGTGCGGACATGCAGGTCACGGAACAGTCATGAGTGGATCAGTGTGATAAGTGTGTGATGGGGTGATGACCGATGGGCAGATGTGCAGTCTTGCAGTTACTGTGAAACATTTGTTTCAGGATGAGTTGGGTAGGAGCTGCATGAACAGATTTCCCGAGTGTATGTTGAGTCTTTGAAGAGTAGACTTGCAGTGGGTGTGCAGTGATACTGGAGGGACAATACCTTACTTCAATATTAAAAGTGAAAGAGATGGCGCTCCAAGTATCCTGAATCAAATTTTTAGGAGAGTTCTGGAATGACAAAGGCTGCGGTTGCCTCGCCTCTGCCTCCAAAGAAGCAATAAACAGACAAACAGGGAAGGACGTGAGGCACATGTGCTTGTTAGCATAAATGCAGGTAAGTCTACTTATTGTTTTTCTTGGCTTACTAAATCTAAAATCTGAATTACCACGGCATTTGCTCAAGAGCTCTGGAATGCACCAGGGGTGTTGTTCATGTCAACACTATGGAACAAGCTTTGTTTTTTTCCCAGTAATAATCCTTTGTAATTCTACTCAAGCAGTTTTATTGGAAAAGTTAAGACTTTCTCTCCATTCATTTAGATAATAATTGCTCAGAGGTGCTACCAGAATGGTTGCCTAATGGTGAGACTTGCTTCTACATGGATTAAAATGAACAGCTAGCAGTGTACCCACTATGGAGGTCTTTCAGTTGGTACCAAAATTAAACCTGTGTTCTTTGTAATGGCCAGCTGGGAAAATATAGTATTACAATATTAATCTTACCTAGTTATCCAGAATTCTTAGGCAGTATTAGTATTCCTAGCATGTTTCAGCTGTGTATCCAGTGTATTTTACTATTTAATCCTAACTTTAAGACAAATATTTTATCTGTTTATCCATCATTGTTGGCTAATTATTGCTCCACAGCTACTGCACTCTAACTGGAGACATACTTGCTAAATGACTTGTTGCAGGTGGTAATATCATAAAGCGTAGAGGATTGCTGGAACATCAAATCACTCCGGCCTCTTTGTGACTTTGGCGAGAATACTTTCACTCAGCATGAAAAGAAAATCAGTGAGAAAAGATCATCTTTATCTCGAAATTTAAAAAATAAAAGTCCGGATGAATAGAAAGCTGCCTGTCAAAAAAGAATTTTAATCTGGCCATTATGTGGCCTCCAAACACTTCTTCAGTGTCTGTTTGATGACAATGCTTTCCCCCGGCCAGACTGCTTTATGAAAATCCTGAATAACTCCTCTGTGTTTCTTTGAAACCACAATTATGACCACCATTTTTCCTTCATATTCTTTTCAGAGCCAATTCTCTGTCCCCCTCGGTATCTTACTCTAATGTGGCATCTGTGGGCAATTACCATTAACTTTTCATACAAGGCCAGCCAACAGAGGAAGCTGTTGTATTGGCGCTCACAGCATGGATTTGCTGGCAACGTAGAGAGACGGCAGGAAGGAGGAATAGTAGGAGGGTTAGACGGCTGCTGAGGAGGCCTATTCATGTCTCCAGGCGAGCCCACACTTGACTAGACACTTATTGTAGTGGTGACCTTCCTGTCACCATGCAGCTAACACAAAACAGCTTCATATGAGGCGCATGTGCTGTTTGTCCCCTTCCCTGCGAGTCAACCCTTCCCTTGGTCTCGTTTTTAGTCGTTATTAATATTTCTTTTCCTAGTTATTACATTCTCTCAATGCCCCAGTGTTTGGCTGGTTTAAAGCCCCTTTTAACAGTTATTGTATTATATTATTATTTAATTAATTAGTAACTTATTTATCGCAAGTGTGACAGTATTAGCCAGTTAAGGTCACTGACTTACAGTATATGAGTGTTCTTCTAAAGTCCTTTTGGCTTGAGTTCAAGGGTTCATTTGTTTTAGACAGATTTTGCTGTTCGATTAGTCTGCACCTGTGCAAGGCTCAGACTGGCCATCAACACCACATTTAAAGAAACATTTAAATTGTTATCTTGATGTGAGTGTTTGCAATCAATGGTGGTAAAAATTTATTGTGGAAATTCGTTTTTTCTTCCCTGAGCAGTCATTTTTTAATGCTTTGTTTAGTTTGTTACATGAAAATAGTGATTAGTTACTAATTACTAATTACTTCTCCAAGAAAAAAATCTTGTTACTTCACTGGTTAGCGGCAGGTTACTTAGTTACTTTTTAAAAACTTAAAACACAACCTGAATAAAGCACCAAACCTTTCAGCCCAATTCTATTTTTTCTGCATAATCCATCATGTAAAATTGAATGAAATGAAAAAAAAATCTCTTTTTAAAACTTGTTTTATTTGTTTTAATCTTTTAACTTCATGCACATTGCATCAAGCAAAGATTATATTATATGCGACTGGCTTGACCTGGAAGAAATTTGTTTAACATTTAAACCTATTGTCTACATATTCCAGCATATGAAATAAAATGTTTTGTGTCTTTCAAATAGATGAAAGTAAAACACAGCAAAAAACAAATAAAATCAAAGATTCAGCAGCACTAAGTCCTGTTGCCCTTAAGTCTATTTTCAGCTGTTGAGCTGGAGTGGAGCCAGTGGAGGTTTGCCCGGTGCCGGGGGTTTCTCTATGAATCTCACATTCCCGTGGCAGCGTGCTAGGTGCTTGCTCAGATTTGAAGTTTAATTTTTCGCTTTAGGAAGAAGTTTTCCTCCCACGCAGATTGTACAGCAGATGCTAATGTTTTTATCACTTTTTAACCAATCAAACTCAAAGTAATGTCAGTACCTCCAAGCTTTAAACGCTGCACGGTCGTACTCTCTCCCGCACTCCATATTATCTATTGTTGATCACACGCCACAGACGTCGCATGTGTCATGAGACACTCTCACAAAATCACAGTTTAGTAAAGCAGTAACGCAGTGTGCTTATGGGAAAGTAACAGTAATCTAATTACTTTTTTTGCAATAGTAATCCCTTACTTTACTCATTACTTGAAAAAGTAAACGGATTACAGTAACGCGTTACTTGTAATGCGTTACTTCCCATCTCTGGTTATGTATAACTCTTATCTTTGCCTTTGACATTAAATGAGGGTTAAATCTTGTGTTTTCTGGCTATTTCAGCTAGAACGCAGTGCTCTAACCCAGGTTAACCATCAGACTCAGAGTTATTTGGCGTAAGTCAGTCTTTGGTTTTACATGAATTCCCCTTGCCCGCCCCAGAAGAGGGCATGGTGATTGGTCGGCTAGTCCTGTTTTTAGCTGAAAGGGAAGTCCTAAAAGCGCCCAGAATCAACCTTATAAAGTGCTCCTTTTATTTATTATTGAGGATCTAATGATCACTGATTCTAAGATGCCATGAAACATAAAACCCATCGTCAGTCTCAGTCTGCTCTCCCGGGGCTGTTACTGTGTAGTCTCTTTCACTCTGTTTTGGCTTCTGTCTCTCTTACCCTCTGTCACTGACTTTTTGTTCAGTATTTTCTTCCTTTCTTTTTGTCTCTTCTTCCCTCACGTTATTGTTCAGTCTGGTGTTGCCACCTTATAACAGACCAGGATGGTAGGCGGGGGAACCAGTCTTCCGTTCTTGCTGGCAAAACTCTGCACCATCATCTCAAGTCCCATACCAGGCACAGGGGCTGTAAACTGCTGCGCTCTCTCCAGCTGCATTTTTGGCAGCGATATATGCTATGAAGCTATGAGGTGTTGGAACATTTAAAGTGATGAATGGCAATGCTGCAGGCTAATTCTTACAGAGAGGTTTTCCATCGAGTCTTTTGTGTTGAATTATCTGCAGTTGCCAATAATTACCTACTGTTTAAACTAATAATGATACCATCAATTAATCCGAAAAGATTATACGTAAAACTATAAAAGATGGATTCAGTGCTTTGAGCGAAATGAAGAGAAGTGCTTTTAGCCTTTAAGCTTGCAATGTTTTTGATAGCCACCAGGGGGACGATAGCTGTGGTTACAAGTCTGTGGAAAGTTTACAGGACAAGTGGGCCTCGGACTTGAGACTGACGAGTCAAATGCCGACTGATGTGTTGTCTGACAGTGTGATCCATATCCGCTTGTCACATCCAGTTTCAGTACACAAAGATGGCGATTGCCACACGAATGCTTCATTTGCTTAATGTGTAAATAACGTCCTAATAGTGCAGTGTAATTCAAAGCTTGATCGTATCTGCATTGCTCAGGAAATTCAGTTACAGGCTTCTCAATGCTCTGACAAGATGAACATGTGAAGGATTTCATGCACCGAAACGAAACTCTGTAACTAAAAGGCAGAAACAGGTAAACGGATGCAGATGTTTGGCATAGCAGACAGACAGACGTGTACATGGATGCATACACATACACAACAAACAGCTTGTTTATGTTGTTTGGACATGCAGATGACTGTTTTCGTTTCAGAGGGATATTTTGTGTGTTCTGTGTCCATCTCCTCTCCACACAGTATCACACTGTTTGTTCTCTGCTTTGCACTGGATTTCCTTTGGGTTTTTTATGCTCTTTGACTTGGTGCAGCATGTCTTTTTTTTTCTTTCTTACCCATCTTTCATCTTCTCCCAACATGACATAAAAACCATTTTCTCTCCATCTGTTTTTCTGTTTTTCCTCTCCTCTCTGCCTTGATGCATTCCAGGTCATCTCAAGTCAAGAGGCAGCGTGAGGTCGCGTCCCATTATCACGTTATAACGTCCTTGGAGAACTTTTCCCAGCCTTAATGAATGCATCCTTGCAACTTTTGCCACTTTTTTTTACTGGCATCACTGTCACAGTTTGATGTGTTATGAACTGTTTGCTTCCCAGCAATGGTTACCTTGAGGTTCGACGCGATCGCTAGCTCTGCACAGATAAAAAGGCTTGTCTTCCTATGCAGACTGCTTCATCAGAATTGTGTGGGTGTGAATTAAAGTGCAGCGGGTCGGATTTTGAATGCACGCACGTCTGCTTGCCTTTCCTGCTTGTCAGTCTGAAACTGCTTCCCCACGGGCCACGTGTCAATCTACAGTGTGGAAACACTTGATGCCGTTAGTCTGTGCCAATCCTTTAATCTCTTAATGACATTCATAGGAGACATTTTTTTTCCTTTGTGAAACACATCTGAGACTTTTGGATTATGCAAAACTAAGAGTGCAGGAAGTGTAGGTGTCGATTTTTTACTTCCCGCTTCTGCCCCAATTAAATCCATCCTGCTTCGATAGCTCACTAGTTGAGAGACATGATTGTACTAAGAGGCAGATTTGACCTCTGACCTGCTCTCATTGTTTGGGCTTCTGTTTATCTTTGTATAGCTAAGCAGCTTTTTTATGCCGTTGCCCTCTGCATTAAGGCAAAAGGACATTCTAGCAATTCTGCCAAGCATATTTGTAAGCAGATAAACTTTGCATTTAGATTTTAGAGTGTATAAATTATTAGAAAGTAATGATAAAATCTGGTTCTTGGAGTAAAAGGGAACATTTCTCTGCTTGCCTACAGGAGACTCATGGGTTACTCTCCATATATGTAAGTTTTTTTCCTTACAGCATAAAAGGCTTTTGTTGCAAACTGGTGGTCTGTAAATAAAACTGAATAAAAAGTGTCTTTTTTTTTTTAGCCTTTACTGGGTGATAGTACCTCTAACCCATTGTTAAGGGAGAGCAATAAAGCTTTACTAGAGATAATAAAACTTGCCCCTATTACATTTATTAATATGTGTCAAACCACAATATCAAATTGAATTTTTTAAAGATTTCGCATCTCTTGTAGTCAATATTATTCCCTGTCAGCTTTTCAGTTTCACAAGAATAAAAATCTGCTTTTTAGTAACACATTCCTTGGAAAAGTTGATCATCGTATATCTAGTCTGATGTTGATCGGTCACGGTTCTCACACTTATCATACTGCAGCTGACAAATTAGAGTAGAAGTAGGCTGCAAGGTACTTTCCAGGAATGTGAGGCATTTCCTAGCCTACAGTGTAGCTGTGAAAGGCAGACAGGATGAACACGGCACATTTCTATTTATTTTAATTCTGCTTCTGATTGTACCAGTGTCCTCAAGGCAAAGTTTCAAAAGTTTATAAAATCAATTGACATTTTATTCTTTTTTGTGACATTTGAAACATCAAACTGCTGTAAACAAGCGATTCTGTCAATAAGAAGCCTTGCAGCTTCATTTAATAATTCAAAATTGTTTTGCAAAGTGTGCAACCAGATCACGTTTGACTAAAGCAGTTTTATGGCACAGAGGGAGGTTGCTTATAGAGGAAGGTGAGGGCTGTGGTTTTCTTCTAAAATAGATGAGGAGCTCTTGAGAGTTTTTGTCATGGCAGATGGTGCAAAGATTCAAAAGCAGATGGAAAAATTGCTTGAAAAACGTTCATCTTCTGTGAATGAGAAAACCAAGCATCACTAAGGAATGGGATGCAAGGTGTCAAAGACGTCTTTGTGACAGGTTTAGACTACAGTGTGGTCTTAATCAGCCTGTCTCTTTTATAAATTATTCCAGTGTGTTGTGTTTGACAGTGGGATGTGTTTATGTACACACATACAGTAGCCTTAAGTAGCAGCATCACTTGTGTGTGGGTTTCTTTTTGGTGGTTTTGTGTGTGTGTGTCTAAGTGGGTGGGATATGTTCCCGCACCCCTGTGCGCTGATCTGCACAGCGGCTGATTAACTAATGAATTGCTCACTGTCGTGTAATCTTCGGTAAGAAGATAAAAGACAGACGCCGCAGGACAATCAAAGCAGTGTTTAGACAGATGGTTTGAACTCATTAAGACCCCCCACTGTGAGTCTGTCAGCGCGTTTTGCAGCACAATCAAACTTGTAAGTGAACAATCTACAGATTGATGTTAAACAGGCAATCAGTGGTGGGCTTTCTTGTAAGAATGCATAGAAACTTACCGATTTACCAGTCTGTTAGCTTTTTACCAATCTATTAGTATTGGAATTTATATTGGCCAATGAATGAACATTTAAAAGATAGACATCGGAGGGATACTGTAAATAAGTAAACAAATAACTACATATGACAAATGTTAGGAAATCTGTTTATGTTTCATGTATCTGAAAGAAAAAAGATATGTTGGCCGATATATCGGGAATCTTTTTTTTTAAATCACCAAATAATGGTATGAATATCAGTCGACATCCTCACTTTCCTTCCTGTGTCTGGGACATAGAATTTTATAATTGATAAATAGCTGAATTCATCTGATTGTGAGTCCAGATAATTCAGTTCAGTGCAGCTGAATACTCTGAACACTGATGTCTCTGAGGAGCTGCTTTACAGTCTTGTTCTGTTTTACAATGTTTTTATTTTGTCAAATTTGAGTCTCATTTATTTGGGTTGAGCCTAATTATAACTAACCTGGGCAAAATCATTTTGTCATCCAGCGCATTTAATAAGCAGGCTGCAGAAAGAAAAAGCAAAAATAGTATCAACGAGAGGAGGTGGCTGCTTGGATTATGGCACAAAGACTGATGGTAATATAAACTGTTATGTTCATATTATTCGTTTATTTGTTCTTTTTCAAACATATTGCATGTTTCGGATATGCAGCTGAGAACACGATTTAGCAATGAGTCCAACTTAGACTTCTGTGGTGAATAATCTTTTCTGGCCAGCGTTCGGCCTCAGAGTGGCTGCCAAAATGTTAAATAAGGCTGCGTCTTATAACCAGGAGTTGGGGTATAGACACAAAAGTTAAAGTCTCCTCTTAATAATGTCTAAAGATCTAAATTACTTTTATACATGTTATTGTAAATCTTTTATTCAGCACAGTACTTTTATGTTTTTACAGTAAGAAACCCTCTAAAAGAAGCATTTAATGCTGCCAAATTTAGAAAGTCAGGAAGTCCAAAAGTCAACATACAATTTTAATTAATGTTTTTGGCAAGGAAAGACGTGACTGCTCTTCTCTTTTATTTGTCATTCATCATTTCTTGTTTTTACTTACTGACATGACCGAAATTCTGTTTCTGTAGCGGCAGATGTTTAATCATTTATTAGTGTTTGTTTAGAGGTAGTAGCAGATTAGAGAAACACACGCATGCACTCATCATCCAAACTCTGCAAACAGAAAGGAAATGACCTACTGTGTTATGACTAACATCTGGCACAGATGAGAGCCCAGAGCAAATGTAGTCCCTTTGTAGGGGGTTGGGATTGAGGGTAGGATGATAGAAGCACGCAAGATAATTCAATGCAATTCAATTTTCATGCATTGTTACATAACCATAACAAATAATTAAAAGAACTGAGATGCACAGTTGTGGGAAGTCTCTGGGAGAAGGGTTTTTGTGTGCAAAAGGATCTGTAGGAACAGATGAATGCAATGAAATGGCAGTAAATCAGAAAAGCGCTGCCCTGCGAAGAAAAACTACTTTAACACTGAAGTTGAAATGGGCCCAGTGGTGCTGTTTGGCAGGTTGTAGTGCCTATTAGAACAGAGCAGTGCCAATGTAATAAAGTTCAAACCCTCCTGGGCTGTCTGAGTTTTAATCTTATGCTGAGTCCAAGCCAGTCAACTTGGAACTGCACTGATAATTGTCAGTTTTATAACACATTCTTGCTGGAGAGCAAAGGAAACACCAGGGCTCTTTACTAAATATACCATATATCCTTCAAATGAAAATAAACATATGACCTGAAATTTAACAGTTGTCTGGCATTATTATTAGAAAGAACTGCACAAATAAAATCCAAGTAACAACTTCACTAACACTCAGTGGATACAGTAGTAGGTACAGCTTGCTTTTGCCCTCAGATCTGCCTTAATCCTTCGTGGCATCCATCAGTGATTTTGGTCCATATTGACATGATAACATCACACGGTTGCTGCAGATTTGCTGGCTGCACACTCAGGTTATGAATCTCCCATTACACCACATACCAGAAGTGCTCTGTTGGATTTAGAGCTGGTGACTGTGGAGGCTGTTTAGGTACGGTGAACTCATCGTTATGTTCAAGAAACCAGTTTGAGTTGATTTGAGGAATGTGACATACTATGTGATCTTGATGGATACCATGTGGTCATAAAGGGATGAGCATGGTCAGCAACAATACTCTGGTAGGCTGTGATGTTTAAATGGTGCTCAGTTGGTACTAAGGGGCCCAGCATTTGCCAAAAACATATCTCTTACACCATTACATCACCACCCTGAAGCAAGCTAGAAGGCAGGATGGATCCATGTCCTCATGTTGTTCACGCCAAATCCTTGACCCACCATCAGAATATTGCAGCAGGAATCAAGACACATCAAACCAGGCAATGCTTTTACAATCTTGTCCAACTGGTAGCAGTTGGTGAGCTGGTACAAACTGTAGCCTCAGTTTCCTGTCCTTAGCTGACAGGTACGCAGTGTGGTCTTCTGCTGCTGTAGCCCATTTGCTTCAAGTTCAGTATACTGTGCATTCAAAGATGCTCTTCTGCACATCTTGGTTTGTAACGAACTGTTATTTGAGTTGCTATTGCTTTGCTATCAAAGGCAACAGTAATGCAAAAGATTAGTCTGGGCAATCTGTCAAAAGTCAGTATATTAAGGTTGCAATGAAACTGGCTTCAGCCAGCTGAAAAACTTTTATTGGTTTTCCACAATTCAAAATATGTAAAAATAAAATTATGCTGGTATTAAGGCATGGCCACACCATGCAAGTGTATTTAAATCAAGTGGAATCATTGGGATTTGTGGATTTGCTTCCAGCAATGAAACCAAAGCACAGAAATTTAGCCAGACATCATTGATCTTTGAGGGAAAGCGAGCCAAGGGTTTTAAAATGAAGAAAACATTTCTCTCTGAGAACATGAATTGTTACAAAAAGTAGAAGACAGTGCCTGGAGTCACTGATACAGAGACGCATTGACGTCTTGTGTCGTGGAAATCTAGCTAAGCTAAGCCTGCTTACTTCCCAGAACTCTAGAAGCCTTTTTTGCTCTTCTCTGACTTCTTGCTGAATGAAATTCTGTACAATCACAGATAAAATGCCAGGGTTGCTAAATGTGCTACCGGAGAGAAAATAGAAAAGAAGTTCAGATGGATCCTGCCAATGGAAACAATGGAAAGTAACACTAAAACCAACCCAGTGCCCAGAGATTATACTGGACAGCAGGAAACAGTTGATGCCTGGGTGTTTTAATTGACTGTTTTTTGCCTGGCTGGCAGGAGCAGCAGCAGCTGGGCTGGCAGGTACGCTAGTTTACCAAGTGTCACATTGTCACAGAGTTTTTAAAGCTAAATATTCTAAAGATGCATGGATTAAGTTAACTGTGTTACTCGGTCTTTGCATGAAAGAAGTTGATGTAATACAGCACTCTGATTTAAATATTCAATATACAGAATTTTTTTTAGCCATCCTACCAAAGCACCCAAACAATTTTTGGGCAGTACACTGAATATTAAAAAGCAGAGTAAATGAAAGTCTTGCACCCTCAAAGAGGAGCCAAAAAGAAAGAAAAAGAACAAAGAAGGCAAGAGATTTAGAGAATAAAAGGGAGACAGTGCAGAGAGCAGATTGTGGCCTGCTTAACATGATGAGCCACTGAATATCAAAGCTTACTGACATGCAGTCACGGTAGCTTTACATGGTACAGTTACTGGTTGCAGCCTCAAACACCAGAATGGTAAATGAACTGGTTCTTATATAGCGCTTTTCTACTCTTCTGAGCACTCAAAGCACTTTACACAACTTGTGCATTCACCCGATGCTTTCTAGCGAAATAACACGCATTCACACTCCGATTGATGCATTAGAGACTAATCTGGGGTTAGTATCTCGCCCAATGATATTTGGCATGCAGACTAGGGGAAGCCAGGAGTTGAACCACCAACCTTCCGATCAGTAGATGACCTGCTCTGCCGCCTGAGCTACAGCCACCCCAAAGGCAAAGGATCAGGGAGCAGTGTCAGGACAAGTCCTGCTTCGGTGCCAAAGAGATGCCTTTGTTTTATTCTGTCTCGACACGTCAGCAAATGTCACTCCATGTAAAGCAGATCCAATTACGCTACCATTCTGCTGCAGTCCCCTGAAAGCACAGCAGGCTGTGCACAGAAGTTCATATTTCCTTTGAGGTAACACTTTGACATGACAACATTGGAGTTTTGATGGCAAATTGAAGCCAAAATAAGAACTTAAAAGCCTTTAAACGTTCTTTTTTGCTATCATAAAAAGTATGCTACTTCATCCAGAGCAAGTAGTCAGTCTTAATGCTTTCAAAAGGAGAGGATAATTTTCAGAACTGAAATATGAAGGCTCTTTACTGGCAAGTTGGATTATGTGATGACACTATCTTTTGCTTTTTTGCTCAATTTGACTCACCGATATCAGTGACACCACATCCTGCTCACGACACTATCACAGCATCACCTCCATCGAATCGTGGGCAGTACAAGCTTCTGTGGCTGAACAGCAGGGCGATGTCATGTGGCATACAGCACGGGGATTACATAACCTAATCTGCCTGTCATGAAAAATCCAACTAGAGGAAAAAAAGAGGAGAGAGATCAAGATTATGGAATAACAAATGGCGAATGTTACAAAACCAGATAAAAAATGGGGATATTGATTTTGGACCGCTTTGCACCTTCTAGCAGAGACCTACAAAGACCTGATGCGGGGGGGCTGAGGCGAGCGCTGTGTAGTACATGCATGTGAGTGAATTTTGACCTTACTTGAAAAGTGCATATCAGAGTGCCTGAGTTCATGTTGCCGTGCACACACAATATCACCACTACAAAATAAGCAAAGGATGTGGTGAAGCAAAGGATTTTAGTGAAGCCTTCTATTTGCAGGGGTGTGTTTATAAAAGAACGCGCAGACTCCTTCATGTGACCGCAGAGGCACCAAAACACTGACACAGGCAGCTGAGAGGCGAAAAGAACAGAATCCAACTTTTGTTTGATATTTTACTTTGTGACCAAAAATTGCGTTGGCCCAGTGCATGAATGCACTCTACATCTACATGTGCATTCTCAACTTACAAAGAAGAATTCTAAAATACTTTATTAGATAATCTGAGTTCAAAGCCACATTGTAATTACATCTGTTTGATCACCTTGAAAATTGGCAGTAGCACGCTAGTGTTTACTGTATACTGTACTGTCCCAGAGTTTCTTGTAATTTTTAAAAAGTGGTCCTGAGCAACTGTTCTGCAGGCTTTCTAAAGGCCTTTCAGTCTTTCATCAGCACTTATTTTCAGTCCAGTCCTTGTACCGGACCTTTTCAGAGGAATGTTTTGTTTGTAAAACCACTTAACACTGACCTACGAATCATTCAATCATGAAAAAGAACCCAACTCAAAGGAGGAGAGAGCGTTGTGTCTACACATAACAGACAACATAGCAAAGAACCCATTTTAAACTGAATCACTTTGCTAGCAGCCAGTTGAAAAAACACACGTTTTCTTTCGTTGAATCTATAAAAAATGTTTGACAGACGTAAAACAGTATTTTTGCACCAATAAACCGTACATTTTTACAAAAAGCCTAAAACTTGGTCTAATCTGAGCATGCTGTTCAGTGTTTCCTTGAAAAGTTTGAGGAAACTAGACAAGTGGAGGACAAGAGAAGAAGTGGCAGGCCTAAATGCTATTTACAGCAGATGAACAGTACATGAAAGTCATGACTTACAGAAATAGGAAATAATCCAACAAAGACCTGACACAGGACCTTAGAGATGCATCTGGCCTTTTGGTTCATCAGTCTGTCTCAGTGAAGAGTGGCTGTCAAGAAGCCATTATTCTTAAGGAAAGGAAACAGGGAGAAAAGACAGAGATGTGCCAAATTACACAAGAACTGGATTTAAAATCAGTTGCCTTAGGTCAGGGGTGTCAAACTGAAATACACAGTGGGCCAAAATTCAAAACTGGATCAAAGTCGCGGGCTAACATTAATATTCATTGAAAAAAATCTTCCTCCAAATATAAGAATGAATCTTTTCTTATGGACTCAAACAAGTTTTGCTGAAAAACTGAGTATGGAACAAGCAAAGCTTAATACTAAGCAATATATATAACTTATATAAACGTATATATATAACTTAATATTGCACACATGCAAAATCGAAATTCCAATTAAATAACACATCAGTGGAATTCATTTCTTAAATAAAAATTGTATTTGCAGCCAAAACACCAACAGAGCATTCTGGGAATTGTAGTATTAGCAGTACATGAACGGTATAATACCAGCAGGCCAGCTCTAATAGTAATTTTGTATGGCTTCGCGGGCCAGATGTAATTAGGCTACGGGCCAAATTTGGCCCGCAGGCCAGAGTTTGACACCTATGCCTTAGGTCTTTTTTAGGTCTAAATTTTTTGCTTCGGATTCTCATCTAGGTCAGGAAAGAGGTCAAATAACAGCCATCTGTAAAACACAGTGGAGGCTCTTTCATGGGTTGAGGCTGCATTTCAGACAGCAGTGTTGAAGATCTTCTCAAAATAGATGGAATTACTGATCCAGAAAGATTGAAGTATTGTTGTATGTTTAGCCAGTATGACAATGATCCCAAACACGCTGCCAATACAGTAAAAATTTCCATTTCTGGATAGAAAACCACACAATGGATTTTTGTTAGTGTTTTAGCATGTTAGTAGGTATTTATAACAGGGTCTTTAAAGTGTAAATTCCAGTCACATTAATTTTGGGCCTTAAAGTGTCTGAAAACCTCCACATTCTGAAGTTTTTTTTTATACATTTGTTAATTATCTTTTTTTGGAAGGGGCGGGGTATTATTGACCATGCAGTAACAAAACTATAAATTAAAACCAACATGTTGCCAGTAGCCACTAATGGAAACTACAGCGTGTATAAAACACCCAGCTTGTGTTTTGTTTTGCAGTGTGAGGTGTCTGCTAATGCGACATACCCACTCATAAGTGAACATGTTAGGTGTTAAAGCTGTACAGTTGCGCAGGAAGTCAGAAAAACATCGGTTGCCATAACACACCAACAGCAGTACCGAAAATCCCACTCCAGTGAAACCCACTCTGCATTAGCAGCATCACTCCTGTAACTCCAGACAGTGCTTGGAGCTACGCTGACATTAAAGTGGTGGTGCTCTGGACTAATTCTGGCTCTGTGATTCTCATTCGTATCCCTCATCCTTTTCTTCTGCCAATATGGATGTGAAATAAGTCTTAAAAAGCATTTATAATCATCTTAAACAGGTCATTAAGAAATCTTGCTGGACTAAAGACAAAGCGCAAAGAGCAAGCTGATGAGGGTGTGATTAGTTTTGCAGACTTTAAATGCAAAACAAAGTATTGGATAAGGTGAAAATTAAGCCTAACGATTTACCTCGAGAGAGAAACATCTGTGCAAAATTTCATGGCAGTCTAGACAGCTCATGCAAAACCACAAATATAAACCTCATGGTGGCGGCTGAGCAATCGGGGGGATCGTCAAAGTCAGTAGACTTATCCCCTGGGAACCATGAATGTCTGCACAAAATATTTGGCAGTCTAATGCAATATTGAGATACATTATTTGATAAGGGATGACGCTGCCGCTCCTTCAGTCTTATGTTCTGCTGTCACTAACGGTTTGTGTTGATATTTAACATGAATATTTATAGTGTAGGCTGAGTATTAGAGAACAATACAGTTAAGGTTGAAGCAATCTAACAGAAGGTACGATTATTCTGTCAGGACTGACGTTTTTACCACCTAGACAAATGATTGTGGTGAACCCTTCCACTTTTCACTTAAATCTGTCACAACCCCTCCAAAATAAACTGTGCTTAGCAGAAATGAGTTTGTTTTAGCCAAACCAAACCTCCCAGACTCCACCAACCTGAATAGCTCCAGCATATAATACAGCTAAACATACTGTCTACAACAAAGAACATGCACAACTCACGCTCCTTGTTGTGTCACTACTCCTACTACCATCTGCAGCTGAGTAATCACGCTTTATTTGTGCAAACGCCCACCCTATACTGACAACATCGAGTTCACACCTGCTCTGTAGGCACTGCCATGTAAAGATCACTATCAAAATAGACATGGCCTTTTCGCCTGAGAGCAGATACACAAGAAAATCGGATTTTACTGAAAAATACACTCTCGAAATGACAAGCCAAGTTATCCAAAAAAGAGATTCCTTCGCGTTTTTGCTGCAACTCTATAGGTTTGTGTGCAGGAGTTCTTGGGCTTTGGAAGTACATGCCGTCCTGTCTGGATTCGTTTGCATCAAGAAGTACTCCTGCTGCCGCCTTTGATTTTCTGGCCAGAAGTCTGAATATCAGCTCCGGGATCACCTATGATGGAAGAGATTATTGTTGACTTTATGGCAAAAGAGGAGAGCCTGTAATTTCACTCACTGCCACGAATCACAGAACAATTCGCAGCAGAAACCTCGGCGGTGGTCGCTCATTACTTCTCACTAGAGCCCCATGCAGATGTCCTATTATGCAGTAATAGTCCCCTTCACTCATGCATAAGGACTTCCACTTGGCACAGGCTGTAACTGTGATCTGAGAAAGACTTCTCAAAATGAGCTGAAATGCAGACGTCCTGCAGGGGCTCCAGTGGCGCAATCGGTCAGCGCGCGGTACTTATAAGACAGTAACCTGCAGAGCGATGCCGAGGTTGTGAGTTCGAGCCTCACCTGGAGCAGTGGAGTTTTAGGCTCTTCGATTTATGAGATTTAAGCTAGACCGTGTGTGTGCGTGCGTGGGAGGGTAGAGTAGTGCTAAGTTGATGACAACTTTAACCCCACAAACACACTGCTGGCTTTTGATAGCTACACAATACTTTGTCTGATATTCTTTAAGCAATGAGCACAAAGTAGTTTAAAAATTACTCTAAAGACGGTGCTTGACTCTTCAGCACAGCAAGAACTTTTCACAATATATCACATATAGAACATCAATTACACCAACACAGATAATTAATCAGATAATTCACATATGCCAGTAGGTCAGGATCGTTTTTAGAGTAGAGTAACTAAATAAACAGTGAGACAGTAAACAGACAAAATGTGCACACATCATCAAGCAGCAGCAGCTTTGAGAAACAAATGACAGTTTTGGTTCTGCACATTATTAAAAAGTTCCAGAGCAAACATTCACAAACTGAGGAAATGTCTCATGAATTCCCATACAGCTGCTGTGGAAACAGATAAACAGGAAAACCCCTTTTCACTCTCTGAATGCCTTCAAAGTCATAAACCAGTGAGCAACTGAGATCAGTGGAAGCTTCGGCCTTTTATTTTCTTTTTTTTATCTTTCCGTCTGCTGGTGTGGCTCAGCTTGGGTCAAATTTTCTGTCTGATGCTGTCTGTTAACGGGCGGCCTGCAGTGCAACAGCATCCATTTCTCTCCACACAAGTGGCGTGCTTGTGTTTTATCTGAGCACAAGCCTTCCATGTGAGCAGCTTAGTGCCACCTTGTGGTTGTGAAACATAGCTGCACCAACGTGCCTCCAAAACTCCAGGGGAGGAGTAAGTACTGGTAGATCTTAGTTTGCAGATAAATGCTGAGTATCCTGTGGGAATGGAGAAAATATTAACTGGTGTTTGAGAAAAGTTTAAGCTCAGCTGAAATAATGTGTCATGTGTTTGCATTAAGTTATCTAAATGTGCTGCAGTGCTGCTTGTAAGACGGCAAACAGCAGAGTAATGCTAAGTTTGTGAGTTTGAGCCTTACCTGGAGCAAAGGAGCAAACTGAAGCTATCAGTGTTGAGGAGTTAAACTTCAGGACACCGGAGGCGGAACGGTGCAGCTTGCTTGTGGCCAGAATAAGAAAATAGTGGGCCGCTGCTCCTAATAATATCAGCATGTTTATTTCAGTCAGTAATTCAGTTGACACAATCATCTGAAAGAAGATCATATAGTAGATCTGCTCAACTGTGGTTCAGTGTCACTCCACACTGTGATTCAGTTTGTTAGGAAAAGACTTCAAGTTGTTGGCAGACTAGTGGCTCATAATTTGGATTATTCAGGAATTTGCCTCAGTACTGTGTCTGTGCGAGGTCACATCACGTGGATTACAGCTGTTTATTGTTAGCACGCTCTGTCTACTGTCTGCGATTAATCGACCAAGCTGGTCACTTTGGATTTTTTGGCTTGTGACAGTTCGGTAATTTGTCTGAGCACTTTTTCCAAAAACCCATTTCCTTCTCTGTTTGTGTTGCCCAGCTGGCAGGTGTCAGGAGAGGCAGCGAGCATGGATGAGCCGAGCAGCAGGAACAGCAGCCTGCAGAGGAAGAAGCCACCATGGCTGAAACTGGACATCCCAACCATCCAGCTGACACCGGATGACACGCCAGCGCCCAACCAGGTGAAGGCACAGGACTCAAAAGCATGTCTGGAGTAAAAGCAAGATAAGAGGTGTAAAATTCTGACTACAAGCACATGTTATACTGGAAAAAAATCAATGTTTTTGAGCGCTTTCAACAACATCTGGCGGTCTTTCACCTGGTGGCAACCAGTGTTGGTCAAGTTACTTGAAAAAAGTAATCACTGACTAATTACTGATTACTTCCCCCCAAAAGTAATCCCGTTACTTTACTGATTACTTATTTTCATAAGTAATTAATTACTTAGTTACTTAGTTACTTTTTAAAAACACGATTTACAACCTGAAGAGGTGATAAAGCGATAGATCTTTCAGCCCAATTCTACTTTTTCTACATAATCCATCATACAAAATGTAATCAAATGGAAAAGTCTCTTTTTTTAAAACTTGTTTTATTAGTTTTAATCTTTTAACTTTATGCATCAAGCAAAAATTAAATTATATGCAACATTCTCTGACTGGAAGAAATTTGTTTAACATTTAAAACTATTTTCTGCACATTCCAGCACATAAAATAAAATATTTTGTGTGTTTACACTCAGTCTTTCAAATACAGTGGGGCAAAAAAGTATTTAGTCAGCCACCGATTGTGCAAGTTCCCCCACTTAAAATGATGACAGAGGTCAGTAATTTGCACCAGAGGTACACTTCAACTGTGAGAGACAGAATGTGAAAAAAAAATCCATGAATTCACATGGTAGGATTTGTAAAGAATTTATTCGTAAATCAGGGTGGAAAATAAGTATTTGGTCACCTCAAACAAGGAAAATCTCTGGCTCTCACAGACCTGTAACGTCTTCTGTAAGACGCTTTTCTGTCCCCCACTCGTTACCTGTATGAATGGCACCTGTTTGAACTCATCATCTGTATAAAAGACACCTGTCCACAGCCTCAAACAGTCAGACTCCAAACTCCGCCATGGCCAAGACCAAAGAGCTTTCGAAGGACACCAGGAAAAGTATTGTAGACCTGCACCAGACTGGGAAGAGTGAATCTACAATAGGCAAGCAGCTTGGTGTGAAAAAACCAACTGTGGGAGCAATCATCAGAAAATGGAAGACATACAAGACCACTGATAATCTCCCTCGATCTGGGGCTCCACGCAAGATCTCATCCCGTGGGGTCAAAATGATCATGAGAACGGTGAGCAAAGATCCCAGAACCACACGGGGGGACCTGGTGAATGACCTGCAGAGAGCTGGGACCAAAGTAACAAAGGTCACCATCAGTAACACACTACAACGGCAGGGAATCAAATCCCGCAGTGCCAGACGTGTTCCGCTGCTGAAGCCAGTGCATGTCCAGGCCCGTCTGAAGTTTGCCAGAGAGCACATGGATGATACAGCAGAGGATTGGGAGAATGTCATGTGGTCAGATGAAACCAAAGTACAACTTTTTGGTATAAACTCAACTCGTCGTGTTTGGAGGAAGAAGAATACTGAGTTGCATCCCAAGAACACCATACCTACTGTGAAGCATGGGGGTGGAAACATCATGCTATGGGGCTGTTTTTCTGCCAAGGGGACAGGACGACTGATCCGTGTTAAGGACAAAATGAATGGGGCCATGTATCGTGAGATTTTGAGCCAAAACCTCCTTCCATCAGTGAGAACTTTGAAGATGAAACGAGGCTGGGTCTTCCAACATGACAATGATCCAAAACACACCGCCCGGGCAACAAAGGAGTGGCTCCGTAAGAAGCATTTGAAAGTCCTGGAGTGGCCTAGCCAGTCTCCAGACCTCAACCCCATAGAAAATCTGTGGCGGGAGTTGAAAGTCCGTGTTGCTCGGCGACAGCCCCAAAACATCACTGCTCTCGAGAAGATCTGCATGGAGGAATGGGCCAAAATACCAGCTACTGTGTGTGCAAACCTGGTAAAGACCTATAGTAAACGTTTGACCTCTGTTATTGCCAACAAAGGTTATGTTACAAAGTATTGAGTTGTATTTTTGTTATTGACCAAATACTTATTTTCCACCCTAATTTACGAATAAATTCTTTACAAATCCTACCATGTGGATTCATGGATTTTTTTTTCCACATTCTGTCTCTCACAGTTGAAGTGTACCTCTGGTGCAAATTACTGACCTCTGTCATCATTTTAGGTGGGGGAACTTGCACAATCGGTGGCTGACTAAATACTTTTTTGCCCCACTGTAGATGAAAGTAAAACACAGCAGAAAATAAATAAAGTCAAAGACTAGCGGTCCTGTTGCTCTATTTTCACCTGTAAACCAGGAGTGGGGTAGGTGGAGGTTTACCCTGCACTCAGAAAAATTATGGTTCTTAAATGGTTCTTCAGATGTCTTCATGGTTCTTTAAAGAACCATCATACGTCAAAGAACCTTTTTATTTTGTGGATGGTTCTTCAGCTATTACAAATGGTTCTTTAAAGAACAAAAGGTTCTTCATCCTTAGCAATCTAAGTTTGATGGTGTAAATGGCATAAATATTTATTCACTATAATGAGGCTGTGAATTATACTGTGTGTTTTCTTTGTGTGCATGTGTGTGCGAAGGGGGAGGGCGGGATACCTGGCAATTACCCTTTAAGAGAAGATGGTAGGAAACTGAATATTCAAATAAAAGTTAGAAATATTTGCAAACAGTAGACACAATACACACATTCAAATACTGTACTTTAGTTTTAAATTTTAATAAAGCATTACTATTTTCTACTCCAAGGTATTACTTTTGAGATTATTATATATTTTTGAAAATATAGCATAATGATAATACTAGTTATTGTAAACTTTACAAACCACCCAGCAGTATGTAAAGTCAAATTATAAAATACAAGTAAATAACAATTGCAGAACAGAATGTCAGTGTAATGAACACACTTCGTTTTGACAAAGCGCACTGCTTAGGTAAATGATCTGAGTAGTTGTTCATCACTGAGCAATTTGTTAATATGTGTTTCGAGCCAAATAAATGACAGGGAGAGAGAGAGTGACGTCAGAACACGTCATACTATAACCTCCCGGGAGCGGACGGAGGGGGTCAGTCGTTGGGATGCGCATGCGCAGACAGAGTGCGCGAGCGGCGGGCCTTGACCTTTCGGGAAAAAAACTCACGGACGGTGACAGCGAAACGGATAACAGTCTTCAGTACCTGCTGGACTTTGGAGCTGTGGATTCTGGGACTGTTAGAAAAGGTAAAACATTTTCATTGAAACCTTATTACTGTTTTGTTTTTGTTACTCGTCATTGTAGCTTGCTGTTAATGTTGTGCTAACAGTAGCGATTAGCTAGATACGTTAGCCGTTGAGGTCAGCGCAATTTAGTATCCAACTGTTTTCCTAACAAAACCACTGTTATAATGAAGTGAAGCTGCTCCCAGCTAATTTGAACCTTTGGCTTCTAAAATATGTGGTTCAATTGCGTGCTGCGTACATAACCTAATGTCAGCTAGACCGAAATTAAAATGTAATATATTGTTAAAGTCACTAAAATGGCGCCTGAAGCCTGTTGTGACGTGAGCTCTGTGTCTGCTCTAGAAACTCTGAAATTCTGTAGATATGAGCTGTACATTAAATACTCACATGAACCTGTACTTTGAATTCTGTATGAGCTGTATAAAATACAGCTATGCATAAGAGTTTTGAATGAATAATTAGATTAGATAACTCTTTATTGTCTAATCGAATTATATAGAAATGAATAGAAATGTGACATGAGAAGGTGTGTCTTTGACTGTTCCTGCATAACTTAGTTTCGGACTAGTTGACAAGTCATAACTCATAACTCCGGTCATTTGATGTTTCCAAGATAGATGTTCTTTTGTAATATAGTTAATTTTTTTGTATATTTCATTTATCCACCATCATACATACAAGCTAAGAAGAGGTCGTTATACTAACAAGAGGTATCAACGCTGGGCCAAAGTTCAGCACATGGTTAAAGTTTGTAATCCAGCCAGGGTGTAAATATCACTCAGCAGCCAGAGCTGAAGCAGGTAGCATCAACACATAAATCTACTCTACCCGGCTTAAATCACAAGAGCACCTCTGACCAAAAAGCTGTAGATTTTTCTTGTTTGCACAAATTAATCCAGATTCACATTAACTGTGTTCACAGCTCCAACAAAATGAGGAAGAGGAGGGGGAGAAACACAATTAGGTTGAATTACAATTGGATGGAAGGCGAGGACAAGGAGAAGGAAGCTTAGGATGAGGAGGAAGAAAAGCAGCAGGAGCATCTGTAGGGATCCCTATGATGAGGTTTGTTTCATTAATATGGTCCTCTCACAAAGAAAGATGACTTGTTTTAGTTCACCTACTTCCTGTATTAAATAGTGATGTGCAAAATGTTGTGAAAAACCATGGAGCAGGTATGTATAGGGCATCTGCAGGTAAATGAACATCAAATCTCTAAGACAGACTGAAATCTGTATATTTATCACCCTTATGATAAAACCCACGTCAGCCATTGGTTTATGGACTTTGTATTTTGAAGCCTCAACATTTGCTTTATTGCTGTTGCTATGTTGGGACCGTATTAGGATGAGGGATCAGAATCTGGAGTCATGCACACTATTGTTTCATTTAGTGTGTGTCCATAAGATTCGTACAGCAGATCCAAGTTGTGCCTTGAAAACAGGAAAGTCGTCTGCATAGAGGAGAACTGTAATAGCAGGCTTGTACAAAGTGAGGCTTTGTGCACTCGTTTTATTTCTGTCACCCTGTTTTGATGCAGATTTCACTTGAAATCAGGCAAGAACTGGACTTATTTTTTATAATGTGTTCTTGTGAATTGATTGTGTATCGCATATGTTTGATTTGACTTTCTGCAGGACAACAGTCGTCCGCTGGCCAAAAAAGTTTTCCAAATACCTCCACGTGATCTAGCCTGCATTTAGAAATGAATAGCAATAAAAATCTGCACCTCCTGCTTCAGATGCAATTTGTGTTTCTGTGTTCAGAGGCAGCGGCGAGAGGGGAGACCTCGGGTCATCCAGCTGGAGAGCCTGACCAGGACGAGTCGAACATTAACTCAGCTCTTCCAGGGCACCCTGCAGACTCGGCTGTTGGCATCGACGAGGGATGACGTGAACGCCAAACTGGAGTCCATCACAGGTCAACTGCAGGTATGCGAGTCAGACCTTCTGAGGAGGGTTTCACTTTTCTCTCTTCTTTATAATTGACTCTTTTCTCTCTTTCAGCTCCTTGTCTCAGAGTGGGAGGGATTTGAAGCACAAAGGGAGGAACTTGTCGTTTGGTTGGCTGATATGGATGTCCGCCTGAGTGAGGTTGACCAGCTGACAGGAAACGCCAGTGAAAAACTGAAACAACTGCAGGTGTGGGCTTGTTTTGATATGACATATACAGGGAGTGCAGAATTATTAGGAGAGTTGTATTTTTGAGGAATAATTTTATTATTGAACAACAACCATGTTCTCAATGAACCCAAAAAACTCATTAATATCAAAGCTGAATGTTTTTGGAAGTAGTTTTTAGTTTGTTTTTAGTTTGAGCTATTTTAGGGGGATATCTGTGTGTGCAGGTGACTATTACTGTGCATAATTATTAGGCAACTTAACAAAAAACAAATATATACCCATTTCAATTATTTATTTTTACCAGTGAAACCAATATAACATCTCCACATTCACAAATATACATTTCTGACATTCAAAAACAAAACAAAAACAAATCAGCGACCAATATAGCCACCTTTCTTTGCAAGGACACTCAAAAGCCTGCCATCCATGGATTCTGTCAGTGTTTTGATCTGTTCACCATCAACATTGCGTGCAGCAGCAACCACAGCCTCCCAGACACTGTTCAGAGAGGTGTACTGTTTTCCCTCCTTGTAAATCTCACATTTGATGATGGACCACAGGTTCTCAATGGGGTTCAGATCAGGTGAACAAGGAGGCCATGTCATTAGTTTTTCTTCTTTTATACCCTTTCTTGCCAGCCACGCTGTGGAGTACTTGGACGCGTGTGATGGAGCATTGTCCTGCATGAAAACCATGTTTTTCTTGAAGGATGCAGACTTCTTCCTGTACCACTGCTTGAAGAAGGTGTCTTCCAGAAACTGGCAGTAGGACTGGGAGTTGAGCTTGACTCCATCCTCAACCCGAAAAGGCCCCACAAGCTCATCTTTGATGATACCAGCCCAAACCAGTACTCCACCTCCACCTTGCTGGTGTCTGAGTCGGACTGGAGCTCTCTGCCCTTTACCAATCCAGCCACGGGCCCATCCATCTGGCCCATCAAGACTCACTCTCATTTCATCAGTCCATAAAACCTTAGAAAAACCAGTCTTGAGATATTTCTTGGCCCAGTCTTGACGTTTCAGCTTGTGTGTCTTGTTCAGTGGTGGTCGTCTTTCAGCCTTTCTTACCTTGGCCATGTCTCTGAGTATTGCACACCTTGTGCTTTTGGGCACTCCAGTGATGTTGCAGCTCTGAAATATGGCCACACTGGTGGCATGTGGCATCTTGGCAGCTGCACGCTTGACTTTTCTCAGTTCATGTGCAGTTATTTTGCGCCTTGGTTTTTCCACACGCTTCTTGCGACCCTGTTGACTATTTTGAATGAAACGCTTGATTGTTCGATGATCACGCTTCAGAAGCTTTGCAATTTTGAGACTGCTGCATCCCTCTGCAAGATATCTCACTATTTTTGACTTTTCTGAGCCTGTCAAGTCCTTCTTTTGACCCATTTTGCCAAAGGAAAGGAAGTTGCCTAATAATTATGCACACCTGATACAGGGTGTTGATGTCATTAGACCACACCCCTTCTCATTACAGAGTTGCACATCACCTAATATGCTTAATTGGTAGTAGGCTTTCGAGCCTATACAGCTTGGAGTAAGACAACATGCATGAAGAGGATGATGTGGACAAAATACTCATTTGCCTAATAATTCTGCACTCCCTGTATTTGATATGAAACATACGTCAGAGACATTATCCTAAACTGGACTAACAAAGGACCATGAGTACAACATGAAACGTACATTACATGGCGTAATGCTAAAGTTCATTGATCATTTTAATCATAAACTTGTTGTTGAAATATTTTTACTGAACATGCAAACATCTGCTGATGAAAATGTGTTGATTTATTGGTCTGTTATGAAGCTATTGCTATTTCTAATGTGTTTTATCACTTTCTGATGTTTTATTAATTAAACAATACATGTATTGTTGTTATCTGTAGCTATAGTATTTATATATATTTATTTATAGTATAGCAAATTTATTTAATTATTACTGTTTAAAACACTAATATGTGTCATGTATTAGTAGTGATGTTGTGCTGAGGGTTAAAATGCCTTTTTGTAACTACAAAATGACAATAAACCATTAATATATGTCTACGCTGTGCTCGTATTTATTTTACCCTACTCAAATTCAATTTATGATGCATTTTATTTTGAAAGATTTAAAATGGTTTTTTTTAAAGAACCACTCAAAAAAGGTCCTTCAAAATGGTTCTTTAAAGAACCATTTTTAAAAAGGTTCTTTGGAAAACCATTAAAGGTTCCCCAAAGAACCATTTCTTGATGGTTCTTTGGGGCACCTTTAAAGGTTCTTCAATGAACCACTGAAAGAAATGGTTCTTCAAAGAACCATTGTTTGAAAGGTTCTTTGTGGCACCAAAAAAGGTTCTTCTATGGCATCAGTCTAAAGAACCACTTTTGGTTCCAGTTGGCACCTTTATTTTTCTGAGTGTGGTGCAGGTGTGCCGCGGTCAGTTGAAGAATCCGCGAGTTTCTCTGTGAATTTCCCATTACGTCGTTGAGCACTCGGTGCTTGCTTTTAGGGGGTTTTTTTCGCTGTAAAAAGAAGTTTTCTTCCCACGCACAACGGACGCTAATGTTTTTGTCACTTTTTATGGAATCAAACTCAAAGTAAGGTCAGTACTTCCACGCTTTAAACGCTGCACGCTCATACTCTCTCCGCACTCGATATATGATCCATTGTTGATCTGCACACAGCTGTTGTCACAAACGTCGCACTTGCTTACGTCACTGTCATGAGACACTCTAGCAAAAAAATCACGGTTTTAGTAACACAGTAACGCAGCGTGCCTACGGGAAGTAACAGCAATCTAATTACCGTTTTTTTGCAATAGTAATCCCTTACTTTACTTGTTACTTGAAAAAAGTAATCAGATTACAGTAACGCGTTACTTGTAACACGTTACTGCCCATCTCTGGTGGCAACTCAGTAAATTCCATCAAATGAAGAAGACCGTAGCACTGAAAACTCTAACCCTAGCGGATTGCTTCTTCTGTGTGGAATTAGCTTGTTCCTTGACATGCAGTCACTCATTCCCAGTGGTACAGAGCATGATTGTATCATTTGTGTGTGTGTTTATGTGTGTTTACGTTACAGCCAGTGAGGCGCCTGCGCAGCGTCAGCATGCCAGGGGAAAACCCTCAGACCTGCATTGCTGCCTTGGAAACCTCCAACAACTACCTCAGACCTCCTGCGGAGAGATTGCCCTCCATCACTCAGTCCATTAAAAGGTTAGACACACACACACACACAGGGGTATATAAAGAGAACTCCTCTGTCCTCTCTTCCTATTTTCTCCAGCTGCTAATTTCCTCTTTCTGCTTCTGCAAGCAAAATCCATAATTCTAATAATTCCTCAACTAAACTATTAGATGCTTTTGCTTCCTTTCAATTAATCCTGCTCTCTTTTTTCTCTTTCCCCCCCTTTTACTTTGGCCTTGCTTTTTTCTTTTTTCTTTCCCTCTTTGTCTCCCTTCAAACCTCTTACTCCGATGTGAACGTAGTGAGAAAAGGGTGCACTTTGAACGCATCAACACCGTTCCCCCAAAGGGCCAGAGGAGCCCCAGGAGGGTGTCAACCATCCGAAGGCGGTCCTGTATCCCCAAGATACTGACCCGGCGGCGTTCATCTATACCAAAACAAATCATCAGGTACATGAGAGGTGAAGTAGGGGGCCAGGATAACAGCGAGTAGAAGCTGTTAGTTGATTTTTTTTGACTAGTGGTAGATTATTGGGTTTCAGCAAGCTCCAGGGATGCCAGCATGGACTTAGTTAGTTGAAACATCTTGTCATGTGAGTCTTGACTCAGACTTTCAGGTGAAAAGCTACTGCTTAACCCGTTGCAACACAAATTCTATCCTTTAAACTACTCACCTGATCTAAAACAGGACCTGAAAATGGGCTTTCAGCACAGGTTCGATTTCCTAAATCCCAAAGACAAAGCCCAAAAGGAAGTAAAGGACTCCAGTTCTCTGTCACTCCACTTGATTTGCAGTATGCTGAAAGGTTAATATGGGTTTATTTTTTTTGTCCAGTGATGCTAAAAACATGTTTGTTGCTTAATGTCTAATCCAGCCTTAACATTGAGTAAAACAGCTAAACTGAGACTGAAAGCTGGTGGACTAACATACAGACATCAAATAACTACTGAGTCTTCAAAACAGATGCTATTTGCTTGTAAGATCACACCTTTAACTCCAAAGGTGACATATCTGTGTTGTGTTTGTGCTTTATCTTTAAAACATGTTGAAATTCTCAGTAAAAATGGAGCTGATTTGTGAAGCATTTACACGCTATATTGAAAATAATAGAAATAAATTAAATTAAAGCTGCAAGCAGCGTTATGAGGGCCCTCGCACCCCCGGCACGTCGAGCCACTGCCAACACCTCAAACCGGCACGTCCGATGTGATGTCACATTGATGGATTTCATGCTTTTAATCACCAGCTAACATTTCATCTTATTCAACCAGGATTATAGTCATGCCACTAGGTGGCGCTCTAACCATTATTGACAAATAGCATAACAAACATTTCCAAGCTCGAGTCTCATCACACCTGCGACCTTTGGGAGAGATTGGACATTGTGTTTTTTAGTGACAGCAGATTACTGCTTTTTGCGAGTGATTGAAACTCTACGTGCCGCCATAACCACCCCGTTTCCCTGAACGGAAAAAGCTTCGCAATTTAACATCACAAAGGTCTTTAGATTCTACACACTGAAGAATGCTTCAATATGATGAAATCCCTTGGAGGAGTTCGTCAAAGTATGAAGCCTGAAAAGAGGGGAAAATGTCATCAAAATTACACATTAATTTTAAAATGGCTGACTTCCTGTTGGATTTGGGATATTGCTCCAAGAGACTTTTTTGTACATCTTGCTATCTTACACAAGCTTACCAAGTGTCAGACTCATAGATGAAACACAGAGCAGGGGCTGATGTTTTGAAATATTGTAGGGGGCGCTGTGGAGCCATTTTGCGCTATTCAAGGAAAATGGTTACATAACAACAATGCTTTCATCCATTTGGAGGTGTGTGCCAAATTTCAAGCCTCTATAAACTTTCCAAGACCCTCAAAAGCCACTTCATCTTTCATGATGAACTGCGTTGCCACCAGGGTGCGCCGTTCAGTTTAAAGTCACAATTTTTGCACTGAAGCATCACGAGGGACTGATGGTGATATTCACCGCTTTTGAGGTGGCCACGATCAACCTGTGAAAATCAGTACAACAAAGTTAAAGCCATGACATTTCCTGTTGCCACTAGGTGGCGCTGTCCGTATTTCCGACAATGGGCATATCAATTTGTTCAGGGCGGGTCTGACATCATGCCTGTAAAGTCTGGTACTGATCAGACTGGATTTCATTGAGTTATACTAATTTGTTTCTTCATGGCGTGACATCAAAGTTCGCCATGCTGCTGGGGTCACACCCTTTCGTGAAAAGTCACAGTTTTCACTGTAACCCAAGACCAACTCCTTAAGGCTTTCCTGGAGAAATTTGAGGCTGCAGATGTCACCCATCACTATACTGTACCCCAAAGTGTAAAACATGACATTTCCTGTTCCCACTAGGTGGCGCTGTCCTTGATGTCAAATATGGCAGTTGAAATATGTTCAGGGGTGGAGCCTTATCATATGTGTTCACTTTGGTCAAGGTCAGAAAATGTATGACAAAATGAGAGGCAATAAGATTTTCATGGCGAGTCATCGAAATTCGCCATGGCGCCACGGCCTCACCGTATTGTGAAAACTCAAAAGCTCCGCAATTTAACATGGCACAAGGGTGTAGTTGACACTGACCAAATATGAAGGTTATGAAATCAAACCCCAAGGAGGAGTTCGCAAAAGTTCGAGGCACGGAAATGGCAAAATTAGAGCCAAAATGTCACCTTCTCTTCCAAATGGCGGACTTCCTGTTGGGTTTGCGTCAATGGGCCCACTGACTTTTTTGTTCGTCTTGGCATGATACACATGTGTGCCAAATTTCATACATGTAGCTCAAACGATGTGGTCGTAGGGCTGCATTTAACAAGGCATAGGTGGCGCTCTAGAGCCATTTCCCAGTGCTCATATGTAAAACCATTAAAATACAAAATTTTTCACCAGACCTGGCATGTGTGCAAAATTTCATGAGTTTTTGAGCATGTTTAGGCCCTCAAAAAGGCCCTTGTTTCGCCTGAATAATAATAATAATAATTAAAGCTGCAAGCAGCGTTATGAGGGCCCTCGCACCCGCGGCACGTCGAGCCACTGCCAACACCTCAAACCGGCACGTCCGATCTGATGTCACATTGATGGATTTCATGCTTTTAATCACCAGCTAACATTTCATCTTATTCAACCAGGATTATAGTCATGCCACTAGGTGGCGCTCTAACCATTATTGACAAATAGCATAACAAACATTTCCGAGCTCGAGTCTCATCACACCTGCGACCTTTG
The DNA here is from genome assembly GCF_041146795.1 of Maylandia zebra. Taxonomy (NCBI): domain Eukaryota; kingdom Metazoa; phylum Chordata; class Actinopteri; order Cichliformes; family Cichlidae; genus Maylandia; species Maylandia zebra. Next base: position 10,576,686 of record NC_135174.1, on the reverse strand, counting down.
GGGGAGATTGGACATTGTGTTTTTTAGTGACAGCAGATTACTGCTTTTTGCGAGTGATTGAAACTCTACGTGCCGCCATGACCACCCCGTTTCCCTGAACGGAAAAAGCTTCGCAATTTAACATCACAAAGGTCTTTAGATTCTACACACTGAAGAATGCTTCAATATGATGAAATCCCTTGGAGGAGTTCGTCAAAGTATGAGGCCTGAAAAGGGGGGAAAATGTCATCAAAATTACACATTAATTTTAAAATGGCTGACTTCCTGTTGGATTTGGGATATTGCTCCAAGAGACTTTTTTGTACATCTTGATATCTTACACAAGCTTACCAAGTGTCAGACTCATAGATGAAACACAGAGCAGGGGCTGATGTTTTGAAATATTGTAGGGGGCGCTGTGGAGCCATTTTGCGCTATTCAAGGAAAATGGTTACATAACAACAATGCCTTCATCCATTTGGAGGTGTGTGCCAAATTTCAAGCCTCTATAAACTTTCCAAGCCCCTCAAAAGCCACTTCATCTTTCATGATGAACCGCGTTGCCACCAGGGTGCGCCGTACAGTTTAAAGTCACAATTTTTGCACTGAAGCATCACGAGGGACTGATGGTGATATTCACCGCTTTTGAGGTGGCCACGATCAACCTGTGAAAATCAGTACAACAAAGTTAAAGCCATGACATTTCCTGTTGCCACTAGGTGGCGCTGTCCGTATTTCCGACAATGGGCACGTCAATCTGTTCAGGGCGGGTCTGACATCATGCCTGTAAAGTCTGGTACTGATCAGACTGGATTTCATTGAGTTATACTAATTTGTTTCTTCATGGCGTGACATCAAAGTTCGCCATGCTGCTGGGGTCACACCCTTTCGCGAAAACTCACAGTTTTCACTGTAACCCAAGACCAACTCCTTAAGGCTTTTCTGGAGAAATTTGAGGCTGCAGATGTCACCCATCACTATACTGTACCCCAAAGTGTAAAACATGACATTTCCTGTTCCCACTAGGTGGCGCTGTCCTTGAGGTCAAATATGGCAGTTGAAATATGTTCAGGGGTGGAGCCTTATCATATGTGTTCACTTTGGTCAAGGTCAGAAGATGTATGACAAAATGAGAGGCAATAAGATTTTCATGGCGAGTCATCGAAATTCGCCATGGCGCCACGGCCTCATAGTATTGTGAAAACTCAAAAGCTCCGCAATTTAACATGGCACAAGGGTGTAGTTGACACTGTCCAAATTTGAAGTTTATAGGACCAAATCCCAAGGAGGAGTTCGTTAAAGTTCGAGGCATGGAAATGGCAAAATTAGAGCCAAAATGTCACCTTCTCTTCCAAATGGCGGACTTCCTGTTGGGTTTGCGTCAATGGGCCCAGAGACTTTTTTGTTCGTCTTGGAATGATACACATGTGTGCCAAATTTCATACATGTAGCTCAAACCATGTGGTCGTAGGGCTGCATTTAACAAGGCATAGGTGGCGCTCTAGAGCCATTTCCCAGTGCTCATAAGTAAAACCATTAAAATACAAAATTTTTCACCAGACCTGGCATGTGTGCAAAATTTCATGAGTTTTTGAGCATGTTTAGGCCCTCAAAAAGGCCCTTGTTTGGGGTGAATAATAATAATAATAATTAAAGCTGCAAGCAGCGTTATGAGGGCCCTCGCACCCCCGGCGCGTCGAGCCACGCCCAACACCTAAAACCAGCACGTCCGATCGATGTCACATTGATGGAATTCATGCATTTAACCACCAGCTAACATTTCAACTCATTCATTCATGATTAGCTAGTCGTTCCACTAGGTGGCACTCTAACCATTATTTACAAATGGCATAACAAACATTTCCGAACTCGAGTCTC